>NC_059415.1:12754364-13098727 GCF_905220565.1 Melitaea cinxia
ACTTTAATTCTTGATACCGTATCTTCCTTTCTGCTTTTTGTAAATCTTCTTTTGTAAATAAACCGATAGGATCTTCCGTAGTATTAGATTTTTTTTCAAATAATCCATCAGCATCAACATTTACTATACTAACTTTAGTTGGAATTGCCTGTTTAAGTCGCTCTCTATATTTTTTTGAATTTTCTTTCCACTGTTTACGCAATTTTCTCTGTTCACGTGGACTTATTTTTGTGATAGATTTCTGTTTCTTTTCTTCTTTACGTTTTTTGTATTTAGCACGTTGTTTTTCTTTTTCTAGTGCATATAATTCAGGGTCATTTTTTATTTCCAAATACTTACGTCTTTTGCAGAGCCTTTGTTGGGCTAAACGTTCTGCTTTTGTTTTAGCCATGATGTAACCTGCGTGAAAAAAATCTAAATCAGTCTTATCAGCTTAAGTTAAAATAAAAATAAAATAATAATAAAATAAAAATAAAAGAAATTAGTTAAAAAAGGTACACTGAACAGATAATTTGAATATCATGCACTAGTATTGACTATTCTATTACATTATGTTCAAAATCAATGAGAAATTAAATATATTGCTCTGAATATATACTCAATTTTTTGCATCTTAATCATTAACCTCTACTATGCATCATTAAATTCAACAGAAATGACATTTTCCTCAAAAGAAATCATTCACCTCATTTAGAATTACACGATGAATGATGTTACGATATATGACAAAACAAAACGAAACATGTCGTAACTTGCAAATTGAGGGAAGAACCTATATAATTACTTTGTTCATTATTTAATATAAATTTAGTTTAATCTATGCAAATTATCGTTTAAATAAAGAAAAATTACTTACCAAAAATATATTCACGCGTTTAATGACGAGATTTCTTGACAAACTAATATAAAATCACGTAAAAGCGTAATTTCACTACTGACACGTCAAGACTCGTACAGATCTTGATGTCGACTGAGGGGCAGCACGGGGGAAGCCCCCCGGAATGTATTCAAAATCTTTCATCTAGTTATTTTGTAGAACAAAATTTTATAAACAAAAATCGAGGATGGTAATGATGAAATTCTTGTGACAAAATTTTAAATTGTTAAATAATAATGATAGAGGAAAATTTTTGTTTAGGAAAGGTAATGATTATTCAGTTTAGACTTTATTTATTACATAAAGAATAAAATCATACGAAATTTGGGCAAACTACTGCGTTTTATTTATTTCATTAACGAACATAGTGTAAAAATATCGGAGAGGTAAATGATTTTTGGGACAATATTTCAAGTTTTTTTATATTTTAGCATAATTATTTTATTATTTTGTTACTTGCAAGTTATAACTAAATGTATAAAGAATAATATAAAGCCATTTTTACATACTGGAGGTTCTATTTTGAGTCAAAAAGTGGAATCACATTCACAATTTGCTATTTTGAAAATCCACCCGGCCACAAAGACGTTTCAGTCATGGTGTCGCGGGCCGCAAGCAAAAACTATTTAGGTTTCAATTAAAACGTAATTCCAAGTTAATAATGTAGTTACTTCATTAATTAAAAAACAAGCTTTGACAAAGATATATAGATTTATACGTATTTTAATGCGATTTTTGTATTTATGAACACTTTCAAAACTTTTTTAAGATCTGGGTTAGTGCTACATGCTATCCTTATTACATCTTCCAGATGAGAATCTGTAAGTTTGTTTCTATAAACGTCCTTTGTGTATTTCATTTTTTAAAAAGGCGATTAGCACACATACGTAGATCAAAATAATTGTGTTTGCTCGTAAACGAAAAAAAAACCGACTTCAATTACATCGACGAGGAATACAACGTAAATGGACAAAAAAATAGTCAAGTAACTACGCGTTATCAAAGATTACTCAAAAAGTAGTTATCAGATCTCAATACAATTTATATGTGACCACATGATAAACATCAGCTTTCGATTAAATTAAAAATTATTTAAATCGGTACACCCAGTAAAAAGTTATTGCGGATTTTCAAGAAGTTCCCTCGATTTCTCTGGGATCTTATCATCAGATCCTGATTTCCTTATCATAGTACTAAACTTGGGATATCTCCTTACCAACAAAAAAAGAATTATCAAAATCAGTACATCCAGTAGAAAGTTATGCGGTATAATACAACGTAGGTCGACGAAAAAAGCGTCAAGTAAAAACGCATTATTAGATATAACTCGAAAAGTAGTTGTTAGATCTCAAATAAATTAAAATGGGGCCAATTGGCACATACCACCTTTCGATTAAAAAAATTTTTGTCGAAATAGGTCCACATGGTCAAAAGTTCTGATGTAACATACATAAAAAAAAATACAGTCGAATTGAGAACCTCCTCCTTTTTTGGAAGTCGGTTAAAAATGTTAGTAATGTTATATTTAGGCACATCTTTGGACGTTTTTATACTTTTGGTACTCAAAAATTCTACATATCCTCAATTTTTCTTTAAACAAAATTTCAAGATTAGTGTCGTTTTTAAAATCAATGAACTCATCGAACAACTCAGAATAATTACAATTTGGATCGTCTCAAATTTTTGATCCGAACGCCCGTTTTGTAATGGGCACAAAATTTAAATTGGTTTACAATAAATTGGTAACTTCAGGTGGGCCAACAACAAGAGCCCGGCGGGCCGCATGCGGCCCGCGGGCTGCAGTTTGAGTATAGCGGGTATAATGACTAGCCCGTTGGCGCAGTTTGTAGTGACCCTGCTTTCTGTTCTGAGGGTTGCGGGTTCGATTCCCGCCTGAGTCTGGGTGTAATATAATATTTGTATTTATATATTTATATATGTATTATTTCTATGTATGTTTATTAAAAAAAAATAGTTATAACAGTCGGCTGTTACCTGTAACACAAGCATTAAGTTGCTTACCATAGGAACAGACGACCGTGTGTGTATGTTATATGATATTTATTTATTTATGAAAAAAAGGTAAAGTTTCTAACTTTGTTTTTTTGTAAGGGGTAATCTTCGTAAATACTGATCTGATTATGAAAATTCTTTCACTAACAGAAAGCTATACACTATTCGGAAATGATATTGGCTATATTTTATTGTTATTGAAAAAGAATAGTGAAAAATAATAGTATATGTAAATCAAGTCGGAGAAATACGAGCGAGATGAAGACTACTATATACTTGCATCACATAAATAATTAACGCCCAACGAAGTGGGCACGGATCGGCTATTATAGTATATATAATAGGGTATTATTACAATTTCTGTGGATAAAAGCAATAAATGTTTGCTAACAAACGAAATAAAAACCGACAAATCCACAAAAAATGTAATTATCTGTCATCTGTATGTGTAAGTTGAAGTAACAATGTAATCAAGAAACGTAAACTTAACACTTAACTAACAATAATAAAAAAAATAGGAACGAAAAATCATATTAAAATACCCCTATCCATTTATCAAACTATGAATTATCTTACAGCAAGTTACCGACATGACATATTGAATCTGCCGTCACTTGCGCTGATTCATTGTGTCGAATCATAAATCAACGATTCATTGAATCATAAATCAGTAAGCAAATCGAAGCTTTATCTGACAGTACAATACAGTTGTATTTATGGCTGATCTAGTTTTGATTAGTGCTTCGACTATCATATAACAATCATTAGCTGACAGTGAAGCAAAAGAGGTATTATAGTTTTTTTAAGTATAAACATTTGTATGAAAATAGTAAGGCTTAACATATTAAGCATACTGTTAACATAAAGGGTATAGTCAGATTTATATGGGAATTCTGCTCCATGGCTATTTTGACTAAGAGGGTCGATTTGGTGTTGTATGAAAATAATAATTCACCTCAATTTTTAGCTCTTTAACTCAAACGGTATTCGAAAATCGTGTTTTTTTTTTCGAAATTATTTTTATTTTCCATAGAAAAATTCATATATATTCAATGGTGATTTTTTTTTCTTATTTTTCTTATTTTACGAGTCCAAAATGTGAAAAAATCAAATAATCATGTTTCTCAATGGAATAGAAAATGGAAAAGAATGATGATGAAAACAATAAAGTAAAAAAAAAACCCGTTCTCAGACCTACCCGATACGCACACAAAATTTCATAAAAATCGGTCCAGCCGTTTCGGAGGAGTATTGTAATTAACATTGTGAATTATATATATATAAGATTAATACGTGAAGCAAAAACTTTGTACCCCTTTCTACGAAAATTGCGCGGACGAAGGAGTATGAAATATGGCACACTTATATTTATAAAGAGAAGGAGTGCAGAATGATAATATTATTATTTTTAAATTAGACATAAAAAATACATTAAGTCAGTATAAAAACATTACACACACTACCATGTATTTGACACACACACGCATATATACTCTTTTGTTTATTATTATTGAAGTATAGTCTTTGACAACAAACCTTAATAATGTTCTAATCATTTAAATTAATTATGGTCGAATTTCGACCACTGGGCGACCACTAGTAATCATTAAACATCCAAATTCGATAATTTCCAATGGTGCGTTAACCCCAGCGAGTCGTCCGGTCGAGTAGCAAGTAATTTGGTAATTAAAACTCGCTACTGTCCCAAAATCGTTCAAGTGTAGTAGGCAAGTGAGTGACACTTTTTAAGATTATATTTGAGGCAGCAAATGAGTTTGACTTTTTGACTTTTAGTACTTTGGACTTGTTTAGCTGGAACCAGTGAGCAGTGACGTGTTTGTGGTCAACGCTACTTGTTTGGAAAGGTAATAATAAAATAAAGTAGATATGTGTGTGCAATTCACACAGAGAAAAAAGTTTCAAAAAAGAATGTAAGAAAGAAGTTTCAATTCAAAAAAATGTTTGCTATTCCACGTAATTTTGATTTTAAACACCAATTATCAACAAATAATATAATAAAATGGTAGGAAAGTCAAAACTGTACATTGAATATTTTTTTAAAAGAATACTTGGGGTGTGATCTACAATCGACACCGAAGCCAAAAATATAGTTTTTAGAATTTTTGTCTGTTTGTCTGTTTGTCTGTATGTATGTCCGGGATAAACTCAAAAAGTACTGCATGGATTTACTTCAAATTTGGAACGAATATTATTAGAAGACGGGTCAACATATAGGCTACATATTATCACGCTATCACCTACGAGGAACGAGCAGTGAACCTTTATTTCTTCAACGCATTCTGTAACAACGTGTAATCTAACGACGCTTTTTGAATGTTGTTATTATTATGCTAGCTAGCTTCACAGTATATAAATCACGCAATATAAGTAACTAAACCGATAAACATAATTAAATGAATATAAGTAGACAAGACAATTTTAAAGTAGCGCCATCTATGAGATTTTTCTGTAGATATGAAATGTAAAGGAGAAACGGGTAAATGAATGTTATTTTAAAAGGTATAATCGTAGGTATATTTGGTGCTGTATAGCATTCACGCAGACGACGTCGCGAGCAGCAGCTAGTCAACAAATATATAGATTTTAAGTTTTTCATCTTAAATCTTACTTAACAACTTGACCATTTTTTGCGCTCAGACACATTTACTTATTTACCCATTCGTTACTCAAGTTATTAGCTGACTTAGTGCGAACAAGCTATAACTCATACCGTCCAAACTAGCTTGTCAGCTTAATTGATACCCGTTATTACTACCATTCTTATAATTTGTAGCGAGATAATAAATTGTTACAAATCGGGCAGGATTTTTTCCTTCCATATGATTAATAAGTTCTATGTGTTAAATATTTATAGCAGGGTTAGTGAGGTACACTTCAATCTGCTACGTCTATCCCTAACATTGACGCAATCACCTTTGATTTAACCTTTTTGTCCAATCACTAGGGAGACAAGCAACGGTACGCCTGATGGTACGGGGTTTCCATAACCAATGAAGGCAATGCCAGAAACATTGTAAGCTTGTTGCCGACCTTACCCTTAACATACTCCCAGAGTTGTAGTTACCTTATCTGCTAAGTACAAAAAAAAAACTTGAGAGATAATATATTACTATATTTTAGGATTGGTAAAATCACGGGTCTAATTTGTATTAAATTAATATAACAGGTGTGATTTTAAACATTCATTAGAAAGGCGGGACGCGGATAATTGGAAAATATTTGTTAGTCTAACGAAACGACAGCACACGATTGGTCGGCCGTGACCCGAACTGTCACGCGGTGACCAATCACGGCGCGTTATTGTTGCAGTGAACGCAAGGTCACGTGACATTTGATTGATAGAACACTTGAATTTTACTTTGTATTTTAATTGTGCCCTCAATATTGCTTATACAGCAAAATATGTAACTATTTTTTTTTACATCCATAACGCGAGTTGTGTTCCTGTAGTGTGTTGCGATGATTCTGGTGTTGTGTGGTGCAGTTCCATCGGTAACGTTATCTGCTTACCGTCAGCTGGACCTTACGCTTATTTTGCTATCCACATTTAAAAAAATACCATTGATTTGAACCCGTGACCGAATTGAGTTTAGGTGGCGCTAAAGCGACTACTCGCACCAGAATTTCTAAATTTGTCATAACTGTTTTATATTGTTTTTAACAACATGTGACTGTCCCACAGCTTGACTAAAACTCTTTCTCCTTATAGTTATGGAACATCACACACATAATATAAGTTTACGGATATTTATACTACTTCCAATATGTTCGTGTAATGTGTGTAATCTCGCGCTTAACGACGTGGCTGATTAAAATAAAATCAATTAAGCTCAGTCAGATAGTCTGAATCTACATTGGTAAGTCGTTCCATTTATCACGGGCCGTCACATTAAATATATTCACTTAAAATGGTGTAACTAATGTACATATAAACATTAATTACATAAGTGGGACAGTCATTAAAAATTTTATCTGTCAACGTCGCCAATATATATCGTAGACATTAAAATCAAAATTAAAATAAATATGAAGTAAGTTATTAGGAACTATTGCACATCGCGATAGCTTTATTTCATATAAATGTTTCGTAAGTTTTAGTTTAGTCGTATGATCTAAAGTACACTAATTGTTTTTATTCAGTTCAGCCTATTGCAGTCCACTGCTGGACATAGGCCTCCCCAAGTTCGCGCCAGACATTCCGGTTTTCCGCAATCCTCATCCAGCCTACACCGGCAGTCTTACGTAGATCGTCGGTCCAACGGGCCGGAGGACGTCCCACACTGCGTTTGCCAAGACGCGGTCACCATCATCTCAGTTTTGGATCGTCATTTTATAAATTAAAATTAATTTAAATTTGTTATAGTTAAAAGTAAAGCTACCACCGATTCGGAATGTAGATTCTGCAGAGAAGAATCGCCAAGAAACTCTTAAAAGTGTTTTATTACAAAAAAACGACATTTTACATTAGATGATGTGATACCGTTTCGTAGGCTGGATGAGGATTGCGGAAAACCGGGATGTCTGGCGCGAGCTTGGCTTGGGAGGCCTATATCCAGCAGTGTACTGCAATAGGCTGAACTGACTGACTGACTAACTGATGTCACCTTGGGTAGCTTGGCTGGTAGAGATCTCTTTTTGACCGACTTCCAAAAAAGGAGGAGGTTCTCAATTCGACTGTATTTTTTTATGTATGTTACTTCAGAACTTTTGACTGGGTGGACCGATTTTGACATTTTTTTTTAAATCGAAAGGTGGTGTGTGTCATTTGGTGCCATTTAAGTAAATTTATTTGAGATCTAACAAATAGGAAACCAGGATCTGATGATGGAATCCCAGAGAAATCGAGGGAAACTCTTGAAAATCCGCAATAACTTTTTACTGGATGTGCCGATTTTGATAATTTTTAATTTAATCGAAAGCTGATGTTTATCATGTGGTCACATATAAATTTTATCGAGATCTGATAACTTCTTTTTGAGTAATCTTTGATAACGCGTAGTTACTTGACTATTTTTTCGTCGATTTATGTTGTATTATTACTACGATGTAATTGAAGTCGGTTTTTTTTCGTTTACGAGCAAACACAATTAAATCGACGTGTTACATCGACAAGTAATACAACGTAAGTAGACGAAAAAAAATTAACAAACACACTAATCGTTACTACGATTTTCGAGGGTTTCCTTCGACATCTCTGGAATTTTATCATCAGATCCCGGTTTCCTTGTCATGGAACTACACCTCAGATATCTCCAGCTTTCCAACAAAAAAAGAATTATCAAAATCGGTTCATAAATGACGAAGTTATCCCCGATACATTAGGAAAAAAATATTTACGGTCGAATTGAGTAACCTCCTCATTTTTTGAAGTCTGTTAAAAAATAACTTGTATTGATTTATGTAAAATTATCTTGGTCAGCCTGTCTCAGATATTATCTATCACTTATTTGTTTATTAAAGGATAACCAACAATAGATACGTAATAATAGTTTCTTACATACGAGCTGTAACCTCATGCTGCCAATAGGACATGCATTATCACGTCAAGTACGATGAGCTGTTCCAGTAACAAGTAATAATAAAGTAGCTAAAGTTTATTTCGCTAAGGTCAAGATTTGTATTAAAAGATCTCTTCCTTAAAAACCCTCTTTATTGTCAATATCTTCTATTATATTATTACATAGTATAAAACAAAGTCGCTTCCCGCTGTATGTATGCTTAGATCTTTAAAACTACACAATGGATTTTGATGCGGTTTTCTTTAGTAGATAGAGTGATTCCAAAGGAAGGTTTATATGTATAATACATGCAAAATATAGTAGAGGAACACTGATAGTTTTAGAGGTTTCTAATGTGATGTCGTAAATAAACACATTTTTGCGCTTACATTGCAAATATTTATTTCGTGCGAAGCCGGCGCGAGTCGCTAGTAATCAATAATAATAAATAATCATACGTGCAGTAGGTATCATAACTCAAAGAAATGGAAGCAGCGTGACGTCTAGCTCAAGAATAAAATGAGTTCTTGAAAACATTAATCAAAATGACAATGCTATATCGAGAGATCGTGGTTACCTTTTAAGATCATAGTATTAAATCAGCTCTTAGCGCTAATAAGCGGGACAGGTCGCGTAGGTCTAGACAGGCATGTTTATAGCACAAGCTTTTAACATATGCGTTTTGTACGATTCTACATATATTTTCTTAATTGGATTTATTAAGTGCTAAACTATATTTAAATAGCATAAGTTCTATAATTAATATATATAGATTTAAGTTATGCTTCTTTTGTCGCATTAGGCAAAAATGATGGGTGTAAATTTTTTTTCACACCGTCGCGAAAAAATCCGACACTCTGAAGCTAGCTAGTCGACGAAGAAGAAGTTAGCAACGTGAAGTTAGCTAGCCAATGAAGTATAACTTCTGGCGTGCGTACACAAGTATTTATATATATTTATATAATGCCTGTAACGTTCCACTGCTAGGACATAGACCTTACTCTCTATTTCTCTGTGTAGGCTCAGGGCTTAATCCACTACACCTCTACTCTGTGAGTATATCGAATATATTCCCTAATATCCATATTCCATAATGAAGTAGGTATAAGTGTAAATAACTCCAACGAAATGTATTAAATCTTGAGTTAGAAGCAATAGTAGCTTAAGTACAGTTGTAAACCTATCTTATTCCTCAACATATCTTTGAAATACATAGTAGGTATGTAAGTAGAATTATATCGTTTGATTTATTTTTACAACAGCCAGTATCATATAACGTGTTGCCAAAGCTACCCCCAATCCTCCCAGGAGCTTACTCACCACAAAAACACAACACTGCTTGAAAGCAGTATTATTTAGTTGTGATCTTCTGTCAGGTCGAGTGCTGTGCCCTGACTCAGTCAATTGATTACTTTAATCTCATGCTAGTTTCAATATCGCTAGATAAACTCCTGCTTCTAATACTATTATTTATAACCTTCATATCAGATTAAAAATAATTCATCAGCGCAATAGAGGCGTAAGTCTGAATTATCATAACAAGATCAAACAATGGTAGTAAGAGGCGTAACTGACGTAAATCACTTGTAACATTGATATTGTGTCTCATTCTATTGTGAATGTTATATATCCAAGCCTGCTGTTTGGTACAAGGGAACTGAACTGACGACCGCTTTATAGTAATGCATACATATAACTCTCCACTGACTCGGTATTTCTTTGCATAAAGCCATCGGTTTTGAACTGTTGGCTGATGCTGTTACTGATGCTGACTGATCAGGACTTTACTCTTCTTCTGTACGTGAAAGAAACTTTTGCCCAACCGTGTAACTCTTAAAAACTGTTACAAGTCCAATTTTTTTATACGAGTAGGTCGGTAAACAAGCGTACAGACCACCTAATGTTAAGGGTTTACCGTAGTCTATAGATACCTACAACGCTAAAGTATCAAAAGCGCATTGCTGACCTGACACACACCAGGAGCTCTGACCACCTTACTCACCATAATAACAAGACAGTATTTGTGAGCAGTATTATTATATTATTAGTGATCTTCTGCAAATTCGAGGTACGTCCCAGTCAGGCTGCTCCAGATTTTGAGCAGGATATATCCAGTGCATCCAGTGAATATATCCGCCAACCCGCATTGGAGCAGCGTGGTGGATTAAGCTTTGATCCTTCTCCTACATGGGGAAAGAGGCCTATGCTCAGTAGTGGGATATTACAGGCTCAATAAAAAGTTAACTTAATCAAGTTATTTAAATCTCCAATACATCTGAGTAAAACTAGATCTGCTTAAAATCTCGAACCGTTATCAGTTGGATCTGAAACAGTTTTTGCGAGAGATCGGGAGACAGAGCCGGGCGTCGTCGATCAATATCTCGCGGCTAACAAGCGTCCGGTTTCCATAAGAAGTACGTAATTAAATCTATCAATCACGCGGCCAGCTGCGGGCACGACCACACTTCTTGTGAAAGTATTCTGTATTATATAAAACTAGGTAATTTGGAGATTTCCTGTCGGGTTTAGCGATGTACAATTAAGCTGTGAATAAGTAATTTTTATCTAAATAAATATTTTAAAAATTTCAGTCAAACGCAGGAAGCGAGAATTGTCAAAAGCGATGAAAAGTCTAGACAAATATTTGACAATTATTTGGCTAACCCTTAGTCACAGTGCTGTTTGACTACGGCACCAAAGAATATAGCCAACCCCTCTCTTCCCGTGGGTGTCGTAAGAGGCGACTAAGGGATAACAAGGTTCCACTACCACCTTGGAACTTAAGAAGCCGACCGATGGCGGGATAACCATCTAACCGCTAGCTTTGAAACACATAGGCCGAAGACGGGCAGCAGCGTCTTCGGTGCGACAAAACCAGCCCTGCGGTCACCAACTCGCCTGCCCAGCGTGGCAACACACATGATCTCAAGCCATTTTTGGCGTAAACTTGTGGAGGCCTATGTCCAGTAGTGGACTGCGAAAGGCTGCTGTGATGATAATGATGATGTGATGAATATTATAAATGGAAAAAATGTTTGTTGTAGCTCATTTACAGAGAAAGACCGAACCGAAACCGCAGGGTACAGCTAGCTTATGATAAACAGATTCTTTAGTCTAACTTGTTATAATTTCTGGCGGTATGTAGCTCTTTAACTGTGAGATCCAAAACTATGTCTATAGAAGAATATATATTTCTGATGCAAATGTATATTACTTCATTGTTTCAAAAGTTGTCACGTTACGTGATGTATTAGCCTCTGTCGTAGACTGTGTCACTTTGTAATGGTAAATTAAATATTAGTTTATTGTTAATTTATTCGGAAATTATTAACCATTTAAATATTATTTTTTTGTAAAACAACAGACCTACAATAACACTTCGCCTACACAGCAGTGTTTAGTGTACATATTTAGTTCAAAATCCAAGTCAAGAAATAACAATGTCAAATTCATGCGCTGATGTCAACGTAATAGTAAGTCTACGCGCAATTTAAAAAAGTTTTTGCTCGCGCAAAACGCGCCAGAAGAGTCGCATTCAAGATCGTGAATCGTCATCCCGATCATTCCAAGATCAGCATTAGAAGTTTGCGCGCACATCACTAGAATTCCTTGCGATTTTTATGCTTACGAAAAACCTGCCACGAATAATAGTGAAAGCGCTCTGAAATACATATGTATACGCATTCTTTCAATGACATTATATCTTGCGGTATTTTTCCGTTTGTTTGTTTTTCTGTCGTGCGATATTGAAGCGATTTCGTAATGTCTTCGTAATGCTTATTAAATCGGTACATAGCAACGTAATGCTCGTGTTATAGGTAACAGCCGACTGATATAGCTATGCTAGGCGAGAATCAAACCCACGACCCTCGGAACAGGAAACAGTCACTTGTAACCGCTCCAACGAGCTAGTCAAATCTACTGTAATTTGTATTTTTTTCTCATATGTGATAAAGAATGACGACTTCCTCTATGTCATGAATATTTTAATTATTATTATATTGTATTATAATTAAAAAAACCCTAAAATATGGATGCTCAAAAACCTTTTAATAATACGTCACCGGAGGTAATGACACCGCGTTGTTCTCGTTCTGTTAAATGTGATATCGGCTTAACGAATAAAATAACGAGTGTACTTTTAGACCACACGACTAAAGTAGAACTTACGAAACGCGTGCGTAAGAAGTTTTACTTCAAAAGTCACGCTGTAGTGCGCGCAAGCCCATACTCTAAAAGCTGAGGTGTTTTATGAAAATAGTTTGAGAGTTTACTGGTGGTTTTTGTTTAGTTAGCTGATCCATTTCCACTTAAATATAATTAAAATTTATTTTTTCCAAAAAACACCGATTCAATAACTCCAAAGTTCCTATAAACATACGAAAACTTTACCCTTCATAATCAGTGGCGCAGCGTGCGGTGTGCCGAGAGGGTCTTGGCGCGGGGCGGCAAACGAAAGAAAGGTGGCAAAATCACCACGATTTTTTTCGATTGACAAAAAAAATACTTCCAAATCACCTCAACAAACACAAAAAAAAACACAATAGAAATGAGAACCTCGTCCTTTATTGAAGTCGGTTAAAGAACATAATGAAAATTGTGCACGCAATGAGTGTGTTAAATTGATAAAAAAATGAATTGGTAGGGGCGACAAATTTTCAGTAGGCCGGGCGGCAAAAACCACGCCACGGCACTGTTCGTAATATTAATGTCTGATTTCCCGTCAACTCTGAACCAGTACTCAATGCATCTAGCCGTAAAGCACAATAAAATAACCATTTCAAATGACACAAGTCAACGTCCTTTCGTAAAAAGACTACTTTCAACGGCGGTTCTAAACACATTCCTGTTACAGTAATAGGCTAATAAAAAGCACGTTTATCCACAATTTAAACACTTTTAATACAGCAAGTACTCAATGGGTCATTATTTACTTTTTGTTGAAAACAACAACCGTATAACGAGCCTCCGATGGTAAGTAAAAACCTTGGTGGCCGTTTCATGGAATGTATCGCCTATTACCATACCAAGGGAAGAACGGATATGGTAATGTAATTTATGACTCTATTGGTAATTAAATACTTTTTAAAGCGATGTTCGGTCTATTTTAACTCTGACATGTAATATTGTGCTGTTTTAATTACTTGTAAAGTCAAAAACATAACTATGTTTTTTTTTTTGTATATAAAATTTAAATCAATTCAAATAATTAAAAGTTGACTTGTAGATGTCGCTTTTAGAGATAAGCTCGCCCTTACCAATATTCTGTGTAACAAAAATTTGTAAAATTGTTTGGTGCAATAAAGAATATAATAAAATTGCAGTCGTGTCTGTTCATAAAAAGATATTTTTGAAGTCTTTACGCAGGCTTCACTTGGCGAGTAAGCTGGTGATTGTGTGACGAGAGCGTTACGAAAAGTGTGATCGGGCGTGACGGAGCAAGAATGAGAGGTGCGAGCACACATTTTCTTTCCCTCTTTCTCTCATAGCCAGTTACGTTTCATATATCTAAGATATAATTCAGGCCTATTGTGCAGAAGTTTTACTTGTTACAAATTGTCCCAGTCTGGCTTCTTCAAATTTTAGGCGGGATATTTTTCGCTATGTAATAGATTTTAGTTTTCATAATATTTACATCCATACGTCTTGCCAAGCAATTTAAATATGTATTATAACCTACTAAGTATTTATGTATATTAAAACGTAAAATAACACATTTAACCCGAGTTTCTGTTCATTTTTATTGGACATGTGACATATCGCGCCATCAACGCGTCGCTCACAAATAAATTAAATAAGTAAAATTAATTGATTGCAACATTTATACATGGATTACATGTTTTAATTCTACACTTGACTTTAAATTCACCTTGAACTAAAAATAAGAACTTTTTCTTTAATTGAAAAATGAGATACTTATCTATCATTTATAATTATTTAAATATTGAGGTATTTTATTTAAATTAACTCACAATTTTTTTTTAATAATTAATTATTAATATTAAATATTTTTTTTAAACTCAAGTTCATAGTAAAAAAATGTTTACGTTTATATTAATAATGTAATAATTTGTGAAGTAATTATTATTGCGATATGAATCGTAAAAGTGTATATATTTTTTACGTCTTAATTTAAAATCGATAACGATTGAACGAATTTGCGTAATGTTAAAAATATACTGGTATTAAATGTAATACAAATGAATATATATATTTGAAATAGCAAAAAGGTTATTCGACATCACAGGAGACCGAAGAGCTGACAGCTGCCTCGGACAAAGAATTAGTCTAGCTATTCAAAGGGGGAACGCTGCCAGTATCGTCGGAACTTTGCCCAAAGGGATTCCTTTTAATTATATATTTTAGTTGTTATATTATATTTTTTCTTTAATGTTTTTAGTTTTAGGTTCATTGTTCTAGTATATATTTTTATATATATACACATGCTTACTTTTTTAATATGTAAGTTGTGAAAAGTGTTGTCAGAGCTCCTGGGGTGATCGGGGATAGGGTCGGCAACGCGCTTGCGATGCTTCTAATGTTGCAGGTCTATAAGCTACGGTAATCGCTAACCAACATGTGGACCACACTCGCTTGCCGACCTAATTGTATAAAAATATTTAAGTGTGCTTAAGATATAAAAAAATTATCTATATCAGTCGGCTGTTACTACAAGTATGAAGTTGCCTACTTTAGGAACTGACGTCTGTATGTATATGTTAAAGATATATCTAATTTAATTTATTTCTAGCTCCACGTTTTATTATCTCCACCGATGATAAGAGGGCTGGTGGATTTTTTGCCCAGAGAATCGGCATAGCGATTCAACGGGGAAATGCTGCCAGCATTCTTGGCACAATTCCACGCGGACATGATTTATACAACTATCTGTAAATATTTAGTTGTTAAGTTGTGAATTGTAAATATCTATAATATTGTAAAATTTCTAAATAAAAAATAAATAAAAAATAGAGTGATTATTTATAAGTAACAAGGATCTCTAAGGCAGCTGTTAGAGGTATCAAATATGTTAATCACTTTGCCACCGATGCAGCCACATACGTATGTAAAGTTTTTACATTTTAAACAACTATTTATTTGCAATACTGGTATATGTTGAAATCAGTCTCGATCAGAGATCAATTAGAAGCTATTTAATACTTGTCTATTTAAAATTGTGAATTTTGTTTTGATAAAAATGAAAAAAGAAAAACGAGTGTGCCTTAGACCACACGACTGAAGTAAAACTTCTGCACAATAGGCCTACACTATGTTTTAGATATACGAAATGTGGTTATGAGAGAAAGCTGTGTCGCTATGGCAGTAAAGAATATAGCCACCCCCTCTCTTCCCGTGGGTGTCGTAAGAGGCGTCTAAGGGATAACACAGTTCCACTACCACCTTGAAACTTATCAAGCTGATCGATGGCGGGATAACCATCCAGCAGTAAAGTACGATAGGCTGAAGTGATGATGAGAGAAAGAGAGTAAGAAAATGTGTGCTCGCACCTCTCTCTCTTTCCGTTCGCCTCGCCCGATCACACTTTTCGGAACGCTCTCGTCACGCATTCACCAGCTTACTTCCCAAGTCAAGAACGTAAAGAAGTTGTACTTAAATAATGTGTTTTTATACACAATATTAATGAAAATAATCAACTTGTGCTGTAAAAAATAATCAACTTGTGCTGTGTGGCTACGGTACTAAAGAATATAGCCACCCCCTCTGTTCCCGTGGGTGTCGTAAGAGGCGACTAAGGGTAACACAGTTCCACTATCACCTTGGAACTTAAAAAGCCGACCGGTGGCGGGATAACCATCCAACTGCTGGCTTTGAAATACTCAGGCCGAAGACGGGCAGCAGCGTCTTCGGTGCGACAGGGCTAGCCCTGCGGTCACCAACCCGCCTGCCCATCGTGGTGACTATGGGCAAAACACATGAGCTCACGTTATTTTTGGCGTAAACTTGTGGAGGCCTATGTCCAGCAGTGGACTATATAGGCTGTAATGATGATGATAATGTGTAGATAAAAGGTCAGAGAAAGAAAAAATCAGCCTGTAACATCCCGTTGCTGGAAAAAAACCTTTTTCTCTAAAAAAATCAATCGCTAATGCTTGTCATGTGGGTCACATTTAAATTTCATCGAGATCTGATCACAACTTTTTGAGTAATATTTGATAATGCGTATTTACTTGACTATTTTTACGTCTACCTATGTTGTATTACTTGTCGATGTAATTGAAGTCTGTTTTTTTTTTCGCATGCGTCCAAACACAATTATGATACAAACATATCTTATTTTAATTTGTTTCGTTTAAACCAGTTACTTGTTCAATTTGACGTCGGTCTGTAAGTAATACTAACAGTTTTTTATCCACTTTGCACTAAAGATGGTTATGCTAATTACAATTCGACATTCTTCTACTGAACCATAAAAGGATTTTTACCAAGTACGTTAAGAGATAGTTAATGTTGAATGTAATAACGTTGATACATCTATACAAAGAAATGAAATTGGGAGTGTCTGTTTGTAAAATTAAAAAAAACCGCTTTTTACTAAATGTATATGGATACATACATATACGGTACATATACCGAAATAATATTTTTTACAATTTTTGTCTATCTGTCTGTCTGTTTGTTCAGGCTAATCTCTGAAACGGCTAGACCGATTTGGACGGGACTTTTACTGGCAGACAGCTGATATAGTGAAGGATAACTTAGGCTACTTTTATTTTAAAAATTTATTTATTTTATAACTCTGCGTATTGAACAATAAAGTTTTTGCTATAAATTCCACGCGGACGAAGTCGCGGGCACAGCTATCGCGGGATGTCTATATAAATTAAAATTAATGTCTTAATATTTCGAGTGTTGCTAAAAACTCAAAAAATTGGATCGATTCAGCCACTTTTAACCGACTTCAAATAAGGAGGTGGCTCTCAATTATATGTTATTTCTTATGTTACTGTTTGCTACCTCATAACTATTAAAATACTTTATTTTATATACGTGATTAAAAAAACAAAATCCTTATTGTTTCTACATAAAGAAAAAAATGTAAAGCCTAATTAAAAACAAGTTAGTCTCAAACTCATTACATTCTTTACACGCTTTAAGTCGGATAAAATAAAATCGAAGCTTGTACTTTCTAATCCGACGTGAAGCAGATAAAAACGAGTTATGTATTATGAAGCGCGTGACAAGAACCCCGCGGTCTCCTCTACGACGTATAAGGGGTCATTAATGAACGGATAAAGTAACTGATTTTTTTTTCATTAAACATTATAGAACAACTAGCGTTTCGCCCTGGCTTCGCATGAGATACATTATAATATGATGATTAGATTATTTAAAGAAAACAATCATTGTGTTTGCTCGCGATAAACCGACTTTAATTTTTTTTTTTTAAGTATTTTATTGGTAACAAATAAAGGTACAATTCACACTTTTACAAAAAAAACAAAAAAACAAAATCCTTATTGTTTCTACATAAAGAAAAAAATGTAAAGCCTAATTAAAAACAAGTTAGTCTCAAACTCATTACATTCTTTACACGCTTTAAGTCGGATAAAATAAAATCGAAGCTTGTACTTTCTAATCCGACATGAAGCAGATAAAAACGAGTTATGTATTATGAAGCGCGTGACAAGAACCCCGCGGTCTCCTCTACGACATATAAGGGGTCATTAATGAACGGATAAAGTAACTGATTTTTTTTTCATTAAACATTATAGAACAACTAGCGTTTCGCCCTGGATTCGCATGAGATACATTATAATATGATGATTAGATTATTTAAAGAAAACAATCATTGTGTTTGCTCGCGATAAACCGACTTTAATTTTTTTTTTTAAGTATTTTATTGGTAACAAATAAAGGTACAATTCACACTTTTACAACGCCGTGTTGGCGCAACGGTTACAGCCATGGATTGTATCTGTTGCGCTGGCGGTTGCGGGTTCGATCCCCGCACATGACAAACATTTGTATTGGCCATACAGGTGTTTGCCGTGGTCTGGGTGGTTGTGCAGTCCAAGTGGGTCTCCCCACCGTGCCTCGGAGAGCACGTTAAGCAGTCGGTCCCGGTTGTTATCATGTACACCTAATAGCGATCGTTACTCATAGTAGGGAATATATCCGCCAACCCGCATTGGAGCAGCGTGGTGGATTAAGCTCTGATCCTTCTCCTACGTGGGGAAAGAGGCCTATGCCTAGTAGTGGGATATTACAGGCTGAGGCGTCACACTTTTACAAGTAAGGTGACATAAATAAATGTAATTCACAATTAAAGTGCACCTGTTATCTGAACTAGTAAGATAACTGTATCTCAATTCTACATTGTCACATCATAATACCCATCATTACGCTTAACTTAAGAATTATACTAATTATACTAATTATACTATTATATTATAAACTAGCTGACCCGGCGAACTTCGTATCGCCTAATACAAACTTTATCGTATGGTATTAAAGTTCAAATTGACTTTTAAGTATTATCACAAATCTTTTGTATGGGAGTATAGAAAAGTGTTGTTTTGTAAGAACCATCCTCGTACTTCAAGGAATATTTTAAAAAAAGAATTAGCGAAATCGGTCCAACCGTTCTCGAGTTTTGCGCTTAGCAACACATTCAGCGACTCATTTTTATATTATAGATATATTAATTACAATTAATATATCCGCCAACCCGCATTGGAGCGTGGTGGATTAAGCTCTGATCCTTCTCCTACATGGGGAAAGAGGGCTATGCCCAGCTGTGGGATACTATACTTGGTCGCGAATTCAAGATTGGTTTAAGATAAAGCTTATTCGGTGCAGGATTACATAGTTGATAAAGATGTGTGGACTTAGTGGCGCTGTATTTTATGCAACATGTTACTAATTTTGTACTAAAACACAGTTTATATATTATTTTTCAAAAGAGTAACTGCGGAGTTTCTTGCCGATTCTTCTCTGCAGAATCTACATTCCGAATCGGTGGTAGTTTTACTTCTACAAATTTAATTAATTTTTAAAGTTTTAATTTGTAAAATGACGATTTGAAAGTGCTCTTGGAGCCTATTTGAATAAAGCTGTTTTTGATTTTGATTTTGATTTTGACTATATGTCAGGTTTATAATATGTTACGACGTACGGTCACGTCTTACGAGAATTTGACTTACGTACTTAGTTCAAAGTAGGACTGCATTTAAAGAACCTCCAATCACTTTAATATTTAAAATTAAAAAAAAATAACACAGACAGACAATTACATCAACTATAATATTACAGTAGATTATGGTGAAAGAGGCTGTATATGGTGTAATTATGTGATAAGCGATGGCCAAGTCCACATATGGTGTTCTAGTTGACGTTTAGGTTCTTATTACCATGGTCTATAATTTTTTCGTCTCCTTCGGGACGTTTATAGCGTTTTTAGTACTTAATGACGGTTTTGATAGCGGGTTTGAGTCTAAGTTGATATTATTGATAGTCGTGACTTTTTAACCGACTTCAAAAAAAGGAGGAGGTTACTCAATTCGTCCGTATATTTATATATTTTTTTAATGTATATTCGGGGATAACTCCGTCGTTTATGAAACGATTTTGATAATTCTTGTTTCGTTGGAAAGAAGATATCCCTAGTTTGGTACCATGATAAGGAAACCAGGATCTGGTGATGGGATCCCAGAGAAATCGAGGGAAACTCTCGAAAAGCCGCATAACTTTTTACTGAGTGTACCGATTTCGATGATTTTTAATTTAATCGAAAGCCGATGCTTATCATGTGGTCACATTTAAATTTCATCGAGATCTGATTACAACTTTTGGAGTAATCTTTGATAATGCGTATTTACTCGACAATTTTTTTGTCTACCTACGTTGTATTACTTGTCGAAATAATTGAAGGTGGTTTTTCTTCGTTTGCCTGCAAACACAATTATTATACAACATGGTTGGAAAAAATGCGAAGCCTACAACACCAGAAGCATCGCAAGCTTTTTACCGACCCTACCCTTAATCCTTTCCTGGAGCACTGGTCACCGTATTCACCACAGGAACACAATACTGTTTGAAAGCAGTATTATTAAGCTGTGATTTTCTGTAAGGTCGAGCTACTTCCGAAGTCGGGCTGCTACAGATTTTGAGCAGGACATCGCCTGCTGTGTCGTATGCCTGACTATGCCTGTGTGGCTCAATGTATGATGGCTTTAAAAAACTCGTTTTTATTCGAACTTTAATAATACTATCCTAGCTTTTCATGATGTGGAAACCGTTCTTTATAATTTTTTTTCTGCTTTGATTAAACTTTTATAAATATCATATAAGAGAGTATGGTGGCTACTTGGCTACTAAGCCAAGTAGCTACTAAGCTAGCTAAAAAGTGAACACGTTAATTACCTACTGAAAATGTGTGTTTATTAAACGTCTTAATAAGGATTAAATTCTAACAATCTTCTTTGTAAATAAAATAAATGATATAAATAAATCGCTAAATGTGTTAGTATGTACGAGAATCAAGAAGTATTGAACCGATTTGGTTCTTCTTTGTTTCAACGTTTACTAATACTTAGTAAAACACGCGGAATTTGGAAAATAATATCAATGATGACGACTATTTAAGCTTCAGAGACAATTTGCAAAATAAACTATTTTGTGTCAGCTAGTATGTACAATAGATATGGCAACATTGTACAGGATAAAATTTATGCCACACATAAGTTAGACTTTTAACGGGAGGTAGAATAAGCCATTATGACATGTTTTTCCTTAATTAATAAACTACAAATTTTAGACATAGTTGAATTCGATTTGAAAAAGAATAATAATTACATCATAAAATGTTATCTGTTAGGTACAGTCTCCTGTCAAAATATCGTTATTGGGAACATTCCCCAAACAAATTTAATATGACATAAAAAACTTAAATAATAAATATTTTGGTTTTTCAAAAAATTTATATGTGGCCCTGTGGCGCAACGGATAACGCGTCTGACTACGGATCAGAAGATTCCAGGTTCGAATCCTGGCAGGGTCGAAACTATTTTATACTTTTAAATAAATTTTATAATTTAAAAGGCTGATTTAGCGGTTATTGCTATTATTATTTTTTTTAATGTTTACGCGAATTTCACTCATTGTAGTGGGATGGTTTTTTCGGATTTTATCGCGATCTGTTGGGTTTTTTGGATGCCCAACGTTATCATGGTTGCTGTAAATTATCCGGAACATCGGGCGTCTGAGAGGCCTGGTGGGTCGCGGTGGGGTCTGGAGAAATTCATTATAATTATTTTAATTAGTATTTTTTTATTATTCTTTTTTATTATTAGTCTTTGTGTTTAGCACATAATTTAGTTGGTAATAAATTTTCTTATGTAAATAATATAAAAAGCAAGTGGTGTATATATCTGTTACTGATTGTGCAATTAGCGCAAATAAATTAAATATTATACTCTAGATGTAAGTAACATTGTAACAATTGTTGGTGTACCATATAAATAAATAAATAAATACTAGATCGTTCAATAAGTCCCGAGACTAACCTGGAAATGGCGCATATATTAAAAACTCTTTTGATTTTTAAAAAGTACTGGCTATCAATACAAGAATATGTGTCAAATTTTTAAAAATGGAACAATAAAATTATTGATTTTGAAACATTTAAGTGACGCTACGGTTGTAATTTCGATACAATGGAAAAAAAACGAGTTTCGCGTGTTGATAAAACATTGTTTTTTAATGGGAAAAAATACCGTTGAAGCACAGCAATGGCTTATAAAATGTTATGCAGGATCAGCTCCCTCTAAAGCAACCATTTGTCGGTGGTATGCCGACTTCAAACGCGGTTGCATGGACACCAATGATGGGGAACGCTCAGGTCGTCCAAATGAAGCAGTGACTCAACAAAATATTAACAAAGTCCTCAAAATCGTATTGGAAGATCGGAAGGTAAAAGTGCGAGAGATAGCCGAGATAGTGAAGATTTCAGCTGGTAGTGTTTTCACTATTTTACATAAAAATTTTGCCATGAAAAAGCTTTTTTCTAAGTGGGTGCCGCGTTTGCTTACAACTAATCAAAAGGAACAACGTATCAATGATTCAGAGCGATGTTTGGTGCTGATGAATCATAATAAAAAAGGATTTTTTACGTCGGTATGTAACAATGGATGAAACCTGGATATACCATTTCACTCCGGAATCCAATCGGCAGGCAGCGGAGTGGAGAGCGGCTGGTGAAAGCCGCCCGAAGCGTCCAAAGACTCAGAAATCGGCCGGTAAGGTTATGGCGTCTATATTTTGGGAGGCGCATGGAATACTTTTCATCGACTACCTTGAAAAGGGGCAAAATATAAATAGTGACTATTACATGTGCTTATTGGAGCGATTGAAGTACGAAATTGCGGATAAACGGCCTCACATGAACAAAAAGAAAGTGGTGTTTCACCAGGACAACGCGCCTTGTCACAAGTCCGTGAGAACGATGGCCAAAATTAACGAATTGGGCTTCGAATTGCTTCCTCATCCCCCTTATTCGCCAGACTTGGCCCCCAGCGATTACTGGCTGTTTGCAGACCTCAAAAAAATGCTTCAGGGTAAGAAATTTGACTCAAATAGTGAAGTTATCGCAGCAACGGAGGCTTATTTTGAAGCCAAAGACAAATCGTTCTACACACATGGGATAGAAAAGTTAGAAAAGCGTTGGAGGGACTGTATCGCTCTTGGAGGAGACTATGTTGATGAATAAAAATTAATTTTATAAAAAAGACCTTTTTTTAGTACTTAGTCTCGGGACTTATTGAACCACGTGTTATATTAATTAAATATCATTAAAAAAGTTATTAGTTTACGAAAATATTTTTTTACACATAAATATTTAAAGTGAATTTATTCTCAAAATAACGAAAATAATCTAATAAACGTATCAACTGGTATTTCCAAAAGTTATGACAGGCTAAGGATTAGGTATATTTTGACTTAAATTCCAGTACATATGTAACACACACTCAAAACATATACATTAATTATATGTATACGTTTATTGTAAGAACAGATTATTTATATAAAATATTTCAATTGTCAGTGAGCCTTACATCTATACCGCAACCGGTAATCGAATCGTGATGCCTACTCGACATATCCCGACGTTTTGATTGATGGGCTCAGCAGTATTATTAATAATTTGTATCCCATTACTGTTAAAAGCTATTTTAATTACCTCTTTAAAATTAATAAATTATATTAATGACCACTTTTTTTACGTGGGGAAAATCCATCATGGATACCCTCCGGCGCGGGGGCGCCAGAGGGTTATGTCAGACTCTTAGTGACTAAAAAACCACGACGTGTGAGCAGTCGTCCGCCTGGGTGGGGCGAGATGGGGTCGCGCTAGCATTCGCCACCTCGCCCCGGATATTAGGTTATCTCTTGAGTAAGTTTAGTCTTTCAAGGAATCTAAGGATGCCATAATATTACTAGAAATAAATTTTTGATGACGCGTCGGCTTAGCGGATTCAATGCCAACACATGGCAAACATTTGTATTGGCGATACAAATGTTTGCCGTGGTCTGGGTGTTTTTGCTTGTTGTGTTTCTAGACCATAACACAGGAAAAAATCCTAGGACCATTGAGTGTGAGGGGCTAATTTATTTTGTTTAGTTTGATTTAAAAAATAGTTGATAAAGTAGTTTGTGACTGACCCTAACAATACATGCATTTACTAATATAATAATTTTAACTTGAGATGCAGTTTCAGAAATAAATTAAAACCTGTAAAAAAAATACTTCAAAAAAACTAAGCGACAAGCACAAAAAATTCTAATCACCAAAGCGGTTGGTCTTGTTGTAATATCTTACAGAAAAACGCATCTATAATCTGGAAATCCATCACTGAGACTCTTCACACTTGAATATTCATTAAAAAATATATTATAAATTGGATTAAAAATATAGGACTGATATACAAAATATAACATACATTATAAGATACATAAGCAAGAAATACTTCAGAGGGTTATTAATAATTAGTAAAAATAAGTTTAAGGCATTGGCCACAGATTAATCTTCAATTTTGTTTTTAGTTACAATTATCACTCACTTAGAGCGATCAAAAATTATACAATTAACTTCAAATTCTACTATTATTTTAATTTATAGCTTTTTAGTTTGTTTTAGTTTCTTGCCGGTTCTTCCTAACCACAATCTTAAAATACTAATGTTTACTTTTCTGCCTTCTTAAAAAAAATGTAGGTACATCGTGCCGTGACCATGGCGGCTGAAATATCGTCAAAATTTCTGGAAACTCAAAACGAACAACTGTAAGTCTATTTTAAATAAAAGAGTAAAAAATGTAATACTACAGAATCTTCACAATGTTTTATATATATTAATGATGACATTCGTACGAATAACCCCGACACGTTGCGAACAAGTGTGCCAGCTGACGTTGAAATGAGATCATTTTTTTCGATAACATTTAAATCGATACACACGTACAGGGATTATGTAAATGTGGTCGGTGATTTGATGTTATTCTAATTCTTAATTAGTTTCGCTTTGACGAGCCGGAGCGGAGCGATTACATTGCATCTTAGCTTAATCAACATGTGATTAATATCACAGACAGAATAATCATTCTTAATTTGCCAGAATATAGTACACAAAATGTTAATTTACAGTTGAACCAACATATTCTTTCGATTTTTTTCAGAGTGCAAATATTTATTATATTTATATAAACTATTTTCATCAATGAAATAATTATGTAGGTAATATATAGCTGTGTCCCGCTGTTTCTGTGATTTCTCGGTTCGTTAATAGAAGTGATAAGGTGGTAGTCACCTAATATTCGTATCATCATTACAGCCTATACAGTCCACTGCTGGACATAGGCCTCCACAAGTTTACGCCAAAAATAACGTGAACTCATGTGTTTTGCCCATAGTCACCACGCTGGGCAGGCGGGTTGGTGACCGCAGGGCTGGCTTTGTCGCACCGAAGACGCTGCTGCCCGTCTTCGGCCTGTGTATTTCAAAGCCAGCAGTTGGATAGTTATCCCGCCATCGGTCGGCTTCTTAAGTTCCAAGGTAGTTGTGGAACCTTGTTATCCCTTAGTCGCCTCTTACGACACCCACGGGAAGAGAGGGGGTGGCTAAATTCTTTAGTGCCGTAGCCACACAGCATATTCGTATAATTTACTTCAAAGCCTTACAGTAGTCTAAGGGCCTATATCACCCGATGTGGATAACGCTATGTGACGGATGACAGTATCAGACAGTAAAAAGTTTTTGATTCATTACTTTTTTTAAACATTGAAGACTATTATATTTATAAGAACTGACTATTATATTTATAAGATTTAACTGAGGTAGGGCACAGCAGGAATTTCCTGCTCAAAATATGGAGCAGCCCGACTGGGGTAGTACCTCGACCTTACAGAAGATCACAGCAAAATAATACTGTTTTCAAGCAGTATTGTGTTCCTGTTGGTGAGTAAGGTGACCAGAGCTCCAGAGGGGATTGGGAGTAGGGTCGGCAACGCGCCTGCGATACTTCTGGTGTTGCAGGCGTCTATAAGCTACGGTAATCGCTTACCATCAGGTGAGCCGTACGCTTGTTTGCCGACCTAGTGACATAAAAAAAAAGATATTTCTATTCGCATTTATTAAAGTTACAATTTAAAAACTGAGGAGAAACAGGTCCTACTGGCCTATTCTACCTCCCGCTGTCAGTCTATTTGTATCGTCATCCGTCAGCTAGCGTTATCCATAACTGGTAAAGCAGGCCCTAATTATTATAAAATCACATGTTTGCAGTTGTATGCTTCACTTTAAACATACAAGTTCAAGCATGAATAAGATTTTTAGAAATCTCCTTTTTTGAAGTGGTTAAAAATAATAATGATAGCATAATTGTTTCGTAATGATACCGTCAAATTAGTAGATTACCAAAACTGTCTTGTCAATATAAATGATTGATTACAATGGCAGCCTTGTGCTTGAATAAACGAATTAGCTAACAAGAAAATATAATTAGTACGTTCAAACGAAAAAAGATGAACAAGTCGAGCTGGACTTTCGTGTGTATAATACGGTGACCGACGTTAATGGTTATGGTTTCAGGATTGTAGTTTGTTACAAAAGTATGGAGATAAAGTCTTAGCGATATGTTCAAGCATGTGTTCCAACTGTCTTGAACTTTTACGGTAATAAATCTCCCTTTTAGTAATAAAACAACCTTCTACTTTAACATATTTTTTGCTTTTTCTCTTTTCTTCTTGCATTTTGCTTTTGCCTCTTGCGTTTTTTTTTACTAGGTCGGCAAGCAAGCGTACGGCTCAACTGATGGTAAGCGATTACCGTAGCTTATAGACGCCAGCAACACCAGAAGTATCGCAAACGCGTTATTGTCGACCCTATCCCCCCAGGAGCTCTGATCACCTTACTTATCAACAACAAGACAATGCTGCTTGAAAATAGTGTTATTTAGGTGTGATCTTCTATATTTTGTTAGGTCGAGGTACTTCCTCACTCGGACTCTTGCAAATTTTGAGCATTATATCTGGCTGTGTTCTATCTCAATAAGATTAAATGGTCCGGGAGCCAGTCAAGCGTGTTACCGACCCTGTCCCCAATAAAATTCCCCCCAAGTAATTTCAAAGTTAATCTTAAATGTATAGTGCGTCTTAAATGTTAGCTTAAATTAATTTTTACCTAAGTTTATATTCATAACTAGCGACCCGCCCCGGCTTCGCATGGGTGCAATGCTGATACTAAATATACTACAGAACGTCTTTATTTATAGTGTGAAGCTAGCTTATAGCATGGTTATTAACATAATAACAACATTCAAATATGCGTCGTTAGATTACACGTTGTTACAGAATGCGTTGAAGAAATAAAGGTTCACTGCTCGTTCCCCGTAGGTGATAGCGTGATAATATGTAGCCTATATGTTGACCCGACTTCTTAATAATATTCGTGCCAAATTTGAAGTAAACCAGTGTGGTACTTTTTGAGTTTATCCCGGACATACATACAGACAAACAGACAAACATACAAAAATTCTAAAAACTATATGTTTAGCTTCGGTATCGATTGTAGATCACACCCCAAGTATTCTTTTAAAAAAATATTCAATGTACAGTTTTGACTCTCCTACCATTTTATTATCTTATACTATTAAACGAGCAATTCTTGTATATATATATATAATCTGAATCTCGGAAACGGCTCCAACGATTTTCATGAAATTTAGTATACAGGGGATTACGGGGGAGATAAATAAATCTAGCTAGGATTCATTTTTAGAAAATGTCGTTTTATCCCTGTTTTTAGGCAATGAAAAAATGGCTACAATATCGTTAGAATAAGAAGGTAAATTTCGCATCTGTCAATAAAGTTGTAATAGCTCAGGGGAAATCGGCCGATCGCGCTCGGCCGAAAAGATCATGGTTCGAATCCTCACGTCATCCAGATCGATTATCGTTTTTTTTCTTTTTTTTTTCTAAAAAAAATAAAATCGAAAAATATTATTCATATTTTATCAATATGTAATTCGTATTTAAATATGATTTTCAAAAAACACGATTTACTAAAAATACCGAGCTAAGCTCGGTCACCCAGGTCCTATGTAATAATAGATTAAATGGAAAAGAAATTATAATTGTCAATACAACTACAACTACATACCTACATTTAGTGACACCTTCGAAAACGGAAGCGTCGACTTGATCTGTGATAACGATCTTAAAGATCATTTTGATAAATTACACATAAGTATAATACCACTCAACTTTCTAACTTATACATATATGAATAAGATTTAAATTCATATGAATTATATTCAAATATCAATTTAAAAGTGTATCAATTATGTTTTTAACGCGTAATTGACTTTTATTTACGATAAAAAATGCTTAAGCTTTTTTGTGTTAATTAGAATTATCAGTTACAAAGAAACCGTTATTTTAATTAATATACTATTAGATGAAATGGTGGATACATTTGGCAAGCGTCTATAGGTAACGAGCCGTACGCTTGTTTGCCCACTGAGTTGTAATACTAAAGTAACATATAATTGAACCACAGCTGATAGGATCAGCCAGAGCTTGCAATTCTCCTGTATTACTGGCGTCCGTAGACTACGGTACGGTCCGCTTACTATCAAGCGGGACCGAAATTGTTTAAAAATATATATTTTTAAGACTGAAAAATTATTTCTAATTTAGTGTTATATGGCGCAATGTCTTTTGATTTTTTTTTAATGTATATTTGTTTTTATCATTTCAATTTATGCTTTATTAGTTTATGATAGAATATATATTATATTTTAATTCTTCTTTTTATTTATTTATGTATTTTCTATAAGTATTAGAATGTAGACATTTGTATGTAAGTTTATTATACATCTACACCACCTACCCAATTTTGATAGTAAATTTCCTTTTTATGTCTGGGTTGTCCGGAAGAAATGGCAAATTAGCCATAAATACGCCCATTGTACTTCACTGTCTGTAACTATCTTTATGCTTTGTTTGTAATATACAATACAATACACTTTATTGTACACCAAAAGAGAGATAATACATATAGATTTAAACAAAAAGCGATCTCTTCCAGGCAACCTAGGGGCAGAGGAGATGGTATTGTAATATATTTGTAATGTACAATAAAGTATAAAATAAAATAAATAAAAACGCAAGTACATAAAGGATATTTGTGGTCTTTTTAACCGACTCCAAAAAAGAGGAGGTTATCAATTTCACTGTATTTTTTTTTCATAACTTGGTACTGAGTGTAGCGATTTTGATGATTTTTTTTTTAAATGGAAGCTGGTGCTTTTCATGTGATGCCATTAAAATATAATTAATATCTGACGAATACTGTATGAGTTATGTCTAATAATACATATTTATTTGACTACTTCTTCATCTACCCACGTTGCTTTACTGGGTCGTGGTAAGTCGGTCGGTCGGTAAGAAGTCGGTTTTATTTTTCGTTTTCTTGCAAACGCAATTATTTAAATACATTTCATGTTATTTTAAAACAGAAACTCTCCACACTAATCTAAGCCAAAGCCACGAGCAATAGTTAAGAACCGTTACGTATGTCTCACATGTACCATATCTAAGACGACCTCGACTTACTCGCGATCATTAATTTATTCTATTAATTTAATTATTATTAATAATAACGATTACATGTTGATATTTTATGTGTCATGGCCGCTGTTACGTGTTGTGTCAGACTAAATGGAGCTGATTTTTTAATCTGTGTCACATTACAGTACCTACTAGAATCGCTTTAAATTCGAAAAAAAAAACTGTTTTTATTTCTCATAATTTCGTAGATTATTTATTTTTTAAGCAAACGGATTCGTCTATCGTACAAAAGTAACTTAGATATTCTCTTTTTCATAGTTCTAGGAGTAGAAAAAATTTATATTATAAGTGATCTGTAAATGTCTGAAATAAATAAATGTTATTATTATGTTCTGTGCCGCGGAACTTTCTACAATCAAATACACCAGACCACGTGCTCAAATTATAATTAGACTTACTCGTATCTTTCCGCATTCTAACCCGCATTGGAGCAGCGTTGTCGATTAAGCTCTGATCCTTCTTCTATATGGGGAAAGAGGCATATGTCAGCAGTGACATATTACAAGCGTTATCTTGAATATATACATTCAATTAAAAAAAAAAAGTTATCGAAACCAGTTAGCATCAAAGTCTATCAGGTTCTATTATTTATTTTATACGAAAAAAAATATTGTTAGACTAATCCTCTCCTCTGTAATAGTCGATTGACTTTCCTTCACACAATGTTATAACAATCCAACCGACCCTCGCCTCTAAATTCCACCCACCTTAAATTACAACACCTATCACATTTGCTAACTTTCATACTCAGAGCTTGCTTGTATATGTATAATTCAGTACATATTAAACTACGTTTTTCGGGTTTATTCGTCTGATTTCTGACCCGTTTAAAATCCAAGTATAATACAATCCTATGTACTAATTAGAATATCCAGCTAAACATATCAAGTTTCATTGCAAAAAGGTGACAAGCATCTCCCATATCGTCATCCTTATTAACTATTTATAACAAACTTTTTAAATAAAAACAACAACAGCATTACTATAGTGAATTGAACTTGCCATATGTTCGTGGGAGAAGTCGTTCTCCATGACTATGGCGTCTGTCACCGGAACAACGGAAATCTCTAAATCTTAATATCGTTAAGTGACATTTAATAAAACCATGTTCTAATGCCACTGCTGCCCAAAAGCTTTTTCCATATAAAAGAAAAATTTAGGTTTTACACGTCTCACTGATCCACAGCGCTTCAGCCTGTAATATCCTACTACCAGGTATAGGCCTCTTTCCTCGTGTAGGAAAAGGATCAGAGCTTAATCCACCACGCTGCTTTAATGCGGGTTGGCGCATATATTCCCTACTATGAGTAACGATTGCTATCAGGTGTGCATGATAACAACCGGGACCGACGGCTTAACGTGCTCTCCGAGGCACGACGGGGAGACCCACAAGGACTGCACAAACACCCAGACCACGGCAAACACCTGTATGGCTAATACAAATGTTTGTCATGTGCGGGGATCGAACCTGCAACCGCCATCGCAACAGGTACAATCCATGGCTGTAACCACTGCGCCAACGTGGTCGTCACATCCACATCCACAGCAAGTTTACCGATATTAGTGAGCAGACAGTAAAATTTTTGGTCTTTATTTATACAATTACATTCCATAATTTAATGGATAACAATCCATGTTCCCATATCTAGTCGTAGACTAGAACGTTCGCGCTCGTTAGACATTGTTCGACGTTCAAAACAAATTCATTTCAAATCGTTCATACATTGAAAGACAGGTGACAAGTGATAGAACACTTTGATTGGCTGATACAAATACGCAATTGACCAATCACATTAAATCTCATTTGACCCAGATATCATACCTACGTGATCTTTTAAGGTAGCACTTATTACGCTAGGGTCACACAAGCCGAATGAGTTAGGAAGTGAAGGTCAGCCTTAATAATTTCATGTTAGTATTAAATGATATTCAATAGAGGCATCTAGAATAACGTAGAAGGGTGTACAATATATTTACTAATATAAAAGGCACATGAATTCATGCATCCGACATGTTGAGAGACCAAATAACTTCCAAAAATTCGCGTTATTCTTATATGCTCTCCGCGGCCCCTACATAGAAAATAATTAAAATTATATAACTTTTACACTCGATAAGTTCACATGTCCGCAATGGTAAAATTATAATAACAGTTCTTATCCGAGTCCATGAATACTTTTTCAAAGTTCTTTAGTTCAAAGTTATTTATTCGAATTTTATTTCAATATTTTCTTACATTATAAAGATGTAGACTGTGGTCCACTTGAACGCTCTAACTTTCGGAACTTCGAATTGAGAAATTATTTTAGTTTGAGGCTATATAACATCATGCTAGAACAAAGAGAAGTGGAGTTTCAATCAATAATGTTACAAAAACGAACAAATTCCGTTTGATAGCGTAATACATAGAGTGATAAAAAAATTCTACGGATACAGAGTCACGGGCAACATCTAGTACATTTATACGCATATTTGAAACAGTAAAGTTTATCTTTGTAGTATTCACTCGTATATATCTTTCCCATAAACGGAATCCTCTAAAAACTATAGAACACATACCATAAAAAAAATCCCATTCAACCTTCTCTCCGACCATGTCTCCTTAACCATAAACGTTTTGATCGTAACTCGTAAACACCACACGTACATCATCCGTGGATCACTGATCTATAGATCTTTGAGAGATAGATCATTAGAGTGTAATCGATATAGGCGCACGTTCATACATTATTAATTTTATTATGGGCCCGTTATACCGTTAATATTATTTGACAGATGGCGGTATCCAACGGATAAAATTTTACGACATTTTATTCTTTTTCCCCATTGATTTCCACTATATTTATGGCATATTTCGATTCGCAAATATGAATCTAAAAGTTGTGGTTTATTAATTCAAACGAAACATGTCATAATGGTCTATTCTACCTCCTGCTGTTAAAGTCTATTCGTAACTTATTTGCAGGATAAATTTATCCGCAACCGTTGAAACCGGCCCATGTTAGAGTGAAAGGGAAGGTGTGTTGGAAAGAGACAAAAATTGTATCTCAGTGAATGTTCTGTCAATCACTCGACTGATACACTTTAAATTATGTTATTAGACAAATAGCTTAAAAGGAGGTTGTATATGTATAGGACGACTTATTAAAATAAAAAATTAAAAAAAGTGATTTGAAATTTAGATGACACATACTGTCAAAATATTTTTTGTTCGTGCCGATATTGTAATTGCTGAAGAGAGTACAGCAAATTTAAAAAAAAAAACAGATTTTTGTGATAAGCGTATATAAGTCATTTGATAATAACATTTACTCGTACAGTTGTTATTTCATTTCAAGTATTTTAATTTCTTTTATTCCTAAAAAAATTATATTCATTAGTTAAATACTAGAAAATGATAGACCAGTCAAAACATAATTAATTATCTTATTAAGATTAGAATTGAACATAAATATTAAAATTTTGTGAAAGAAAAGTTAACAAAGTATGCTTGGGACGAGACATGGCATAAATTGATCCCACAAACCTTGAGCGTTGGCGATCACCGTAGCTAATAGACGTCTGCAACACCAGAAGCATCGCAAGCGCGTTGTTACCCTCTCAGGAGCTTAATACCTTACCTACTACACTACTTCAGCAGTCAAAACTGGGATCTTTTGTAAGATTAAGGAACAATTCCAGTCGAGATGTTGCAGATTTGGAACAAAACATTTCTTGAACGCTACCTTAATTAGCTAATCATCATATCTATCGGTTCATCCTGTAATATCCCACTGCTGGGCATCGGCTTCTTTCGTCATGTAGAAGGAGGATTTGTTTGAGCTTAATATACCACGCCGCTCCTCTGTGGGTTGGCGGAAATCATTATATATCACTAAGAAACGGTACGAAGGTATTCAAGTAAATATAAAACTGAAAAGTTATTCATACACTGATTGGAGAAAAGTCAGACTGCTCCAGATTTTGGTAAAGTATTTATAGGTTAAGGATACACATACCGTGTGAAACCATACCACTAATACGTGTGCGACACGACACGTGTCTGACGTGACACATCTCAGAAATCGTCACGACTCATGCATTAGCGTTAGATCGACTCCACCAAGGTCCCGATATAGTGCCGTTTTAGCATTTAATCTCTAAATCTATACTATTAATAAAATTGACAAGGTTTGTACGTCCATACGTCATTTGATAAAAATTTTCTTAGATTGAATTATGATAGAGGTTACTGAATGAAATGAAATGAAAATATTTATTTCGCCTTAAGGTGATTACACACACTTAAACAACAAAAATAAAAAAAGGTAAAGTAAAAATTATCAATGATTACACAAAATCATACATCTGTCCATTACAAACTTAGGTAATGTACCCAATGTTATTCAACAATCTTGACTTAGTACTGTAAGCTGTAACTGTTACTTTAAGAGGTCGTCCATAAAATACGTTAGCAACTAAGGGGAAGGGGTCTTTGCTTAGCGCGATGAGAAATGACAAAGAAAGATTTTTGAAGTAAATGATTGAGCGAGGCGAACAGAAGTTGATAAGGTAATGAAGATAGAAAGAGAGAAAGAGTTACGTTTCGTATATTACTGTAGGGGCAAATAAGGAAGATTTACTTAAGTCGTATGGCCTAAAGCACACTCGTTTCTTAAAAAAAAAAAAAAAACAAATAAAATTATTAATCTGTTTACGATTTTTAATCATGAAATTAAAAAAGTAAATTGTGAGCCCGAAACGCTTAACTAAAAACATTATTTGCTTAAATTTAATAATGGATAATTAAAAACGAAAACTTCAAAAATATTTACCGGTAAATATTTTAATTGACGCACTTTTCATACCAAACTTTATTAACGAAAAATTATCTTCATGTGGGTACCGTACATTAAAGATTTACTTGATGTGGCAGAAGAATGAACGGTATTGTTCATTTACTTGTAATTTGTCATCGTAAAATGTAATTACCCATTAATTTGAATGAATGAATGAAATGTAATTATGTTAAAACTGATTTTAAGAACCGAGTAGCACAGTGGTCATATCACAGACTTGCGTCAGCGGTCACGAATTCAAACCGCGCTCAGATCACAAGACAGGTAAATAATTAAAATCACTATAAAAATTACTGTATTCAAATAGGCTTAAAAGCACTTTCAACCGTCTTTAAAAAAGGAGGAGGCTCTCAATTCGATTGTATGTGTGTTACCTCAGAGCTTTTTATTGGCTGGACCGATTTCGATGGTTTTTTTTTATTTGAAAAGTTGGTGCGTGTCATGTGGTCCCATTTAAATTTAATTGAGACCTGAAAAGTATTTATTGAATAATCTTTTATAAGTAAATCTTGCTAATTCAAGAATTAGCAAGTTGAAGTGGCAGTGGGCTGGTCATCTGTGTCGCAGGACCGATGGCCGTTGGAGTAGACGGGTCCTAGAGTGGAGACCGCAACTTGGCAAACGCAGTGTGGGACGTCCTCCGGCCCGTTGGACCGACGATCTACGTAAGATTGCCGGTGTAGGCTGGATGAGGATTGCGGAAGACCGGGATGTGTGGCGCGAACTTGGGGAGGCCTATGTCCAGCAGTGGACTGCGATAGGCTGAAGTGAAGTAAATCTTTACTTGAATATTTTTTCGTTTACTATCGTTGTATATATGTTGATGTAATTGAAATCTGTTTTTCTTTTTCATTTGAGAGCAAACACAATTATGAATTCTAATTTTAAAAATTCAAATTATATTAGTTTAATTATTTATTAAAGTTATGAGTGAAGCTACCACCGATTCTGAATGTAGATTCTGCAGAGAAGAATTGGCAAGAAACTCCGTAGTTACTCTTTTATAATAAAAAATGTGTGTTATAATAAAATTAGTAAAATCCTAACTAACATACAGTGCCACAAAATCAACATATATTTATCGTTATTATACTCGAGTCCCGAATAATAACCTTCGGATATTAAATTATTTTATAATATGCTAATTCAAAATTTATATATTTTATAAAAAAAATTAGTATTACTATATTTAGCAATACTAAAATACTAGAACTAGAATCCGTGTTTACCACAGATTAATTAATACATTTGTAAGATTTATGAGTAATATTAATCCTAAGATGTATTTCAAGATAAAGGCTTATATTTATTGGATAATTATATAAAGGACTTTAATACGGTCTCATTATAATATTATGTTTGTATTAAAAGTAAATGTTTGAAGCAATACCATTTCTGAGGCCATGAAAGCCGCGGCTTACAATATCCTGTTTCTTAGTAAAAATATCAATTCGAAAGTTTGGACGGATGTTTGTAAGTCTATCGCGTATTTTTATTGAGGTAGGGGTCAGCAGGACGAGGTAGGTAGGTTTAGGCTAGTCAGGTAGGGTCGCGGGTAGGGTCGGCAACGCGCTGGCTATGCTGGTTTTGCTGATTTCCATAAGCTCAGTATCAGCTTACTACTTAAGGCTTTGGCTAAAATTGTAGGGTACAGTAAAATAAAAAAAAGCAAAACCCATTTTCAAGCGTTTAACAGTTCGCAAGACCAACTTTACCCCCCACATTTAGCGACAACGTAGCATTCATTTGATTCATTTGACGACGCTTTAGCGCAACGGTCACATCACTAGCTTGTGGCAGTTGCGCTGGCCATACCTACATTAATTTGTGCTAGCCATACAGATGTTTGCCGTGGTTTGGGCGTTTATGGCGTGGTTATCTGTAAATCCTAGTGGGGCCGTTGAGTGTAGGGCGTTATTTATTTATATATATTCTCATGGTAGATTAATTTTTAAAATTTAGTCGTTATTGAATTTTATCTATTACAAACAATCAAAACTCCCTTCTTTATAATATTAGTATAGGTAAATTTACAGTTTCAATGGCCACACAAAATCATTTAAGCTTTCAAACCTCAAGGTTACGATTTTCGATGACGATTTAATAAACTGTAATGGAATTATATTGTAAGAAATTTTATTCAGAAAAGTTATAAAATATTTTATTAAAATTATAGTTTTTAAGAAGAAAAAAATTATAAAAGTAAGTCAAAATATAAATACGCGCGTAACAACCGAAATTCTGCACTGAATCCGTTTATTCTATTTTGTGTTGTATAAAGAAAAAAAATCACCTTTAGAATATAAATAGGCATACCTTAAAAGTCAAAAAAAAAAATCACAATACACACAAACAAATCAAAAAATATCAAAATTAAAAACATACCTCATCTTGAAAGGCGCGATGCAGGGACTCCTTGTTGTACCTCTCATCCCCTTGTTTCAAGATAGCGGAACACTGCTTCAAGAGAGACAATCTCATTCTTTCTTTTATACTCTCCTCCTCCATAAATGACATTCTGTGACCATGTCTAGGAACTCCTAATAGATCCATCCCATTTGTTTCCTTCGTATTTGTCTCCATATTATTAAGAGAATTTGAATTATTCGTTTCGTCAGCCATTTTAATTTCACTGTCATTTTTCCCGCCATCAGAACTGTCTATGTTAATTGTTATGTTATCTGTTATATCTGTTTTTTCCGATGTCATTGCGATCAATTTTTATTGCATATTTTTTTATTATACTTTGTTTTTTTTCAATTCACTACAAAACTGTTAAAATTATTGATTTTCTAATTATAGATTATAAAAGATGTATTAAAACTAAAATTTATATAATTATATTTGTATTTCCATTCGTTTTTTCTTTTTACAGTTTAAAATAAAATCTGTACGTCTTATTGAAAAATATTGTATAGTTAATAGATACCTATGTAATTTTTTAATTATTTTTAGGAAGAAAATATTTGTTTTGCGTACATCGCTGACGACTTTAATTAATAATCATTAATTGGTTAATGTAAATGTAATGTAATGTATCATCGATTCGAAATCTAGTTTTTACTGAGAAGTACAGAAGGCACACAATCACATACATGTACATATATACATATAGATATTGTTTGATAATTTATTACCGAACTAACGTTATTTACTATAACGTATAATATAATAATGATATGCTAAATTTTAATGCCCTGCATTCGCAAAATGATCACATATATAAGACAAGACAAGTAACAAGTATAGAATATATATAATAGATAGGTCCAATGTGTTGTGGAGCAAATGAATTAAATTAAAATTAGTGGCATCTGATGGAATAAAAATATTTTAAATAATAATTTTATTTACGAAATATAATAATGTGACAAATACAAAAAGTCACAAATTTATCCTTAAAGTTTTTTTTTTTTAATTTACTTGTTGATTTGTTTTTTTTTTTTTTAGTTGTTGTTGTTGTTTTAAAATTTGTCCCCAATAGGGAAAGGCAAAGGACTATAATCCATACAGCCTAGTTTGAATTTGTAAGTTTCGTTCTGATATATCAAAAGGTCGGAGCCAAGTCTGAAGTCTTTTTTTTAGCTTTATATATTGTCAAAATAGCACAGATAGTTTGGTCGATATCATGTACCATCTATGGCTCCATGTCGTGTACAATGGAGAAGACACGAAGGATATAAACGGTGTGGTTGAGATTACAATCTCAATAGAATTTTAAAGACCGTGACTATGAAAAATTATGAGTATCCTTTGGTTAACCCTTAATCTAATATACTAAATCCTTTTAATGTGGATTGGAAAGAATGATTAATTAACAAATTAGACAGCCAATTACTACATAATCTGTAATTCTAAGCTATATTTATACTTTGTATTGTACGATAAAACAAATGTAATAAAAAGTATTGCATCAATGGAGTACAGTGTATGGCATCTAAGCAATTCATGGCATTAGCAATCCCATAGCGTTCCGGATGTCATCTGATGAGACGAAGATGAAACGTTAAGGTGAAAACAGACTATGATTTCGAAACGCCGTCTTTTTCATGCCACATCAAATATTGTAGAACTATAAAAGTACATCTACTATACAGATAATGTAAACTTCTAACCTTATTTTCTTATTATACTAGCTGTCACCCGCGACTTCATTCACATGGAAAATTTCAATGTCTCAGGTTCTAATCGACGTATTAAGATGAAACATTCAACGATTTTTTTAAGTAAGTTATCCAGCAATACAACTGCGAAAACTGAATCAATGCTATGTCTGATCTGATATGATTTTCACTTACTATAAATAAACTGATGAATCAGAAAAACATAAATTATAACAGTTAGGTAAATATAATATACTATTGGCGAAATGGCTGTTTGAAAAATCTAAACAAAAATAACATTTAATTATACTGAATTGAATTGAACTCGTGATAAAATTAACAAATATCTTAAATTAATAATATCTGAATATTCTTAGCATCTCTAATAATCTTAGGTTATATATAATAATATATATTTTAATATTAAACAACAGGAAAGTATTTGAGATTATACAAGTATATAAAATATAATGATTATGAAAATATACATAAATTAAAAAAAATAATAGCATCTTTTGCATATTTACCAAGCGTTTATCGCCAAAGCGTCTAAATTATCCAATGTGCTTCCAGCTTAAGAGCTTAGATGTTATATTTTTGTCGATCGCTCGCCGTCGGCACATGAATAATACAAGAAAGCTAAGCTATCGTCCCACGCACTGCACTTCATTACAATTACATACGGATAACAAAACTGGAACAAAATGTCTGTGCTCTTGTCTCTTAATATAAGACATTTATATCATTTAGAGTCACCGATACTTCTCAGCAAAGACTAGATTTCTAATCTGTGGTATTTTACAGTATCCATTATTTTTTTAAAGATTAATATGTTAGTGTTATTATTTGTAAATGACGATCTAATAATGCCTTCTTCAGTTCTTCAAAAAGTACATTTTTAATTTTGCTATAAATTTGTAATAATATACCTATACCTATTGCCTTTGTAATGAAAAAGGAACATTGATTGAAAGGAACATATTAAATAAAGTCAACCATGTTATGATTTCAATGAAAAACAAACTTTTTTATAAATAAATGTCAAAGTTACACAAATATACGGACTGCAAGAAACTATTCATTGATAGTTCCCGATGTCCAGGATATCATATACATAGATATTTTTTGTTTCAATGTTCTCAAACCAATGAACATTACGCAGTACAACTGTAGGGTAAATCATAAAATTAATAGAAACTGTATGATATATTATAAAAACGTAAAAAAAATTATCTAATATCTTCCAATAATGTATTTACTATGTTCAATCATGATTGGAATGATTAAAATTTAAATTTAGAACATGCTTTACCAAAGGTTTCTAAAAATTTGATTTAAAGTGTTTGCGTCACAAGTTCTTTTCAACTATCTAACGTTAATTCTGACGTTAAGAAAGAAGAAATTAAACAATAATATATCTTTTAAAATGATATTCAATAAACGATAGTAATTTTATAACTATTTTCGTTACCTCTTGTTATACCTACAATCCCTATTAGGTATACCTATGTATTTTTTCTAAGGACATATTTTCACTTACGCCTTTTTTTCTATTATTAATTTTTTATATATAACAAAATATATTCTAACAGATACATTGCATTGATCAATTAATTAAATATATAATTAAAAACTAAAAACCATCCAAGGATGTTTAGTTGCCAATGAAAGCGAAAGCTACGGAGAGATTTATCTCAAACAAACTTTATGTTAATTTAGATAACTGTCTTGTAAAACACACTTATTTCGTTTTTATAACTTTCTGTTACTTTCTATTTTATTTTTATAGTATTTATTATGACATTTATATTCGTATTTAAGTCATGTATTAATTATGGTATGTATAAACATTGCATAAAACTTTTTTTTAAACATTACACGGAAAGATTGAAGCAATTTAGAAATAAGCATTTATAAAGAATTGTATACTATAAAATTAAATAAACAAATTTACGTTAATTATACGAATATAATAACATTTAACTGCCGTTAGTTCTTTCTTTTAAACTGACTTCCAAAATAGGAGGAGTTTCTCAATTCGATTGTATTTTTTTATGTTTTTTACCTCAGAACTTTTGACTGGGTGGACCAATTTCGATGACTTTTTTTTAATCGATAGGTGTTGCGTGTCATCTTCTATTTAATTGATATCCGACAAGTACTCTTCGAGTTATATCAAACAATGCGTATTTACTTGACTATTTTTTCGTCGACCTACGTTGTGTTATAACCATACCACATAATATTTTATTAGGTTTACCGATTGTGATGATTCTGTCGAAAGTTAACACTTGTCATGTGGTCTTATTTAAATTTGATGGAGATCTGATTAGTATTTTTTGGGTAATCTTTGATAACACATGTTTACTTGACCACTTTTTCGTCTATCTACGTTTTATTACTTGTCGATGTAATTGAAGTCGGTCATTTTTTAGTATGCGAGCAATCAACACAATTAATTTGTGGCTAGTCGTTTTGATTTGTACAAAAAAAAAATTTAATAAAAGTTTAGCTAAGGCGTAAGTTTCAAGATAGTTGCGAGCTTCTAAATTCTTCATTAATTATATGTATGTAAGTATTATATATCCTTATTGTTTTATACATATCCGTCATAATATAATACATGTTAACATTGTATTATATTATATAAAAGTAATTATTTATAAAGTTTTTTATAGTCATTTTTACTCATTTTTCAACTAATAATTAAGATACCCTTAAAAGACAATTAAGTTATTAAATTAATTGCCACATTTAAACAAAAATGATTAATGTCATGTTTTAAATTTTGAACCGAATGTATAAATTCACTTTGAAATATCAATTATATTATTATTTTCTTTTATTTTAACTTTTTTATCACATAATTTTAATATCAATTTTCATATCATATTTTATATCACATTATTATTTTAATATTTACTAAATATTTCACACATCACTCACAATATCACCGATCGTGTGCACACGAGCGTACCCCGCGTTACTACGACAAAGACTACACAAAGACGACGAACATACTGAACACACTCACTTTTAACAAAATTCCATATTATTACCAGCTGACCCCGCAAACGTTGCTTTGCCATATATGTTATTAACCCCCTAAATCCCCCCCACCCTCCTCAGACCCAATTCACAGACCCACCCGATATGCACACGAAATTTCATAAAAATCGGTCGAGCCGTTTCGGAGGAGTTGTAACTACCATTATGACACGAGAATTTTATACATAAGAAGATAAACAAATTATTTATATTACAAAATTACATGACAATTTAAAACTAAAAATATATATTTACAGACCTATATTAAACCTATGCTGCAAATGCGGGCAGCGTTGATCTGTTGAATTGAAATAGATGTACATATATTTAGTAGTACTAGCGTGAAAACAAGCGTACGGTTCCATCTGACGGTAACCAGATATCTTATCCTATAAACACCAGCAGAATTGCAAGTACGTTGTCGACCCTACCCCCCACCCCCCAGGAGGTCTGCCACCTTAATCACCTCAGGAACACAACACAGTGTTTTTTAGCTGTGATCTTCAGTAAGGTCGAGATACTTTCCCAGGCGGGCTGCGGGTGATTTTGAACAGGATTATAATAAAACAACTTTTTCGGATTTTATCGTGGTTTATTAGGTTTTTTAGATGCCCGACGTTTCGGACACTTTACAACAACCATGGTCACAGAAGAACTGAAAGGATACATCTAGCTGTACCCTACCTCAATGAGTACTTTACGTTGTGTTCAGTCACTCAGATAATCAACATTAGGCGTTTAACGTTCAAAGGGTTCGTTTTTCAATTTAATGACTATTTCAATAAAATGATTGTAACATATACAGGTATAAATGTTATGTATATTTTTGTTAAACATTTAAAATTATTTATATTTATTAAACCGACTTCAAAAAACGGAGGAGGTTACTCAATTCGACCGTATATATAGGTATATTTTTTTTAATTTAATGTATGTTCGGGGATAACTCCGTCGTTTATGAACCGATTTTGAAAATTATTTTTTTGTTGGAAAGGAGATATTTCTAGTTTGGTCCCATGATAAGGAAACCAGGATCTGATAATGGGATCCCAGAGAAATCGAGGGAATCTCTCGAAAATCCACATAACTTTTTACTGGGTTTACCGATTTTGATGATTTTTAATTTAATCGATAGCCGATATTTATCATGTGGTCACATTTAAATTTCATCGAGATCTGATTACAACTTTTGGAGTAATCTTTATAATGCGTATTTACTTGACTATTTTTTCGTCTACCTACATTGTATTACTTGTCGATATAATTGAAGTCGGTTTTTCTTCGTTTGCCTGCAAACACAATTATGCTTACAATAATTATTAGACCAGTGAATCGTAACTTATTAATGGTGACAAATCACGTGACAAAATGTCTCTTTTACCAGGGACCACTAACTGTTTAGAGGGTAATTTGTCGTACAGAAAAATACGCTATAAAAATAACAAATATATACTTAGGTACTCTAAAAATCAAAGAATTTTTTCATCAATGTATTTTCCTCAATTATTAAAAAATAAATCAATTCGACCCTGCCAGGATTCGAACCTGGAATCTTCTGATCCGTAGTCAGACGCGTTATCCGTTGCGCCACAGGGCCAACTGTTTATATTATAGAAAAGCTCCTATAGACCTAAATTGATATAGGTCAACTAAAATCAAGCTTTCCAGTTTTACTTCCTACTTATTAATTACTAGTTGTGTCCCGCAGTTATACTCACTTTAATTGGGGGAAAAGAAAAGTCTATAGCATTCCTCGGTAGAAGGGCTATCCAACACAAATAGATTTTTTATTAAAGTTAGCGCTGATGATGATTGGCGCGTATAAAAAACAAACAAACTTTTCAGCTTTATTATTATATATTTAGTATTGATACTTTATATTAGTATTGATAAAAAAACTTTTGATCATCAGTCGCTAAGTTACTTGTGCTATAGAGTCGCGAATTCGATTCCTGTACATGACAAACGTTTCTAAAGTTAGGTGTCTTTATTATCTGTGTTTTCGGACCTCCGACTCAAAATTCACATTATAAATAATAATCAATAATAGATATCTACACAATACACACATGATCGTCTGTTCCTAAGGTAAGCAACTTAATGCTTGTGTTATAGGTAACAGCCGACTGGTATAGCTACTTTTTTTTTTCGATAAACTTTTAAACAATACATAAGTATATAAACACACAAACAAATATTTATATTACACCCAGACTCGGGGTGGGAATCAAACCCACAAGCCTCGGAGCAGAAAGTAGGGTCACTACAAACTGCGCCAACGGGCTAGTCATACTAAAAAAAATCTGCGATAACACATCGGTAGTGCAAGCTGAATGTAACTGAACTAGTCCACAGCAAGAAACATCCTGCTCAAAATCTGGAGCAGCCCAACTGGGGAAGTACCTCGACCTTACAGCATAAAAGCATATTTTAAACAAATTATTTGATACAATATATAAAATGTAGCGATCTGTCAATCTGTCAGCGCTAGCTTGCTATAATAACCCCAATTACCTTGTCTGGTGAAATGTTATATAAAATTAGATATTTTTAAGCCAATTATTGCGATGTAGGTGTAGGTGGCGGCTTATTTTAAACCAGCTGATCCGGTGAACTACGTACTGCTATTTTACTGCAGGTAACTCCTGAAAAGTGAAATCGCGTGAGACAACGAAACAGCATTAACGCTTGAAAGCGCTTTAGGCTGTAGCGACATTTGACACGACATACGACTCAGAATAATATTACCTATATCTACCAGCGTTCAAGGGTGGAACCAGGGGGGTGTCATGGGGGTCATGGGCTCCCCCTGGGGTGGGTCCAGGACCTAGGTGTACAACTAATTCAAATTGTCAAACATAATATTATAGTACTTACATAAATTAATAAAATACCTACTTTTTTCGTGTATCTATTATTATCAAAATTAAATTATAACTTTTTGTGACTTGACCACGACTATGTGACCCCCCTGGCGCCAAAACTGGATCCGCTTTTGCCAGCGTTTACTGTACCGATATGAATAAACCTTTAGAGTTTTTATGTTAGATTTCAAAATAATTGTATTTTTTTCAGGTGGCTAATCTTCGAAACGGCTTTTCCGATTTTTATGGGACTTTCATTAAAGGATAGAGGGGGTGGTGGAGCAATATTTAGATAGATAGATAGAAAGATAGATACTCTTTATTGTACACAACAACAATCAACACAATAACATATTACAAATAAAAAACAGTGTACAAAGGCGGTCTTATCGCTAGAGTAGCGATCTCTTCCAAACAACCTTTAGGTATATAGGACACAGCGTTAAAAAAAATTCGGTTACTTTTTACTCTAGAGTTCCCGTGTGATTGGGATTTATGCGGGAAAACCCGCATTTACAAATATAAAATAGGTAACCAAACATGTTTGACCATTTCTGCGGGCATAATGAACTAAAATTCCAAAATTACATAAAGAAGGTCACATGGCAACATATACATTTTATCCAATAATTACCACGGGGTCGGGATCACGCCGTTAAAAAAATGAGTGTCCAGAAACAGTCTCCCTCGCCAAAGATGTCACAGGTATCTAGTTAATTATAATTTGATTACTTTAATTTAAACCTTAATTTTTATACATTATTGTAATCATTCTTCATGTTAGGAGTAAAGTTCAGCTGCGCGTCGGAGCTGATACACGCTTTTTTTATTATTCTGATATACTGTTTGTTAACTTGTTACATTTTAAACAAAATTATGTCTTCATAAGCGGTCATTATTGAGTAACCAATATATGCTATACAACCTCTTAAACATCATTCCCAAACTTCATCCAATTTAATGAATATCAAACCTCTGTAAATAAAACCGCAAATTCTTAACTATCTCTTACACATTTGTATAAATGTAATGACCGAATAAAGAAACAAAACTCAAATTTCATTAACACACACACACAGAGAATAATCGTAGTCGAAATAATAATTAAAAGTCATAGAAATTTTTTATAAATTTATAAATCATAGCAAGAGGTCGAAGGCTGTATCTTCAAGGCGAGGTGTATATTTGTTGTTATTAAACATTTATTATAATACTTGTTAGTTAATGATATAATTGCTCGGATTTTCGAGGTTGTTTATAAAACTGTTGATTAGTTCACAAATATTGGTTAGACTACGAGCTGACGTCGCGAGCGGAGATATCGCAAGCTATGATATATTTTAATATCGTTAATTAAATTTTATTCACGTTTATTTATCTCATTTTGGGGTAGATATTAATATTTGTACAAAATATTTTTGGTCTGGATGTCTGCATGTTAGCATCGAATACCATATACTTGAAATATAAGAAATTAAATGAACTTATAATATAAAAGCATATTTCAACTATTCAATAGCGTTGTAGACGGCAATAGTTTCTGTATTTAAATATAAAAAATAAACAGCAACTTTCTCGAACTTATTTTAAGTGTCAGAATGGATGTGAGATTATAGATGACCATTTTCTAAGTTGACATACGGCCCTGTGGCGCAACGGATAACGCGTCTGACTACGGATCAGAAGATTCCAGGTTCGAATCCTGGCAGGGTCGCAACTATTTTTTAAATCAGATCTTTTTTTTAGTTAGTTTTATTATACATAGTCAATTTTTCAACACCACAAAGTTCCGTATATTTGGATCAATTATGCTATAATCTTATACCTAATTAAAAACACCAAAAAATTCAAATACGAAGATAATTCATTTCCAAAATAATCATAGCACATAAAATATATCAAACCTCATCCTTACCAACTAGCGATCGCTCGCGGCCGCTCTCAATCTTCAAGATAATTCGGTAACAACTTACGAAACCCACGAGATGACTTAGTACCACTTGAACACTAGCCTGATGAGAAAATGACATTCTAATTCTATAATTCATTGGATAAAGTGGTTTTGTAATAGTTCGTTAATTAAGCTTAAAAAGATCGATTACTTATATTTAATTTATTTGAAACATAAGCAACTATTACGACACTAATTATTTTTTTTAATGTTTAACCAGATCGGCAAACAAGCGTACGGCTCACCTGATGGTAAGCGATTACCGTATAGCTTATAAGACGTCTGTAACACCAGAAGCATCGCAAGCGCGTTGCCGACCTTATCCCCAATTCCCTCCAGGAGCTCTGGTCACCTTACTCAAGGATCACGAAACTGCTTGAAAACAGTATTATTTAGCTGTGATATTCTGTAAGGGCGAGCTACTATCCCAGTACCTATGTATTTTGAACACTCATAACTGATATTCCGCGTCATTATATAGTTAGATACTTATTGCTTATAAAGCTGAAAACCTTGTTGATTAGCTAGTGGTTCCCATTAACCAAGGAAGGCTGTAGGCCATTTTTTTTCCCGTATGAAACCGCGTGGGACAGCTAGTGTCATTAATAAAATAAAACAACCCTTCTTCGTCCTCGATCAACTCTCAAAACTTACGTCATGTAAAAAATACCTCGATTAATATCAACTTAAAATACTTCAGCAATATTGTATTCCTTATTTAGATATACAAACGATTTAATGAAAATAAAATGGTTAAAGTTTTTAATATTACTTTTTAATTATCATAACATTAACGAATTTTAACTATTATTGGCCCTTTTAATTATGCAAATACTCTGGATATGCAAAACTTGTGGCTTTGCTTGTACGACGATTGTATTTTATAGATTTTGAAACCCCTTCTTTGTGTTGTAAGCAGCCTCATGTATGTTCGTTTTGTGCATTATGAGAGTTAAAAAAGACATTAATATTTTGTTACTTCGAAGACTTCTTCTTTGGTAAACCAGATTGCAACACGTTAACCTATAGCTGTCTGTAGCTGGATAAAGACCTTCCCAAGCTTAAGTCAAATATCCCGGCTATCCGCAATCATTATCAAGCCATTTCCGTACCATTATCCAAAAAAAACAAAAAAAAATCTTTTTTAACAAACAAACAATTCAAGTTTTTTGTATATCTTAGTATGGAATATTAAAGTTTCTTAGTCTAACCTTTTACTTATTTCATAACTGTAATTATTATTTCACATACATGTAAAACATTAACATCGGTATTTTATCTAAAAATATAAAAAAAAACTAAAAAAAGTATAAGTATTAAAAGTATAAATTAGTTACAATATTCAATGTTAGTTTATTACCTACTATATAAAGAATAATCAGTGGCGGAGCGGGGCGGGGAGCAAGGGGAGGCAACATGGCCCGAGCGCTACTCACTAAGGTACGCCAAATTGTCCCCAAAACAAAAAATTGCCGGAAATATATGATTATCGAATTGGGGGGGGGGGGTTAAAAATGTATTAAGCCCCGGGCTCGAGTAAAGCTGGCTGCGTCACTGAAAATATTAAGTAGCTTAGGGTGAAAATTAAATAAATTTAATAGGCGTAAAGGCTTATGTTATACTCTCCAGATATTGTCCTAGCAAGCTTCATTGCTATACTATATACGATGCCAAACTTTTGCATTTAAAATTTATACGCTTCAGCCTGTAATATCCTACTACTGGGCATAGGCCTCTTTCCCCATGTAGAAGAAGGATCAGAGCTTAATCCACCACGCTGCTCCAATGCGAGTTGGCGGATATAGTCCCTACTATGAGTAACGATCGCTATCAGGTGTACATGATAACAACCGGGACCGACGGCTTAACGTGCTCTCCGAGGCACGGTGGGGAGACCCACAATGACTGCACAAACACCCAGACCACGGCAAACACCTGTATGGCCAATACAAATGTTTGTCATGTGCAGAGATCAAAACCGCAACCGCCAGTGCAACAGGCTACAATCCATGGCTGTAACCGTTGCGCCAACGCGGCGTCTGCAAATTTATACACATAATTATAAATCATCTTTTAGTAATCAAATTACACTCTAAAAGATCCAAACACCCTAATTGCAGTAACTTTCTTAGAAATACGTTTTATTGCATATATTTTCTACATCAATATTAAATTCGACGCCTCTATCCATCATTCACAAACTTAATCGGCTGTCAGAAAGATTAATTCGATAATAATAGCGCGCGCCTAATCTCGCGACCTCGCGTCAAAACATTACGGTATCCCGCAGAGAACGTCTTCGTGCCATCACACAGAACTATGTTAATATTTAAGAACAAAAACAAAAGGCTTATCTGATGGTAAGCGATTACCGTAGCTTATAGACGCCTGTAACACCAGACAGCACCGCAAGCGCGTTGCCGACCTTACTCTCAGGTGCTCTGGTCACCTTACTGACCACAGGAACACAACATTATTTAAGAGAACTGTTATTTAGCTGTGATCTTCTACATTTTATTAGGTCGAGGTACTTCCTCACTCGGACTCAAATTTTGAGCATTATATCCTGATGTGTTCTATATCAATAAGATTAAATGGTCCAGGAGCCAGGTACAAATTTGGTCGATTATTTCCCCCTATTCGAAACTTCGTAAAATGTATTAAAAATTTGCATTATGAATATTTGCGACTGTCAGCTGCGACTCCGTGAGAGGGACTGACAGTGGCAGCCTCCCACGAATGGAGGAAAAAAAGATTTTTTTTTGGCATTTCCTCTTAAAAACTCGTAATGCATTTTACAAAGTTTCGATTGGCAGGAAATGGGTCATGAAAATCTGTCACTGGCTCTCGGACCAAAACAATTGGGTGGATCTTTATCTCACGACTAAAGATCTAACGGTAAACAATAGTTACCTGTATAGATTGATCGTAATATTTGAAGTGCTGTTGATGGCTGGCGGTGATAAAGTAAGTTTCTATTTTTATCTATAGTTTTAATATCCCATCAACGATTTATTTCACAATTTTATAGTTATTACTGCAGTAATATATTTTCAAGGATCGATTGGAATAAACAGTGAGATCAGTGACCTGTTGACATTTAAAAAGCTTCAGCCTGTGATATCCCACTGCTGGGTATAGGCCTCTTTCCCCATGTTGGAGTATGATCATAGATTAATCCACCACGCTGCTCCAATGCGGGTTGCCGGATATATTTCCTACTATGAGTAAGGGGAGACCCACAAGGACTGCTGATAGACACTTTAATTTAATTATTTGAAGATAAGTTACTCAACCTACAACTTTTAAATTTCCAATTGCGCCGAATACAAATATCCCATATTATAGTGGAATTCGATGAAAAAGAATAGGTAATATATCAAAATCTTTTATCTGTTAGGTACCTTTATCTGTCAAATTGCGTTATCCACGACAGGTGAAACCGGGCCACGACAGATATATTTTACTAGCTGTGCCCTGCGGCTTAATAATTAAAATTATTAATAAATAACGTTATAGCCCTTTAGCTTTCCTCGGTAATGGGTTCTCCAACATAATAATTGTGTTTGCTCGCAAACGAAAAAAAAACCGACTGCAATTACATCGACAAGTGATACAACGTAGATCGACGAAAAAATAGTCAAGGAACTACGCGTTATCAAAGATTACTCAAAAAGTAGTTATCAGATCTCGATAAAATTTATATGTGATGACATGATAAACATCAGCTTTCGATTAAATTAAAAATTATCAAAATCGGTACACCCAGTAAAAAGTTATTTCGGATTTTCGAGAGTTTCCCTCGATTTCTCTGGGATCCCATCATCAGATCCTGGTTTCCTTATCACGGTACCAAACTAGAGATATTCCCTTTCCAACAAAAAAAGAATTATCAAAATCAGTACATCCAGTAGAAAGTTATGCGGTATAATACAACGTAGGTCGACGAAAAAAGCGTCAAGTAAAAACGCATTATTAGATATAACTCAAAAAGTAGTTGTTAGATCTCAAATAAATTTAAATGGGACCAATTGGCACACACCACCTTTCGATTAAAACAAAATTTGTTGAAATCGGTCTACCCGGTCAAAAGTTCTGATGTAACATACATAAAAAAAAAAAAAAAAAATACAGTCGAATTGAGAACCTCCTCCTTTTTTGGAAGTCGGTTAAAAAGAATTGTTCAACTACAACCGCTAGTTTCTGAGATAAGCTTATTTAAATAAATTTTTCAGCTTTACAATATCAAGTATAGATTACAATTACTAATGCAACCTGCGCCATCTAGTGTTGTACGGCACTTTCGTTTTGAGACACGATTCATGTGGCACATCTCTTCAATTACTTTTTACTGCAAACACGAGATAGCGCTGTCAATTTATTTTGAATATTAATATTAATAATAACATTACCTATTGTAACAATAAAAAAACGAGTGTGCCTAAAGTAAAACTTCTTTAGCTCCATCGAACTTGTATATCCCTCTCAACTTCCATTCGCCTCGCCCGATCCCTTTTTTCGTAACGCTCTCGTCACGTATTCACCAACACTTATTCCCCAAGTCAAGCTTGCGAAAAAAGAATTTATTTCAAAAACCAATTTTGTTTAGCAATAAATGGAAGTAGGTAGATCATAAACTGAAATAAGTTGCGAGTAAGTTACTTAGTGTAATAATTATGTATTCAAATGAATATTAGAAATAATTAGGTAGTGCTTAATATCAAAACGTTTTAATTTTATTTTGTAAACTAGCTGCTGCCCGCGATGTCGTCTGCGTGAACGCTATACAGCATCAAAAATACCTACGATTATACCTTTTCAAATAACATTCATTTACCCGTTTCTTCTTTACATTTCATATCTACAGAAAAATCTCATAGATGCCGCTGCTTTAAAATTCTCTTGTCTACTTATTTCTATTATATATATCTTATTTCTTCTTATTCTGTCTATTCATTTAATTATGTTTATCGGCTTAGTTACTTGTATTGCGTTATTTTTAAAGTGTAAAGCTAGCTTATATAGCATGGTTATTAACATAATAACAACAACATTCAAATCGACACCAGCAATTTATACTAAGCTAACTCTTAAAAGTGAACTTTACAATAGAGGCTTATAAAAGCGAAAAACGTGATACCTTTTATATTAATTAAGAAACCTTTTTGAAATTTGGTATCTTTAATAGTTTATTTATTCATTGCAATTTCACAATTTTTTTATTACATATAAAAACACATTTTATCAAGTTCGCATTAAAAAAACAAACTTATCGAAAACTCGAATTGGCGTAGTATAAATTGTTGGTGTCGAAATATGCGTCGTTAGATTACACGTTGTTACAGAATGCGTTGCAGAAATAAAGGTTCACTGCTCGTTCCCCGTACGTGATAACGTGATAATTTGTAGCCTTTATGTTGACCCGACTTCTTAACAATATTCGCGCCAAATTTCAAGTAAATCCATGCAGTACTTTTTGAGTTTATCCCGGACATACATACAGACAAACAGACAAACAGACAAAAATTCTAAAAACTATATTTTTGGTTTCAGTATCGATTATAGATCACACCCCAAGTATTCTTTTAAAAAAATATTTAATGTACAGTTTTGACTTTCCTACAATTTTATTATATGTATAGATATGAGTTACATTTATAAAATATGGTTTATAATTTTTATTAGACCTGGGAGAGCATTACGAAGGATTACGACTAGAAAATTAACTAATTTACAAAGCCCAAATAGATACAGCCTTTTTTTATATCGCAGGGTAACCCATTTACGGGTGATATCCAGGATGCCCGGGTAGGCAGTCCTAGACCGTATGTCGGCTTCAGCACTTAAGATTTCTAAATCTGAAAAATTCAAGTTTATTTCTTGCCGATGTAATATGGTTGTATCATGTGCTGACATGACACGCGATATTTGAATACTAGGTATATAGTCAAGGAAGTTATATTAGTATAGATTCCTTGGATATAAGTTTTTGTAGATTTGGTAACATTGTATTAATAAGTACTGTCTTAAAATTATCAATAAAACCACAAAAGAATGTTTCACAGTCTTTATTTAATACTTTTTATAACATTGTTGAGGTTTTGAATGAAAAAATAATAAATATTGACAATAATTCATTACCGCTGTGAATGAATCTAACGTTTAAATAATAATTAATATAAGAATTACGTATTTGCCTAAACGAATAAATATTTCTAAAAAAAACATCGAAAAACGAACGATCAAAAAATATTTACAGCACAGCGCCATCTATGATCATTACGCGGAACTATGACAGATGAGTCAACAGAATTCATATAACATTGGTTAATATAAACGGATAACAATCAAATGGTTTAGCTTCTCGTTAAGAATTCATTTGCGATCGCCTTCCAATTGGTAGGATCATCGTCGGGATCTGGTTTGGTTTTCCTGATCTTCTTGAGCAGTTCCCAGCCGTTGGCCTTTTCGGTTGACGTGACGTAGGTGTTCTTAGGGTCTTGCTCGATTGTGTACGCGCCGAGAATCAAACTTTGGACTAGGCGAGCTGATATCAGCGTCTGAAATTATAAAGTAATATTTTTAATAGTAATTTAAAAGCTAAATAAATTCAAAAGTTCCACTACTTGGCAATGTTTACTTGGGGTGATAAAGAACGGTACAGCGAGGTGGTGGAATAACACACAATTTACTCCTAAACCATCATTTCCTTACAAGATCTATCTTCACCTCCAAGCAGACAAATTTGAAAGACTTTTGGCGCATTACAATTCAATAATGCTACTTATTAGTCTGTTATGTAGTCAGATTAAAACTTGTGATATTATGTACATATTGTACCATCTAGGTTTAACTTATTACAAGTAAACCTGATGAGTTAAGTGGGTTAAGGTTTTGGAAAGGAATTTTTATCAACTTGTTCATTATTTTTCCCTGTAGTAAAATATGAGTGTGTTAATGAAGTGACACCTTCTAGCATGAATGCTTATTTGACTCAAAAGAAGAAGTTACATTACAGCCTATACAGTCCACTGCTGGACATAGGCCTCTACAAGTTTACGCCAAAAATAACGTGAACTCATGTGTTTTGCCCATAGTCACCACGCTGGGCAGGCGGGTTGGTGACCGCAGGACTGGCTTTGTCGGATCGAAGACGCTGCTGCCCGTCTTCGGCCTGTGTATTTCAAAGCCAGCAGTTGGATGGTTATCCCGCCATCGGTCGGCTTTTTAAGTACCAAGGTGGTAGCGGAACTGTGTTATCCCTTGGTCGCCTCTTACGACACCCACGGGAAGAGAGGGGGTGGCTATATTCTTTAGTACCGTAGCCACACAGTACACACATACAGTAAAGAAGAAGTCAACCTTCATGAAATTGTGAATTTTTGTCTCACGCATCTCACCTTCAGAAGCCGATACTCCTCATCCGGTACTCGTCTGTTGACGCTGTACCCGGCCAGCACGATACCACCCGCGTGAGGGTCTCCCGTCATCAGCATCATATACGTCATCGCGATGGCCAGCTCGAACGCGTAGTACGAGTACTGAATGTCTCCGAAGTCTAGTATCCCACTCACGCGATAGTCGGTCTTACTGTGAATGATAATTTTTCGTTCATTAAGTCATTTTGCTGGTTTGGTAGATTTCGTGTAGAGATTAGTAGCTAAGTAGACGCGGTGGAGACTCAGCTGTAATGAAAATGATAGGTACTATTAGTTATTCTTTTGTTTTAACAAAACTAAATAGTTGTTGTTGACGCCGCGTTGGCGCAACGGTTATAGCCATGGATTGTACCCGTTGCGCTGGCGGTTGCGGGTTCGATCCCCGCACATGACAAACATTTGTATTGGCCATACAGGTGTTTGCCGTGGTCTGGGTGTTTGTGCAGTCCTTGTGGATCTCCCCACTGTGCCTCGGAGAGCACGTTAAGCCGTCGGTCCCGATTGTTATCAAGTACACCTGATAGCGATCGTTAGTCATAGTAGGGAATATATCCGCCAACCCGCATTGGAGCAACGTGGTGGATTAAGCTCTAATCCTTCTCCTACATGGGGAAAGAGGCCTATGCCCAGTAGTGGGATATAACAGGCTGAAGCGAAATAATTGTGTTCGTTCACAAACGAAAAAAAAAACGACTTGAATTACATCGACCAGTAATATAACGTAAGTAGAAGAAAAAATCGTCAAGCAAATATGCATTATTAGAAATATCTCAAAAAGTTATTTTCAGATCTCTCTCATTTTTAAGTTAAAGGCTAGCGCTTGTCACATAGTCCCGGTTAAATTTGATTGATATCTGATGGGTATTTTTTAATTATATCTAACTAGTGCCCAGAGGTCAAGGTCGACAATATCAAGATACAACTAAACAACACACCCCTCCCCCGGCTTTACGTTGACGATGACGTTCATCTCGTTGACGTCTCCGTGAATGACGCCCTTCTCCAGTTCATCCAGGCGAGGAAGAATCGCGTACTTGAATTCTTCGATAACCTGCATATGGTAAACGAATTATTGTCATTTGAAGCTTGATAATAATAATTATTATTTTTTTGTATGTCACTAGGTCAGCAAACAAGCGTACGGCTCACCTGATGGTAAGCGATTACCGTAGCTTATAGACGCCTGCAACACCAGAAGCATCGCAAGCGCGTTGCCGACCCAATCCCCCAGGATTAATAATTATTAATAAATAAAAATAATATGTGACTATAACTAACTACGATATTGTCAATTTCGGACTGACGTGTTTGAAAAGAAATACCTAACACGTAAAAAAAAGTTTAATGGGGCAGCAGAAAAGTACATTAAAACTTTTTCTTCTACGCATCAAAATAATTCAATCTTCTTTACATCAAAAACTATTGCTTCTATATTCCGTTGTCAGTTATATTTGTCAAAAACCATTGGAACAAACTCTAAGGTATAATTCAAAAAGTGAATTGTGTCTTAGCGATGTGACGAAAGTCTTAGACTGTGGTTTGTCTTTTTTCCATTTCATTAGGTACTTACAAATGATCTTTGATTCTCTGACTGACTGCCTTACTGATCATTACCCCTGAGCTTAAATTATTGAAGTTCGACGCTTAAATTTGGGTAAATACGGTCACTTTATTGAGTAGACTCTCACTAAGAAAGTATTTTAAAAAAAATTACGTCTACGGAAGTAAAATAAGGGTTGGAGGTCCATAACTTTATTATTTTTGATGGTAGAGACATGAAACTTTATCGAATATATAAAATTCTCGTGTCGCGGTGTTTGTATTCAAACTGCTCCGAAACAGCTTGATCGATTCTCATGAAATTTTGTGTGCATATCGGGTAAGTCTGAGGATCGGCCAATAGCTATTTTTCATTCCCCTAAGTTATACAGGAGGGGGATTGGGAAGGTTGATAAAATATATGGCAAAACAACGTTTGCGGGGTCAGCTAATTTTTTTATATCATCAATTTATACGCGAGAAAGACCGGGCTAGCTAATAGATGAATAAGATAATCACAAAAAAATAGATTTCGGAAAACTTCTCATCTTCGTCTTTTGTAATCTTAATCAACGACTGATGATGATGTTTACTCACCTCCTCAACTAAGTCCAATTTTTCAGAGTCCTTGATAACGTACTTGAATTTCTCCAGCTCAGGCACCTTGCTCAGCATCCAAATGTGCTCGCGGGAGACCAGGCCCGAGTGGTTGAAGTTCTGTCAAAATTTATGTAATGAGATCGTAACTTTACATTTTTCTTTTGTAATATTTATTTTTATCCGTTACTACGCCTTAATAGTTTGTTCTGTATCACAATTAAATATTTCTCTTTATAAGATGTATAACACTGGGTTTTTCGAAGGTGTAGTTTGGTGGGTAACTTCCCTACCACTAGTAACGTTGCTATCAGATGTATAATAAATACGGAGATCGACAGTTTTACGAGCTCAGAGTGCCTAGTGCGAGTTTTATTCACAGAAACGTGACAGAAACGCGTTTGTACGTGAAGATTATTTTGTATGGGAATTTAAACAGTGCAGCCTTGACGATAAAGAATAGTATACGATACAATCGATACAGAGTCATCTAGCGGCAAACGTGAGAACTAGGTTGAAATACCGAATTTCCCGTACAAAATGAAGTTAAAATTTACGCGCGTTATTGCGAGACGGATGAAATAAAACTCGCACTAGGCACTCTGATTGTGAGGGGCATGGAGACGCAAGAATATATGCCCAGACCAGAAACAAATTTTAATCACACCATTAAGGTTGTCTGGCTAAGCGTGATTTAATTTTTATGAAGAAGAAGAAGAAGAAGAAATATACTTTATTGTGCATATTACAAGCTAACATAACATACATCTTTAAAAAATAAAATTTGCAAAACAATATTATGCACAAAGGCGGTCTTATCGCTAGGTAAAGCGATTTCTTCCAGACAACCTTGGGGTAGAGGAGATTTTAAAATAAAAAGAGTAGGGTTATCAAAAGGCAAAACAGAAAATTAAAAACAAAGTAGATCCTACTTTTATACTAGTCTTAAACAAATAAGTTTTACTCTAAGGTTATTCGACGTCACAGGAGACCGAAGAGCTGGCAGCTACTTCGGACAAAGAATTAGTCTAGCTATTCAAAGGGCGAACGCTGCCAGTATCTTCGGAACCTTGCCTCAAGGGACTCCTTTTAATAATATTTTTAACCGACTTCCAAAAAAGGAGGAGGTTCTCAATTCGACTGTATTTTTTTTTTTTTCTTTTATGTATGTTACATCAGAACTTTTGACCGTGTGGACCGATTTCGACAAATGTTTTTTTAATCGAAAGGTGGTGTGTGCCAATAGGTCCCATTTAAATTTATTTGCGATCTAACAACAACTTTTCGAGTTATATCTAATAATGCGTTTTTACTTGACGCTTTTTTCGTCGACCTACGTTATATTATACCGCATAACTTTCTACTGGGTGTACCGATTTTGATAATTCTTTTTTTGTTGGAAAGGAGATATCCCTAGTTTAGTACCATGATAAGAAAACCAGGTCTGATGATGGGATCCCAGAGAAATCGAGGGAAACTCTTGAAAATCCGCAATAACTTTTTACTAGCTGTACCGATTTTGATAATTCTTTTTTTGTTGGAAGAAGATATCTCTAGTTTAGTACCATGATAAGGAAACCAGGATCTGAATATGGGATCCCGGAGAAATCGAGGGAAACTCTTGAAAATCCGCAATAACTTTTTACTGGGTGTACCGATTTTGATAATTTTTAATTTAATCGAAAGCTGATGTTTGTCATGTAGTCACATATAAATTTTATTGAGATCTGATCACTACTTTTTGAGTAATCTTTGATAACGCGTAGTTACTGGACTATTTTTTCGTCGATCTACATTGTATTATTCGTCGGTGTAATTGAAGTCGGTTTTTTTTTTCGTTTGCGAGCAAACACAATTATTTAGTTATTAGGTATTTAGTTTTAGGTTCATTATTATAACTCAGATAGTAAATTTCACTAGCATAATTTTGTAAACAGTAACTATTTTATTGGTAATATATTATTCGAGAACAAACTGTATTGTTATGCCATATTAAAACCATCAGTTTCACTCCATTACGCTGAAATTATTATAATTTGTATAACATTGAAGCGTCAGACGGCGTGGGACCTTGAACGTTCATGTTTTATGTAGTAATTATGTGTGACTGATGTATTACCCACTTGTTATATAGTAAAATAATACGTGTCTAGTGTATATTAACTAGGACACAGATCTTAAATACATAATGCGTATCTTATAGCATTCAACAATAAATTAATGAATCATAAACGTCTCATACTAAACGATCAGAGTGCCCAGTGCGAGTTTTGTTTAATCCGTCTCGCAATAACGGGCATAAATTTTAACTTCATTTTGTATGGGAAATTCGGCATTTCAACCTAGTTCTCGCGTTTGCCGCTAGATGTCTCTGTATCGATTGTATCGTATACTATTCTTTATCGTCTAGGCTGCAGTGTTTAAATTCCCATGCAAAATAATCTTCACGTATAAACGCGTTTTTCTCATGTTTCTGTGAATAATACTCGCACTAGGCACTCAGATTCAGGAAACATACTACATGTTTACACGTGTCTTGACCACGACAAACATCTGTCATGGTCCATATGGTCAATACAAATATGCTCCATACAAACATATGTCATGAGCGGAGCCATCAACCAGTGCCAAATCCATTTCTATACGAACTGTAGTATCGGGAAGTTTTTTCGTACATTCCACCTGATGGTAAGGGACCGTAACCTACGGACGCCTGCAACACCAGAAAATGATGTGTTGACGCATTAGTAACAGCAACAGGGCCTATAGTGGCCATAAGTTCGATCTCAGCACATAACAAAAGTTTGTATAAACATTCAGACAGGATTCTCCTTTAATTGGGAGTAAATGATTGTGACTCGTTATGTATCTATACATATAATAAAATGGTAGGAAAGTCAAAACTGTATATTGAATATTTTTTTAAAAGAATACTTGGGGTGTGATCTACAATCGATACCGAAGCCAAAAATATAGTTTTTAGAATTTTTGGATAAACTCAAAAAGTACTGCATGGATTTACTTCAAATTTGGCACGAATATTATTAAGAAGTCAGGTCAACATATAGGCTACATATTATCTCCCTACCACCTACGGGGAACGAGCAGTGAACCTTTATTTCTTCAACGCATTCTGTAACAACGTGTACTCTAACGAAGCATATTTGAATGTTGTTGTTATTATGTTAATAACCACGCTATAAGCCAGCTGCACACTATAAATAAAGACATTCTGTAGTATATTTAGTATCAGCATTGCAACCGTGCGAAACCGGGGCGGGCCGCTAGTTTTTATAATAAAAAAAGATTCCTAACCTGCAGCTTATTATCCAAGTTGGCTACAAACTCGCCGAGCTGGTACAGCAGCGACTCGGTTATCGGGACCTCTTTCAGCAGTGATCCTGGAATGTACTCCAGCAGACGCACCACGTGATTCTTCCCGCTGATGTTCTCCACGGAGAATAGGTGACCGAAAATGTTGCGGATCGGTTTCGGGCAAGACACGGAACGCTCGACTGGAAGAAATGACAACGTAAGTAATCTAATGATCTTGTCCTTAAAAATTGTACATGGTTTTTTTTCTATTCAAGGTGATCCAACCTGTATGTTTCATAATGCTGGGCGAATATCTTTTCTCCAATTAGGAGCAGAACAGAGCAGCTTCATTTGCTAATATAAATTTAGCTCACCTGATTATTAAATACGAGTAGAGCGTCTACTGTGAGCCACAAAAACTAGGTGACTCAGGTCGCGACTGAAGTGTAACTCAATAATTTTGATTAATTTATACGATTTTATTTTTGTGTTACCCACACATTAGGAAATTCTAAACATTTTTTTTTAAATATCACATCAAAAATCGACCGTTCAGTTACCGGTTTCTGTAAAGAACTCACTATAGATGGCTCCACGGTCGCTTACAAACCGAATACAAAATCATCATATCAAAAATTTCGATCTAGCGGGTACATCGTTCCATAGCTTAATTGGCTAGAACCCGACACGGTCAGTCGGAGATGCAGGTTCGATCCTGCTGGAACGGTCGATTTCTGATATGATACTTGAGTTGCTCGATATAAAATTTTAGTTTAACTGAAATGCACTACGATATAATTATAACCCTGATTAGCAAACAGTTCTGCCATAAAACCAAAGCACACCCATCAAAAACAAACGACTATAAAAATGTTTGTAATGAAATGTCACCTACAATCAGTTGCTAACTATTTAATGGTACGTGAAGTGTTAAACTTACGCAAAAAGTTCATAATTTCGTTCTGCGCCTCCACGACACTCAAGTTCTGGGAGTCTATCGAGTTCATGATCTTCAAGACGTAGCCATGTGGATTGTGGTTCGGTATCAGCGGGTTCTTCATGTTGGGATCTTCCGTAATTTTGTAGTTTTTATCATCATATCCGTTTAGTTCGACCAGATCTAGAACTGATATGCCGTATAGTCTTTCAGCCAGCAGCCTTACTCCTTCGTGGTCAATGATTGGACGTATCACCTTCCCTGGTTCCAGGATCGTTCCTCCTTGCTCCGACATTTTTATTCTGATGAGAAACAGTAGTCACATTACCGTGTGTTTTGTTTTTTGGTTTTATAATCCTATTATTATGTATTAACTTAATTATACTCTTATCAATTGAGTGATAACACCCCGAGTAGAAATTTTTTCGTCTTCCTGAGAAGGACCGGACCAGGCATGCCTGATCAGGACTAGATAAGGCATGTAACGCAGATGATTGGTCTGGACCTGATCAGGATGAGATGAAATTTCCTGATCGGGTCCAGATCAGGAAATCTTATCTCATCCTGATCAGCCGGTTCGGTCCTTTTAAAAAACATGAATGTATATTCTTGGAAAAATTGTTTAATAAAAAAAGAAGCAAATTGATATTATAAATATGTTACTCAACATAATTATTATGATATTTATTTCCGTTTATTTTTCCAGTGTATTATATATTTATGTTTTTACTTTAAATATTAATTATTTTTATTTATTTTTGTTATTAATTAATTATTTTGATTAATTAAATTTTATTTATTAACTTCTACTAAGTTACTATTAATTACCTATTTCCTATTACTTACGAGTGCTCCACAGTGTAGAAATGGACTCCCTGCTAGACTGTCCTGATAATTGTATATATACTAAGTGCGCTTAAAAACTTTAATAGCGCGATTCAGGCTCAGTTCGCGTAATTTCTTTCAGGCTATCCTGATCCGGACTGGACCGGGTCCTGATCCAGTATGCCTTACTATACTTGATATATTTTACATCAGGCTATCCTGATCTGGACCGGACCGGGACCTGATCCAGTATGCCTTACCCTACTTGATTATATTTTACATCAGTTTTCCTGATCTGGACCGGACCGGGTCTTGATCCAGTATGCCTTACCATACTAGATTATATTTTACATCAGGCTATCCTTGTCTGGACCAGACCTGGTCCTGATAGAGCTTGCCGGACCTGGCATGCCTTATTCTATCCTGATCCGGTCCAGATACATGATCTGGTTGAGCCTGACCTTTTTTCTAGTCGGGACCATCCCGTGATTTATTTGTGTAAGCCTGAGAGACTGCATGAGTTGCGACTTGTGTGTCCCAATTTTTGTTACTATTTTTTTCTAGCTTCATGTGTTTGATCTCTAGATATTCGATATCGATCTCATCCAATCATCTCTAATTTAAATTTTTGCTTGTGTAACTGAGTTTTTAATTTTAGTTTTGGTTTTTTTTTGTATGATTTTCACGCTCATTTTTAGTGAAACCTAATTTAATAAATTTTTTATGACAAAAGAATGTTTTTAAATTTGTCAAAATAGTAATTTATGGAGCTATCCCAACGCACCCTAAGCTATATCTACGTCCTTACTATGTTCGAACTGAAGCAAATTAAATTGCTCAGTATGAAGTTCTCTATTATACAAAATATAAATAATAAAATTAAAATTTTTGTCCCGAATTTTATTTTAAAACTATGAGAACAGTTATTTTTATACTAAGTCGGCAAACAAGCGTACTTATCACTGCCGCCTTCAACATCAAAATCATAGCAAGCGCGTTGCCGACCTTAATCCCAATCGAACTCCCACGAGCTCTGGTCACCTTACTCACCACAAGAACACAACACAGCCTGAAAGCAGTATTGTATAACTGTGATCTTTTGTAAGGTCGAGGTACTAATCCAGTCGGGTTGCTCCATATTTAGTTTATATAATAAATTTCACAAAGAGTGATAAGGCAATTTGATAACATGTAAAAAATATAGCTATTTTGATTTCAAACTTTTAACTGAATGTTAAAATTTTAGTACAAAGGGTCACTCTTCCGCTCACTTCAATTGATCGTCACTTCTGTATATTCATAGTAACAATACACAAGTGTCGCCCTCTGTACGCCGTGTCGTTGATACCTTAATCACATGATAGTACATCGTCCGCGGGTGTCGGGACCCACGAGTAAGTACAATAACTCAATGCACACTACTATACTATAAATAACTTCTTTAAAATAATTTAAAATAACCAAATATTATACGTATGAAACAATTTTATGTTTGTCATATATGAATGATAAAAGAATACTGTCTTGTAAATTTATAAATACCTATATCATTTTATTTACATACTATTAATAGAAATGTTTGAGCAAATAGTTGATTAAATCTTACGATTATAACTTTAAAAGTTCTATTAACACTATAATATTAATAATGAGTGAAGAATAAAATATTAATTCTATAATAAATTACATATAATTAAATAAAATTATTATTAAATATTAATTTAAATAATGTGAATAATGAAACAATTTATTAAATAAAAAGAAATACAAACCAAAACCAATAAAAAATAATAATAATCCAATAGCGTTCACCAACAACAACAAGGCTCGCCGTTCACAGCCGCGACTACCGAAACACTACACTACACTACAGCATCAACTCGTGACCGCTGACAGATAGCCGAGATCGCTGATAACGTGTTCAGGTAAACACTGTATTTACTATACAAATCACGCGGTTTTACCCACGTCTACATATAGCTTATCTTTTACTGCGTAAAATTAGAAGTTCTCAATTTGACTGTATTTGCTGTTTTTTATTATTATTCTAAACTAGCTGTACTCGCGACCCGAGTAGAAAAAAGGTCAGGCCCAACCAGATCATGTATCTGGACTGGATCAGGATAGAGTAATGCATGCCTGATCCGGCAAGCTTTATCAGGACCTGGTCCGGTCCAAACAAGGATAGCCTGATGTAAAATATAATCAAGTATGGTAAGGCATACTGGATCAGGACCCAGTCCGGTCCAGATCAGGATAGCCTGAAAGAAATTACGCGAAGTGAGCCTGAATCGCGCTATTAATGTTTTTAAGCGCACTTAGTATATATATACAGTTATCAGGACAGTCTAACAGGGAGTCCATTTCTTCACAGTGGAGCAGTCGTAAGTAAGAGAATATAGTTAATTAGTAGTTAATTATTAGAAGTTAATAAATAAAATTTAATTAATAATAATAATTAATTAATAACATAAAAATAAATAAAAATAATTAATATTTAAAGTAAAAACATAAATAAATAATACATTGGAAAAAATAAACGGAAATAAAAATCATAGTAATTATGCTAAGTAACATATTTATAATATATTTTCGCTTTTTTTTTTTTAACAATTTTCAAGAATATACATTCGTGTTTTTTAAAAGGACCGGAGCGAACCGGCTGATCAGGATGAGATAAGATTTCCTGATCTGGACCAAATCAGGAAATCTCATCTCATCCTGATCAGGTCCAGACCAATCATCTGCGTTACATGCCTTATCTAGTCCTGATCAGGCATGCCTGGTCCGGTCCTTCTAAGGAAGACGAAAAAATTTCTACTCGGGGACTTCGTCCGCTTGGTATAGCGACTTTACATTTTCAACGCATTTTCAACGTGATTCTTTATATTGGCAACTCTTTTTTATTTATGAACCGATTGACATGAAACAAATACTAAATGTTAAGCTAAGCTTGCCTCAATGTATTAGTAAAAACCACATCTAAATCGGATAAGCCGTTTCTGAGATTAGCGTGCACAAACGCACAGACAAATAGAAAAAAATTCTGATAATCATTGTTTTTGGGTGCTATTTGCGTCGATAAAGGTCCATAATAATATTTTTTCTCATATATCTTAAATGTACAGACAGCGACCCGTTACATTTTTATTATATATATTATATATAAAGAGTATTTATTATTATTATATATATTGATTTTCAGTTCAGCTTAAAGTAGGTTTCTATTTGTTTTAGAACAAACACAAGTATTTATATATGTATATATTAACCGACCTGGCGAACTTCGTACCGCATTTTTTTTTTTCTTAAATATAATAATTATATTTATCGAAATAAAATATAGCCCATCTTTCAAAATGGATCAAACAGCACACGTTATGCAAATTTGATTAAATCGGTTAAGTAGCTTTGGAGTCCAGCGCGGACAATCAACGTGACTAGTAATTTATTTATGTATATTAAGATATAGGCAACTTCGATAGTTTAGCCCATACATGCATGCATAAAACGACCTCGTTATAATTTCACTTAACAACTACACTTCTAGACATTGTGTAAAGACGAAACCTACATCATGTTGAAAGCTAGACTTCCAGAATTCCAGAACTGTCCAATTTTCCACATATGCTGCTGAAATACATATAAAGACAATGTTTCTATAAATTACTTTTAAGTTTTGTAACTCTATAAATACACATATCCTTAAGTGTATGCGCAGACATTGGCCTAACACAATTCAATCATACATTTGTAAAGAAATCGTTTCTGAATAATGTAAAGTTGAGTTGATAAATGTTAATGTAAGAGTTTCTGAGTGTTTTGATTATAAACAGACAATCAGTGTGTATATATTTATAATATTGACAGGTAAAGATAGAGATAATATATTTAAAGCATTGAACTTAACCTTAGTTGAGATATTATTGTTTGTCCTCGTCTCTGTTTCAATTGTTGATCACTTCTGAAATATTATTGTTTTTGAAAAAAAAATGTAGTGATTTCGATAGCAAAGAAAAATTGAATGTTATTATTTCAGAATCGTAATAAATGTTAATGATTATTTTTACTGAGGTGGGGTACAACAGGGAATACTTGCTCAAAATATGGACCAGATAGAAAGGGCGTTAATCTTACAAAAATATACGAGTACATCAAAATAATGCTACAATCAAGTAATGATTTTTTGGTTGTGAGTAAAGTAGCCAGAGTCCCTGGGAAATCGGGTAAAGGGTCGGCAGCGCGTTCGTAATCATCAGGCGACTCGTTCGAACCTCATAAAATATCATAATAATTATGTTTATAATATCAATTCGCTTTATTTATTTTTTTTTGCTAAGCAATTTTTTCAAGAATATACATTCGTGTTTTTTAAAAGGACCGGACTGAACCGGCTGATCAGGATGAGATGAGATTTCCTGATCTGGACCTGATCAGGATATCTCATCTCATCCTGATCAGGTCCAGACCAATCATCTGCGTTACATGCCTTATCTAGTCCTGATCAGGCATGCCTGGTCCGGTCCATCTAAGGAAGACGAAAAAATTTCTACTCGCGTATATTACAGTGATAATGTGGCAACAATATCAGAAGTAATGAGATTAGCATCTGTAACCAAACTAGGCATAGCCTGTATTTCGGCTATCAGCACTATTCCCTTCAACTAATTATTTATTATACAATAATAGGTGCCAAATATACGGATATCGAATACAATATTCGTGACAGACTATTTCACAAGTGTTTTGTTGTTGACTAGAGTCTGTTAATTGGTGTAAAAATATGTCGGTTTTTTTATGGAAACAACCAGAGAATATTTACGAGTTATCTTTTACTAGCGACCCGCCCGGTTTTGCACGGTTGCACTGCTGATACTAAATATGAAATATAAAATAAATATTTGCAATGTAAGCGCAAAAACTATATACCTATACGACATCACATTAGAAACCTCTAAAACTATCAGTGTTCCTCTACTATATTATGCATGTGTTATACATATAAACCTTCCTCTGGAATCACACTATTTACCAAAGGAAACCACATCAAAATCCGTTGTGTAGTTTTAAAGATTTAAGCATACAGACAGCGGGAAGCGACTTCGTTTTATACTATGTAATATAATTAAGTATTGTTGCAAAGCCGTCATAAATACGATTACTTCTGAGTATAGTTAAAGAAACTTTATTAACCTATATACTTGTCAGTATTTTTTTTCAAACATATAATAATATAACAGTTAAATAAATATGTACATTTACCGATTCTCTGAGCGAAATATGCACCAGCCCTCTGTCTGCAGTGGAGGCAATAAGGCCAGGAGTTTAATCTTTTAAAAAGTAATTATAGTTTGAAGTTAGGAAAGGACATATGCTTGATGTCACAAATATTGGTAATAGATGCTAATGTGACAAGAATGTACTGGGCATTTAACCTTTATACCTATATTGTTGGTAAAGCGTATATTACCTAGCAATTTTGTTATTCTTCTCTACGGCAACAAATTATCTGCTTAAAAACTTATCTGTTCTATTTAATTATCGAGATGTTACGATTGTTAATGCACTTAAGCAGTATCCATACGAGTAATCCGAACATGGAGGTCAAGTGACTTCTAGTAACAAAATAAATTGGTCCACAAATTGTAACATAAAAGCGGTTCAACGCGACTCTTTATCCTTAGTCGAGTTCTAGTAATATATGAAGTATGTTTTTAACAGTTTATCATAAAATGAAAACTGATAATTTATCAGATGGTGAGAGATTGATTGACTTGTAAACAAGTGTCATTCACCTGATACTTACCTTCACTCGGATATCATCTCGGAGAAATTCGGATGAGATAGGTATAAAGTTTTAAAATGTTTGTAGGTTGCGATAGTTCTAGATCATTGCCAGAGTTGACAGTACTGTTGCAGGTAGGTACATAATCCGCCATGCGTGGTGATGTAACTTTCGTAGTAACTTGTAACTTAATTTTGTAGTATTAATTTAAATTCTAGCGTATAATTATTAATTTTGTTAATTAATTTAATTGGATTATTTTATTCCTAGATTTATTGTAATATTTAATTTTCATTGATTTAATTCGATATGTTTTTGTAATGAAAAACTCTCATGTAAGCTGTATGTGCCTATAATTGAGGTATCACTCAATTGTTTGTACCCTGTGCTGATGATTATAGTGAATTTATTAGTGTCTACCTTGTTGGCGCATTATAATAAATAAATAAATAAATAATCACCACGCTGGGCAGGCGGGTTGGTGACCGAAGGGCTGGCTCTGTCGCACCGAAGACGCTGCTGTCCGTCTTCTAACAAACATCACATTATTCTCAGAATTTCTTACGAAACCTAAAGTTTCCTACAGGTTAACTTCTTCAGTAAGGACGGAACGAGCTTTGAACTAGAGTTAGTCCGGTCAATTCTCGTTTTGTCCTCACAGGGCTATCTTCTCGATACAACTGTTTTTACAAATTCATTAAAAATCATATTCTAGAATGTAATTAGGAATGTAATAACTGGTGCAAAAAAATTAAAACAGTCACTTGTCTTGGAGAGGCTACAAGTTCAGGCTAAATGGTCTTATCATTTAATTATTATAGACGGTACGATATATAATATATCAAAATCAAAATCGAAATCAAAATCAAAAACAGCTTTATTCAAATAGGCCCTAAACTTTAAAAATAAATTGTTATTTTTGTAAAAGTTAAGCTACCACCGATTCGGAATGTAGATTCTGCAGAGAAGAATCGACAAGAAACTCTGCAGTGACTCTTTTTAACAATAATACCTATATAAACTGTGTTTTGTGTGTTATACCAATATAGATATCACGCTACAATTCACAGAAATGAAACAGTCAAAACTTTGATGTCTAAAATAACGAAGCAGTTAGTACCTAATTAGACTTGAAAGTAGCCTCTAGCTACCTACCAAATAAAATAAATTGATAATACTGCTAAAGCTCATCATAATCTATAACTTATTATTGTTGATAATCGTATAAAGAAAATCTCATTTAAGATATACAAAAATATAAGTCGAAATCGAGATGTTATCTTAAAAACAACAGCCTATCTCTGTTTGAGTTCAAAATAAACAAGAGGAAAGTTACGAGCAATCAGTCTTAATGTTGACAGTTGAGACGATGTGATTACGCGCCTCGGTCGACGAACTGATGTCCCTTTTATTCGCATTATATAAAGATACATGCTTCACTCGTTTTAATATAACTAGAAATATCGTTTGAGTATAACCAGAAATATCGTTTTTATAATACTTATACTGACTTAAAACACAAACTTTTTTAATCAACATTTATTTATCATCGTCAATTTTACTGCAAAGATAATTAATAATTAATTTTAGTAAGTGAAATAAATTGTTTTCAACTAGCAATTTAATTAGAATTAATTACATAGGTACTAATTTATGTATGCTGTGTGGTTACGGAAACAAAGAATATAGCCACCCCCTCTCTTCCCGTGAGTGTCGTAAGAGGCAACTAAGTGATTTTTTATTTATTTATTTATGCATAAAAAACTTAAAACTAACATTACAGTGAACCCAATGCGTTAGTTAAGTTGATCACCAATTCTACCTCTATCTATAGATTTTTGTAAACAAATAACATTAAATTTAACAAATAATTTATACAATTCAATAAAATCAAAATAATCAAAAATATAAAATAATCAATAAATAATTAATAAATATAAAATAACACAGTTCCATTACTACCTTGGAACTTAAAAAGCCGACCGATGGCGGGATAAACTATCCAACTGCTGGCTTTGAAATACACAGACCTTAGACGGGCAGCAGCGTTTTCGGTGCGACAAAGCCAGCCCTGCGGTCACCAACCCGCCTGCCCAGCGTGGTGACTATGGGCAACACACATGAGTTCACGCATTTTTGGTGTGAACTTGTGGAGGCCTATGTCCAGTATTGAACTGCGAAAGGCTGCTGTGATGATGATGGTGATGACATACTAATTTTACCCAAGATTTTAATTACGGTTTTAACGCCATCTGTTGATAGTTTTGTAAACTTCAATAACAAAACTGTTCGCTGAGCTTGGATCTACTATTTAATACAAGGTGGCGCTTGCATATGCTTACTATATTGTTCATGCTATTCACTAATAGATGGCAGTCTAAGTATTTAAAAAGAACATTCTGAAATTTGGAGGAGAAAGAACGTTTTAATGACACCGATACGTTCAAAATAAATTTATTTATTTACTTTACTGTATAAAATATTATATTTATTGTCTATCAATCAAAAGAGTAATAAAATAATTCTTTATTATAAGGTACGATTAAATTTATTTAAAAAAAATATATGACGCCATCATTACAATTAATTAATTGTTCTAAATTTCATACACTTTACCTGAGACTTCATTGCTAAGATTATGTCTTCAATAATTGTTAACCAGATTTAGTGTTTGTTATTCGAATCTTTAGCTAGCCTTAAAATTACCTAACTTTTGTATTTCTAACATATTTTTCTACTTAAATATTCTAAATAGAATTCGCAGTGTTTGCGTTGCGATTTCTATCGACGATAATGCAAACATACTACTTATTGCAGACAATAGATCTCATGTCACATTTTATACTTCGGTAAATACTGTTTTATATATGCATAGTTTGTTTTATTTGTTGTCTTAATAAGTTTTAAGTTATATATATTCTTTATTGCACTTTAAAAAAATCATAATTACAAGTCATTTTTTACAAAAGATGTTGGCAAGGGCGAACTTGTCTCTGTAAGAGATCTCTACCAGTCTACCCATGGTGGTGAGAGAAGATGTTATCGCGGGACTCATAAGCGCATTTGTGATAAAGTGAAAAAAAAACTGAACAAAAAGTTAAAAAAAAAAGCCATATACATATTTTGCTATATATACATTCAGAATTAGCGATATAAAATACATATCTACTTAAATGCATACGTAGTTAAGTTAGTAAATTTTTACAAACGCGCGCGCACACAGTCACGAAAAAACCGACACCCTGAAGCTAGTTAGTCAACGAAGAAGACATTAGCAACGCGAAGTAGCTAGTCAAGTAAGTATAACTTCTTACATACGTAGATAGATACCTACACATATTTTTTTTTTAAGTGGTACCTACCAAGCATTAAAAATAACAACTTAGTTCGAAAAAATTAAAACAATATCTTACAGATATTTTATTGTTCTGTAAGATCTGTATTCATCTTACAGCTGGACAACACCTTTACCTTTAATGGGGTATAAGTTTGACTTAATCAGCTGCACAAATTTCTTAGATTTCCTTCTAAAACTATCGGATGTTCTCTCTGTCTCGTTAATCTCAATAAATGAGACCTCACGAGACAATTTTTAGGACCTTTTTCGTCGATTACTAATGAAGTGTATCTCACATACCTACTAGGTTTTTTCGATAGAAGACAAATAAATGAATCAAGAAATGGCTAATTAGAGAAAAATATGAGGATCCTTAAGATATTATTAATAAAATTTCACATGAATATAAATATCCGTCAAACAAAATGGCGTTAGGCGATAATACAGGCAAACGCAGACCGACGATCTACGAAAGATTACACCGCCAATGTTCAGGCTGGATGAGGATAGCGGAAAACCGGAATGTCTGGCGCGAAGTTGGGGAGGCCTATGTGTAGTGAGGAGTGCAATAGGCTGAACTGTCCGACTGAGGTGATATAAAAGAAAAATCTAAAATTCCTTTACCAATAGGTTAGAACTAGAGATGTGCCGACTACCACTTTGACCGACTAGCCGACTAGCCGACTAGTCGGCTGTAAAGAGGCCGACTAGTCGGGTGACTAGTCGGCTAGGCCGATCTCGGCTTTGGGGATTTCTGTACGACTACGTTCTCGCGCTACGCTACGTAGCTTGTTCGCGCGCTAGTTGCAACCGCCGCCCGCGAGCAGGTCGGAACCTGTTTATGCGTGTTTTGTTTATGGATGTTTTTTGACGAGGTGAACAATGATTTTGTAAAGTTAAGTGTAACCAATGTCAAACAATTATTTCTCAAGGGAAAGCGGCAAACACTTCAAGCATGTATAACCATATAAAATACCGACATCCAACGCTGGTATCTCAACTAGGTTCTATGATCAAAAGTTGAGGTACAGAGGATTCCTGCGAGTCGCAAACCCAAGCCAAAGAAATACCTACAACTACTGCATCAACTTCAATGTCATCGGAGGTTAGTTTGCCACAGAAAAGCCAACATACATACACTTTGGCCACTCTATTAGATCCTAGATACAAACAACAATTTTTTGAAACAGAGGATCTCTTGACTATTCGATCTCATTTTTTATTAGAAGCTTTGAAAATTAGCATGAGTGATGACGAGAGTGATAGTAGCAAAGATGATCCACAAGGCACCTCCATCGATGAAGACAATAGAGGAACTGCAGCATATTTGGGATACTGCAGATAACTTGGAATACTTCGATATCTAAATAAATATAAACACTATCTGTGTTTTTATGTGCTAAACATAATGTCATACGACACACAAAGCCAAAAAATATTAAAAAATAGACACCATCTTGACATTCCGGCTACCAGCCTCAAGTGAACGAGTCGTCTGCTTTGAAAACTTTTTCAGTAAGCATGCAGTCAGTGATAATAATTTACTATAATTCTTTAAATCGTCATTGTAATTATTTAAGCTGTTAAGTAAACTTGTTAGTTTATGATGTTACTATGATTTTGTGAATATTTCTAGAACTAAAAATGTCATATCGAATTTTAGGTTAGGATGTTATGTTTTTAATTTGGAATACCGAAAGTGAGCATAATTTGGAATATTCCAAATTGTATGCACATTTTATGACTAGATATTAATTATTGCTTTTTTTTAGAACTAGCAATATAGGTCGTAAGCCAGCAAAATCGGCAATAATCTCCAAGTTTTTTTTTTATAAGGAAAACGCATGCACAACGAAAAAAGTTAGATAAAGAAAACAGAACACCGAAAAAAATATGAAGGGAAAAGGTAAGAAGAAAATAACAAAAAAGACAAAAAAAAAAGAAATATGATAGACAGTGACTCATCAGATCGAAATCCTGGGGCTACATCTGGAAATAACTTACTCTTCATACGATGTAGTAACGAGAGATGAAACTGCAAACGACCCTACTGACGAAGACGCAGAGTTTTTTTTCTGTAACGGAAAATATCACGAGGATAAAAGGGTTGAAGAATCCGGTGATGTGATCTTTATGATTACTGCAACAATAGTAAACTATAAGTTCAAACTTAATACTGATCTTAGATTAGTGTGGCTGATTACTTAATAATTAGATGTTATTTTAAGGTAGGTTGTTTAAAAAGATTGATTACCTAGAGAACTAAAGACTATAAAACTGGTAAAAAGATAAGGGATCTCTTCGTTTCTAAGAAAAATATTAGCAATTATCATAGAATAAATGTGAATATAATTTGGAATATTATATTTCAAATTATCTGCACCCTAAGTCAAATCTCGTTGTCGGAGTTTTTTAGTTTGAAAGGTATTTTGATAATGTTCCTGGTTTTTGTTAGATTTGATGGTTATTATTATTAAAGTTTAATAATTTTCAAATAATTTAATGTGTTTTTTATTGAGCCATCCCGTTCCTCTTTAAATTTATTCTCAAAAAACAAACTAGTATTCCAAATATGCTGCAGTTCCTCTACAGAATCAAAGACACATAAGAATTTTTGGCAATGCTATCAAAACTTTGCATTAAGAAAGATACAGGATATTCAAGATGATAATAAGTCAAGCGCAGCCCTTGAGCTGCAGTCCTACTGTGCGTTACCTGTGATAAAGCGTAATAATGACCCATTTCTGTGGTGGAGCCGTCATCAGTCTAAGTATCCTGAAATGTCGCGAATCGCCAAAGTATACCTTTGCTGTCCTGCAAGTTCGGTTTACAGTGAGAAGCTGTTTTCAGAAGCTGGAAACATATACGAAACAAAACAAAATCGATTGCTGCCAGAAAGGGCAGAAGCTTTAGTCTTCTTACATCATAATCTACCATTAATTCAAAACTATAAGTAAAGAGATTTTGCTATTTTTTATTATAAAATTATGACATTTTGATTTGGGTTGTGTCCGGTTAATCATATAAGTTCCTGTTTCTTTTTTATTATCTTGAAACAGTTCGTGTTTAAAATATTGAATTGATTTTTTTTTTTTAATTTGTTGGTAATTAAAAAATACCTACTTTTTTATTTGATTAAGAATTGATAAATGTTTATTTAAGTTAAGAAGATATTACTTTATTTGTTAATTAATACCAATTTTAAGAAGGTACCAATTTTGTTTTGTAGATGTTATAGATATGTATGTCTTCTTTTTATGCCAGTATTTTGTAGAAAATTATTACTGAAGAAAAGACTGGTTTGCTTTACTTGTCGAAATGTGTAAGATTGATTATAAAATCCAAATTATAATGAATAATCATGGTTTTATTTCATTTCAGTTCCCCTGATATAGTACATATTAATGAGAAATACATACAAAGTAAAAAGCCGAGTAGTCGGCGTTTTTTGCCGACTAGCCGCCGACTACTCACCGACTACAAAAGTGGCCGAATAGTCGGCTTAATCGACTAGTCGGCGACTAGTCGGCACATCTATAGTTAGAACAGATTTTTACATTCATGCCGACGTTAAGTTAAAATAATGCAACTTACAATAAATGTTGGTCTTTAGCAGATATAAAATCCGCGAATTAGGTATGATTAAGCATGGCATATTAGCACAGAGATATGCAGAAAAGTTACTGTATCATCAAGGACATATATAGACAGTGCAGAGAAATAAATTGCCTTTTATAGTAGATTTGAAAGCATAGTTTAAGAGAAATTCGGAAAGAATAATTAACGTGGGTTCTGGCGCCGCTGAGCAGTAAAAATTCATAGGTTGTGGGCATGGGTCTAAGAAAGGCTGCTTTAACCAACTGTGGCTAAACCGTTTATCCTCCAAATATGTTACGAATACCTGTACTATGACAGCAGGAGATATGACACACCATTTAGCCTTTAATTTGAACTTACAGATTCATATTTTCAATTAGAAATATCTCATATACCTAGTAGAATATGATGGTAAAAAAGAATAAATTGTCAAAAACTTTTATTTGTTAGATACCGTTATCCGTCGAAGAGTGTCATCAACAACAGGTTAAACAGACCCTGACTCAGATTACTGGCAATCTATGAAACATCTTTCAAAGTTCCACTTTCTAACCGCTAACATATCTTACCGTTTCAAATCCTTCTGAAATAAAATATAATATAAGCTTATGATAAGAACTATTGTACCTACTTATAGAACTGCCGGTCTACTAAAGTATGAACTTAATTAATCCCGCAGAAAGTGAGGTCAGACAATTACTTCAATGTCAGTGACGTGACGCGGGCGTGATATTATTATATTTAAATTGTCGCCAGTAATTAGCTAACTGTGTACTGTGATAATCCACGACACGCGCCGGGACCAGCGCGGAATCGTCAGACGGACGGCGGGTAAAACGCTATGGGTACCGGCGGGTTAGATTCTAAAGCTTAAAATATACTATTTTTGATACATATAGGTAGATTTGTATATTTTTAAGCGCACAGAATACATAATTATCGTGTATATAATTTGGGCAATGTCAAAGAGTAAAATTATAACAAAAGTGTTAATTAACTTAACTAACTTTATTTACAATTTATTTGTTTTTTTGCAATGAAATACCCTTATGTAAGCTGTGCCTATAATTGAGGTAACACTCAATTGTTTGTACCCTGTGCTGATGATTTTAGTAAATTTGTTAATGTCTACCTTGTTGGCGCATTGTTATAAATAAATAAATTAAATAAATAAATAAATAAAAAATAAAAATACAATTTTGTACTATTTTTGATTATAATTTAGTGAAGTGTAGATCATCATCCCAGTGTCGACCACAGAATGTTACAATCAAGCGGCGTGAATCAAGATAAATATGTATTGTATTTTATTATAAAAATAATCGGTATCATCGTAGGGGACTTCGGAGGAGCTGATTCTTCAATAATATTGATATGAGATTAATTTTGATGAAAATAAATCAATATTGTAATTACACTAGTAACTGTAATTTGGAAGAGCTAGCAACTGATTATTCTTTTTAACCGACATCAAAAAAGGAGGGGGTTTCGCAATTCGCGACCATATATACATTTTTATTGTGTGTTCGCGGATAACATCGTCGTTTATGAACAGGTTTTGCTGATTATTTTATTGTTAGAATGGAGATCTGCCAAGGGTTATACTTACTCTTGGAGCCTATTTGAATAAAGCTATTTTTGATTTTGATTTTGAGATAACCAGGATCTGATTATGGCATCCGAGCGAAATCGAGAGGAATTTACGAAAATCGTAGTGACGACTAGTGCGTTTGTTAATTTTTTTTCGTTTGCTAGCAAACACAATTATCTTAATAAATAAACTTTTCATAGTGAATCTGTTACAGTTATTTAATGTTAATTATAGCTTGTTAAATTAATTAATGATTCATAGATTGCTTCACAAACTTCGATGACGAAATTGGAAATAGTTGATTTTCCGAGTCTATATATTTGTGTGAGTGACCTTAAACTACATTCAGTAGAAAGCAAGTATAAAACGTTGTATTTCATACAGGATTTTACCAATTTTGTAATAATACTCAATCAAAGGCTGCTTTACAGTTTTTTTTTCTAGAGAATCTATATTCCGAATCAGTGCAACCTTTTTTTTTATTTATGATTAATTAAAACTAATATTATTTTAATTTTAAATATAACGATTTAAAATGGCTTTTGGAGTCAAAAGTGATTTTGATGATTTTGATTTGAAAATCACGGCTGCCCCCATATCTAACCATTTCAGGCCTTCACTGCACCTATACAATAAACAAAACTTATCATCAAAGAACAATTATTTTTTTTAACAAAATTTTAAAAAAGTTATAGAATTAAATATATTGCGAAAACTAAAATCATAAGCACCCAATCTGAAGCTACTTTAGCGTCGATTTTGACTAACAGGGGAGAAAAATGATTTTTAATTTGTACTCAACGCTTAAAGAGGAGTGCCGCTGACAGGAGGGCGCCGGTGACCCTCGGTTACTGAATAATAACGGTGCGGTAAGGGTTACGGCTCCGTGTCGTCTTGAAAGTAATAGTTTGTGGGCTTTTTGTAGCCGCGAGCGTGTGCTGACGGGTTAACATTACATATTCTAAAGGTCTCTTTATGACGTTTAACGTAACAGCACTTATTGTACACATAAAACATATTTTATAGCCATAGTTATCGGCATGGATGTAGAGCACTGACCTTCATCTTTACATCAATATTTTATGATTATAAGTACAGACATTTAATGAGTAATATCATATTTCTACATTTTATATTAATTTTTAGTTTTGTACTAAAATAACTATTCCTTGTTAGCGAACTCTCAACGGTGGGCAACGCGATGCCCACTCTGCGAGAGCTCAATGTCCGCCAATATCTATGATAATGTAATATCTGTTAGACCGCTAATAAATAAATAAAATTTCTAACTTAGATATGCAGACCACTGTTCGTAGGACACTAATGTCTCCATTTTAGGTAGCAGTCAGCTGATATAAAGCTATCGCTACCTTGGCCATCCGAGAGGTTAATTTCCAGGAATTGAAGTATTAAGGCACTTTTTCATCACATGACAATCCCACCTCAGACGCCGCTTCTGGAGCTTGTCTGCTACGTCAAGGACAGCATTGCAGTCAGCTTGAGTTTCGCAGGACATCCGCATTTCCGCATCTTCATCTCTACCTCTTTCTCTACTCGTGACGTAAAACTCAAGAGTCCTGAGATATAGCTGTCCAGCTCTAGCTACCGTATAAATATACCAAGCAGATAATAATTTAAGTAACTACTAATTAACAAATAAAATAAATTACAACTTAACAAACACACACGGTCGTCTGTTCCTGAGCTTAACTTAACGTCTGAACTTTAGGTTTCAATCGACGAATGAAAATATTTTTATAATAAATGTACATTTAAACAAAACTTATAAAATAAATGTACACAAACTGAGACGGGAATGCAATACATAATAACCCTGTAGCATAAAACATTACCAACTGTGTCAAGGCACCAGTCTAACTTCGTATCATTTACAATCAATTAGGAGAAATTTGTCATTTTACTTCCTACTTTTGTACCTTTTAATATTTAGTAGTAGGTTGTAGCATATATTTTTAATAGCGCCTGGTTTCGTTCCTGCTGATGTATAATAGCACAGTTATGCATTAGCGTTGCTATTTACTTTTTCTAGGCGACTGATTTAATTTTGGAATACCCTCGTATTGTATTACGTCGCGGTTCACCTTAGGGGGTAGTTGTGTCGCGACGCGCGGGGTATGCTAGGGTATATAAGCCTCAGGGCGAGTGTTTGCGGCTTTTTTGCTCTTTGCTCTTTTTCTTTTTTTGGGTTGGATTCTCTCGCCGTCTTAAGATCTGAGTGCAATTAATTGTGGGTGAGTCATTGTAGTTCTTATAGGTTTAAGCTTTGCTGAAGTGTAAGTTGATTTTGTGAGTTGTTGAAAAAGAAGATTAAGTTTCTGTAGGATTTTTTTTTACTCTCTCTCTTGTGTCTCGTGTTAGGAGTTGTGGGTGACTCTCTAACCCAACGAACAACTTTTTAACACGTAGCACTGGCGCCCAGCGTAAATTCTCTAATATTTAAAATTATTTGTTTGTCGGTGAATTATTTTAATTATTTTATTTTGTAGGGTATCGCATTGGCACTCAATTTTTTTTCTTATTCCTGGCAAGTGGTATTCTCTGGGTATAGTAAGGGTCTTGTCCTTGTGTCTTTGTGTGTTTTGTGTTTTGTGAATTGTGTTAAATTATTACTTTTCATTTTTATTAATTAAATTCGATTACTGTTTCGTTTAGGCTGTGTATTTATATTAGTATGTTTAAAATTTAAAGTTAATATTTAAAAGTTTTTATTTGAATTTAAAAGATTTGTACGAACGTAGTCACGGTTTTTGCATTGTTAATCGTTCCTTGCTAAAAATTTTCAGTTACCTACTTTTTGTATTAATTATTTCTTGCTCAATAATTTTTGCCGTAACTAAATTTTTTTTGACTACCCTCTATTAACGAATATTTTTGCTTACTTTGTACTTCTTTGTTACATTTTAACATTAATTTCAATCGAACTTTTTTGTACTTTTTGTTTCGTTTTAATTTTATTATTGTGCTACGATGACTCACTTAATAAAATTCGTATCCCTGCCTAAGGCTGAGTTAGAATATGAGGTGGTTGTTCGGAATGAGGAGCCAGCTGCCACGGTTTTAGCTTTACGTAAACAAATATTACAATTATCGGAATTGTTACCGTCAGAGGAGATTTTGGTCAGTCCGTTGGATATTATAACCGATTTGGGCGGTATTAGTGACACCTTGATAAAAGTGAAATCAATTATTAATTCTAATCCGAATTTTAATAGTTTATTGAGGGCAGAGAATTTGTTGGCTCATTTGTATCATAGGATTGGCAGATTGGATGAGGATGAGGTTAAGAAGAATAGGGACATTTACGATTTGTGTGTTGATCAATTTAATAATTATTGTGGGGTAGTTAATAAATTAAAATCGTCTAATAAATCTCCATTTCTTACAGTTTCTTCGTTATCATCTAGTAATCCCTTGAATGTAACGGTTCATTGTGATCATAACAGTTTAGGAGATTTAAGTAAAATTAAATTCGATGGTAAATCTTGCGTACGCTCTTTTATACGCCGGGTTACGGAACATTGTACTATTCATCGCATTGCGGATGACAAAGTTTTATCTTGTGCGTTACAGCTGTTTGTTGGCGATGCTTTAAAATGGTATAGGAGTGTGTGTGCTGGGGTTTCAGATTGGCAAGTAGTTTTAGAGTATTTGCGTAGGGACTTCGATAAACCAGATTTTGATTACAAATTATTAAGGGAAATTCAAAATAGAACTCAGGGGGTGAATGAGTCTATTGTAATTTATTTGGCTGTTATGGATGAAATGTTTAACAGATTGACTACTCCGCCTGAGGAAAAATTTAAATTAGAAATTTTATTACACAATGTTAGACCTTGTTACGCTGGGATGTTAGCGTCATCGGATATAACGTCAATTGATCAGCTTAGGAATGTGTGTCGTAATTATGAAAATGTTCAAAGTAGACTTTTAGATTTTCACGAACCACAGAATGTCTCGGATGATTTAGTTGCACCTGATTTAGCTTATAATACTGGCGTTAAAAACGTTTTTAAAAGTTCATTTAAAAAAATTAATTATTCGAATAATTTTAATAATCAGGGGTATTTTAATAAAAATAATCGTTTTAATTCTAATCGTTTTGTTCCTTCAACGCATAAATTCTCTCGTCAATTTTCGTCTCCTACTAACTCGTCTTACAATAATTCTCATACATCATTGCCGTCTCAGCGTAAACATTCTGTGCCTAGTAATAATAGCAATAGTAAAATTCAGCCGAGCATTAATTCCATCGGTGATCGCGCGTCGAATCGTACTGTCTATTGTCAACGTTGTAAATCGTTTTCTCACTCTTATGCCGATTGTTTTAAGGATCGGAATGTTGTGTTTTGTTTTGGTTGCGGTGAGCCTAATGTTAAGCGTCCCGATTGTGTTAAATGTAAATCGAAATATAATAATGGGGTTAAAGATTTAAAAAAAAGAGTAAGTTGGAACCGAGTTAAAACTAGTAATAATATTAATTTTTCTAAAACTGATTGGGATTCTTGGCTTAAAACAATTTCAATTTATTTTTTATCGTATAAATTAAACTCGGTTCTGTGTAATGATAAATGTATTGAAAATAGGCCTTATGCTGTTATACATATAGATGACATTAAGTTGTCGGGTCTCTTAGACACTGGTGCGTCTGTATCAATTTTGGGGGGTAATTTTTATAAGGATTTCTTACAACGAGGTTATACTCTTTTTAAAGATAATATTATTTCTGCGGTTGTGGCTAACGGGAACAAGTTGTTTTCTCTTGGTTACTTGTGTTTACCGGTTGCGTTCGAAGATCAACTTCATTTTATAAAATTTTTTGTTTTTCCGGAAATTAATTCAGATATCATTTTAGGCATTGACTTTTGGAAAATATTCAAAATTTGTCCGAAATATATTAATTCAGTTAGTTTTAAACAAGAATCTATTTTGTGTAATAATTCGGATGACGTCATTACGGGTTATGAACATTTAAATAGCGATCAGCGTTCAATTGTTGATAGCATTATTAATCAGTTTCGTTCTGTTTCTTTTGAGCGGAAAGGTTTAGGGTTGACTACCGTGGTTACTCATAGAATTGATACGGGGGATTCTGTTCCCATTAAGCAACGATATTATCGGATGTCTCCTGAGAAACAACGAATTCTTTCGGAGGAGGTTGATAAGATGCTTGAGTCGGATGTCATCGAACCCTGTCAGAGTGAGTGGAGTTCTCCGGTACTTTTGGTTCCTAAGGGAAAGGATACGGGTAGCTATCGGTTATGTTTGGATAGTCGGAAACTGAATGCGGTAACCAAAAAGGATGCATATAGTTTGCCTTATATATCAGAAATTTTAGATAATCTTAGGGATGCTCATTATTTGTCAACAATCGATTTTTGTAGTGCCTTTTTTCAAACTCAGATTCAGGAATCGGATAGGGATAAAACGGCTTTTTATATTCCGTCACGTGGTACATTCAGGTTTAAACGTATGGCGTTTGGTTTAACTAACGCACCTGCCACTCAACAGAGACTAGTAGATAAGTTGTTTGGAAACCGTTTCGGGGTTAAAGTTTGTTGTTATGTTGATGATTTAATAATTGCAACCGCGGATTTCAATGAACATGTTTCTATTTTATTACAAATATTGGAAATTTTAAAAGAATGTAATCTTACTATTAATTTTGATAAATGTCGTTTTTTTAGGAGTCAGTTGAAATATTTGGGGTATGTAATCGATAAACACGGGTTGCGTACGGACCCGGATAAGGTTTCTGCAATAGTTAATTTTCCCACTCCAACCAATGTTAAGGGTTTAAAACGTTTTTTAGGGACAGCGTCGTGGTATCGTCGTTTCATTAAGGATTTCAGTGCTTTGGCGGCACCGTTAAATAAATTAACTTCTACTCGTAAGGGTGCACCTCCATTTAAATGGACGGAGGAGGCGGATTGTTCTTTTAGAAAGCTTAAGGAGTGTTTGGTCTCTGCTCCTGTTCTCAGGTGTCCTAATTATAACGAACCTTTTGAAGTTCACACGGATGCGAGTAGTTATGGGATTAGTGCGATGCTCTCTCAGACCTTTGAAGGGAAAGAACATCCTGTCGCATATATGAGTAGGTCACTTACCAAGCCGGAACAAAATTATGGTATTACGGAACGAGAAACATTGGCGGTTTTGGCAGCGGTCGAACATTGGCGTTGTTATCTCGATAACGGTAAAAAATTTACAGTTTACACGGATCATAGTGCCCTTAAGTGGTTTTTATCATTGTCAAACCCGTCGGGTCGTTTGGCTCGGTGGAGTACTAGGTTATCAGAGTTTAACTTTGAGATTAAACATCGTAAAGGTTGTGATAATGTCATTCCTGACGCGTTGAGTCGTTCGGTTCCCGTGAGTAGTATATTTTCAATTTCAAATTATAAAGGTAATGATAAATGGTTTCTTAATATTTTTAATGGCTGCGCTAATAAGCCAGCATCGTTTCAAAATTATTGTATTAAAAATGATAAATTATTTAGATTGTCTAAAAATAAAAATTATTTAACATCGGAGTTTGATTGGAAGGAGGTGATTCCTATGGAACACCGTTCGGAAATAATATCAATTAATCATGATGTACCCACTGCAGGTCATTTGGGTATGTTTAAAACTCTTAAAAGATTAAATTTAAAGTACTTTTGGCCGAAAATGTATAAAGATGTTTTAAATTATGTCAATAATTGTTCTAAGTGTCTAGAATATAAAGCTCAAAATCATTTGACATTAGGTGTCATGGGTCGTCCTAAGAATTGTGTCCGTCCTTGGCAGGTTATTTCAATTGACATTATGGGTCCATTGCCTATTAGTAGAAAACAACATAATTATATATTGGTTGTAACTTGTTGTTTTTCAAAATTTTGTTTAATTTTCCCTATGAAGCGCGCAACTTCCAAAGTAATAATTAAGTTAATTGAGGATAATGTTTTCTTAGTTCATGGTATTCCACAGTCGGTAATATTGGATAATGGTACGCAATTCATTAGTAATGAGTGTATCAAATTTTTTAAAAGTTATAATGTTCCTAATGTTCATTTTACTCCACGTTATACTCCACAGGTTAATCCGGTTGAGAGATATAATCGTACTATTTTAACTTGTATTGCATCCTTTGTCGATGAGGATCATAGATCGTGGGATAGGTACTTACCTCAAATTCAATTTGCAATTAACAGCGCGGTAAATGAAACTACGGGTTTCACTCCGTCCTTTTTAGTTTTCGGTAGGGAGTTAGTGTCGTGTGGTTCGCATTATTTGGACTCTGATAGTATAGAAAATATGATTTTTACTCCTCGTGACTGTTATGCGGAGAACTTAGGTCAGTTGGCGAGTATTTTCGATAAAGTTCAATTTCGGTTGTATGCCGCTCATTTAAAAAATACTTCAAGTTATAATTTGCGTCGTAGGACTGCGGAATTTAATGTTGGTGATCTTGTTTATAAGAAAACTTACTTCTTGAGTGATAAAGATAAATACTTTTCTAAGAAATTAGCGCCTAAATTTATCAAATGTCGAATTGTTGGTAAAAGATCTCCTCTTGTATACGTATTACAGGATATGAATGGTAAAGATCTTGGGGTTTGGCATATTAAAGATTTGAAGTTAACAGGAAGTTCTGGTAGTAAGGGTAATTGATATTGTGTTTTCTTTTTGTTTTAAATCTATATTACGTATTCCATTTTTGAGACGGGTGATGATCTCATTTTTTTATTTTGTGCTTATACAAGTACATGACTTATGATAGTTGTGTGTTGGGTACATCTCTAATGTACTTTTGGTGTTTATTTTTGTTGAGTTATTCCACTGAGCAATAACTTAATTTGTGTGTGTTGGGTGCATCTTTAACGTATCTGCTCACTCATATTATTTTGTTTAAAGCCTACGCCATAAGTTGTTGTCGTTGTTGTGTTACAACTTAACTCTGGAACGGGTGGCGATTCCACATATTATTTTATTCTGTCGAATATATATTCGATTCTATTTGTGTTATGCACATTCTAAAGCCTACATCGGGAATACGGTATTAAATATGGATTAAAAAGAAAAAAAAATTGTTAAATTAAAAATTTTAAGTAGCTGCTGAGTGGTGCTCATTTATGGACCGTCACTCTGTGTGTCAGGGCGTTAATTGTCTAGGTCGGTTAACGCACATTGATAGTTGAATTTCAGGATGTTGTATGTTAGTGACGTATGATTGGGTCGTAAGACAGTGTTGCAGTGAATTCAAAATTATATGTAGTGTTTTTGTAATTCGATTATCTCTTATGATTAATCTATCAAAAAAAAATTTTTTTTTCTCTTAGTATGGAGTTAAATTTTATAATCCCTTCCTGAGCTTACCAGATTCTCTCCTTACATTAGTTTTTTTTTAGAATTTTGCCAGAGATGCAAAATTCTTCTCTGTCGGGGGGGGTATTGTAGCATATATTTTTAATAGCGCCTGGTTTCGTTCCTGCTGATGTATAATAGCACAGTTATGCATTAGCGTTGCTATTTACTTTTTCTAGGCGACTGATTTAATTTTGGAATACCCTCGTATTGTATTACGTCGCGGTTCACCTTAGGGGGTAGTTGTGTCGCGACGCGCGGGGTATGCTAGGGTATATAAGCCTCAGGGCGAGTGTTTGCGGCTTTTTTGCTCTTTGCTCTTTTTCTTTTTTTGGGTTGGATTCTCTCGCCGTCTTAAGATCTGAGTGCAATTAATTGTGGGTGAGTCATTGTAGTTCTTATAGGTTTAAGCTTTGCTGAAGTGTAAGTTGATTTTGTGAGTTGTTGAAAAAGAAGATTAAGTTTCTGTAGGATTTTTTTTTACTCTCTCTCTTGTGTCTCGTGTTAGGAGTTGTGGGTGACTCTCTAACCCAACGAACAACTTTTTAACACGTGTAGCAAGGTATATATTTCTTAAATATTGTTTCTCTACTAAATCTATATAATGAAAAATGAACCGCTAATTGTGTTATTGAGCTGAAAACTCACGTAGGACATAGCAGGAAATTTCCTGCTCAAAATATGGAGCAGCCCCACTGGGGTAGACATTGACTTCAACCTTACAGAAGATCACAGCAGAATAATTCTGTTTTCAAGCAGTATTGTGTTCCTGTTGGTGAGTAAGATGACCAGAGCTCCTGGGGTGAATTAGGGATAAGGTCGACAACGCGTTTCCGATGTTTCTGGTGTTGCAGATGTCTATAAGCAATGGTAATCGCTTACTATCAGGTGAGCCGTACGCTTTTTTGCCGACCTAGTGACATAAAGCAGAAAAAAATCTCAAGTCCCGGTTGGTTAATCGTAGCCGAATTTTTGTCAAGTTTTTAATACTTTGCTGAATTATAATACAATGAGCAATTAAGAAACTTGCGCAAATAATATCAGGCGCAAGTTGTTATCATATACCTGATAGCGATCGTTACTCATAGTAGAGAATATATCCGACAACCCGCATTGGAGCAGCGTGGTGGATTAAGCTCTGATCCTTCTCCTACATGGGGAAAGAGGCCTATGCCCAGTAGGGATATTACAGGCTGTAGTTGTTGTTGTAGTTCTTGCGAAGATAATTGGGGAATTTTAGAAAAATTAACGATTGTTTAAGCGTTCACGCGTTAATAGTCTGCCGAGCAGCTTGTATGGATAAAAAATTAATTACCAAATTTACCTAACCTTACATTATTCTCGTACAACTGACGCGATCTATATGTACAAGCAGCTACGAACTCGTTAAAAGAAACGAAAACACGTATAATACAGTTGTACAAATCTCGAGTACAGCTTCACTTTACAAAGAACATAATTAAAATGAAAAACGTCGACACAGTCCGCCGGAAATCTCATCACACTAGACAAGGACGGACGTACACTCATTACAACGAGCGTGAACAGGACAGATATATGTTTTCGAGTACAAAGCAAGTAATTGTAGACAATGGCTGCTGAAAAAGACGTTTCCTTTAACAAGATTTCTATCTTCGAGTGTTTTGCCTGAGGATGTATGCGCAACTTTACAGAACGAGTCGCTGAAGTTAAATATAAACCTTATGTGATACAAAATAAAGCTCAAGTTGATACAAATCTGTTGTTCTCTGATGTCGAATAGATTTTGTAAAATTGAAGCGACTTTGTGAACGTATGCGAAGCGTAAAACAAGATTTGCCAAAGTAATAATTAAGTTCCATTTAAATTTGGACCCTGTTTGCTCATTAAGTGTACAGCTAGCGGGTTCTAGAGTCTGGTCGGTTTGATGTCAGCGGTGATCAAAGCGAAGTGACTGGAATACGTTTAACAGTTAGAAATGTTCTATTTATTAATTCATTATCGAACTTAACTTTTACCATTACAAGTAAAACTAGTGATGCGATAGCTCTTATTTATTAGCATTTTGAGTGACATTCAAGAACTCTAATTTTGATGTACCGTTGCTGTTTACTATACAAATTAAATTCTGCAGGTTTTAACGAAAATAATAGTAAGATTTTTTTTTTTTTTTGTTTAAGGTATTTCTTACTTGTCGGGCTGATAAGAATTACATACGCTTCAGCCTGTAATATCCCACAGCTGGGCATAGGCCTCTTTCCCCATGTAGGAGAAGGATCAGAGCTTAATCCCTCACGCTCTTCGAATGTAGATTGGCAGATTATTCTTCCATGATAGTAACTAGTTTTCACGACTTTCCGCCCTGTATTACCCGAGATTTGTACAAATACAAATGATGTACAATACGATGTACTTTATAGAAGACTAGCCGACGTTATTAACCCCCTTCATTTTACTGCTATGTCTAATTCATCATTCCAGCCCATTGCAGTCCACTGCTGGACATAGGCCTCCACAAGTTCGCGCCAAAAATGCGCGAACTCGTGTGTGTTGCTCATAGTCATACGCTGGGCAGGCGGGTTGGTGACCGCAGGGCTGGCTTTGTCGCACCTAAGACGCTGCTGCCCGTCTTCGGCCTGTGTGTTTCAAAGCCAGCGGTTAGATGGTTATTACGCCATCGGTCGGATTCTTAAGTTCCAAGGTGGTAGTGGAACCTTGTTATCCCTTAATAGCCTCTTACGACACCCACGGGAAGAGAGGGGGTGTCTAATTACTACCCCTTATAACTTAGCTGTATGAAAAATAGATGTTGGCAGCTTCTCAGACATACCCGATACGCACACAAAATTTCGCAAAAATCAGTCCAGTCGTTTCGGTAGAGTATTGTGACTAACATTGTGACACGAGAATTTTATATATAAGATTTTTCACTGGTTTTTTTTTCTTCAATCACAATAAAATATAGTCTATGTCACTCCTGAATAGTGTAGCTTTCTGTTAATGAAAGAATTTTCGCGATCGGATCAGTATTTGCGAAGATTACCCCTACATACAAACAAAGTTAGAAACTTTACCTCTTTATAATATTACTTAGTATAGATTAGCATCCCACTCCGGCGTTACACGAGTAGTTATATGTCCATGTCTCCTACGGATAGTGAAGCTTTCCAACAGTGACAATATTTAAACAAATACAAGTCAAAACTTACGACAGTATTTGAGGTAACTAATGAAACAGTTCAATTTCTATTTTTTTTTTTTTTTTCTACTTTGGTTCGAAAGTAAGGACAGTAATAATTAAAGTTAATAAATATGAATGGACGTCAGTACGTGACACTAAATGAATGTGTCGATGATTCAGGAATGTGCGGCGAAGGGTCGGAGGGCACGCAGGGCGCGGTGTGGCGAGTGATAGATGCGGATGAACAGGGCTGCGGGGATAGTGGCGATAAATGTAGAAACTTTATGAAAAAAAATATAGAATTATTTGAAAATTCATATATTTTTTTTAATTATTATCTTTAAAATTAATTATTACAATTTTAAATCTAATATATAAAATTCTCGTGTCGCGGTGTTTGTATAGTTAAACTCCTCCGAAACGGCTTGACCGATTCTCATGAAATTTTGTGAGCATCAGGTCTGAGAATCGAACAACATCTATTTTTCATACCCCAGTTATAATGTGGGGGGATTGGGGGGGTTAATAAAATATTATGAAATTTTGTGTGCATATCGGGTAGGTCTGAGAATCGGCCAACATCTATTTTTTCATATCCCTAAGTTATAATGGGGAGGAGGGGGTTAATAACATATATGGCAAAACAACGTTTGCGGGGTCAGCTAGTAATATATAAACCTCTTTGTTGGCAAGGATACCTTTAAATGAACACGGTGCACTTGGTGCTGTATGAAAATAATATATATTGTGGTTGTGAAATCAAAAGGAGAACAATAAACTAAGGTAGGGCACAGCAGGAAATTCTCTGCTCAAATATGAAGCAGCCCGACTGGGATAGTACCTCGACCTTACAGAAGACCACAGCTAAATAATACTGCTTTTCAGGAGTGTTGTGTTCCTGTTCGTAAGGTGACCAAAGCTCCTGGGGGGGAATTGGGGGTACGATCGGCAACGCGCTTGCGATGCTTCTGGTGTTGCAGGCGTCTATGAGCTACGGTAATTGCTTACCATCAGATAAGCCGTACACTTGTTTGCCGAACAAGTTATAAAAAAAAAAATACAAAAAAGTGCCATCCCTGTAAAACTGACTGACCCTTAGGCCGTTAAAAGAAATAAAAAAGTAATAAAACGCAAGGCGCAGCAACCGCGGAAGGGTTCGTCCCCACACCCGTTCTCTCAATAAGAACATTTCCTCGAGATATTGCTACTATTTGCATAATTTTTTCCACATTTTTTCGATTTTTATCGCCCGCGAATGCGTTTGATTTATATGCGCGTTATTGTCACTTAATATTGTTTTTATTATAATACTAACTTTTGCCCGCAGTTTTGGACTAATTATTGGGTTAAATTGATATATTATAAAATATATACATTTTATATTTAAAAATAAAATGTAGAATAGTATAGATTGTGATGAAACTATACCAGGTGGTCTTCTGTGCATTGAAGATATTATGGAAATTTCTTTCAGAGAAAGGCGCAACGGTCACAGCCATGGATACCTGTTGCGCTGGCGGTTGCGGGTTCGATCCCCGCACATGACAAACATTTGTATTGGCCATACAGGTGTTTTACCTTGGTCTGAGTTTTTGTGTAGTCATATATCCGCCAACCCGCATTGGAGCAGTGTGGTGGATTAAGCTATGACCTTTCTCCTACATAGGGAAAGAGGCCTATGCCAAATAGTGGGATATTACAGGCTGAAGCGTTTCAGAGAACTCTTTATAATCGATACATACTTCATTGCTCATTGAGGTAGGACAGCAGGAAATACCCTGCTCATCCTAATCTGCGAAATCTGGGGAAGTACCTCAACCTTACAGAAGATCATTGCTAAATAATCTCCCAAGTAGTATTGTGTTCTTGAGGTGAGTAAGGTGACCAGAACTTCTGGAGGGGGGATTGGTGGTAGAGTCCGCAACGCACTTCAGATGCTTTTGGCGTTATAGCTATGGTAACTGCTTACCATCAAGTGTGCCGTACGCTTATTTACTATCCTAGTTGTATAAAAAAAGCAATATGTTAGCAGAGAGGAATGTCTTTGTGATTTTTAAACACTACTAAAAAATCTAGGTACTGCTGCAACAAATATAGCCAACAGTTTCATAACAAACAATCTATGATATAATTTTGTAGCAAGCAATATATCACTTTATAAAGAAAAAGATAATATTGGTCACTTGGGAAACAGGCCATTATATACATTTACAGTTTGTAAAATTTCAGTACATCTTCAAGTGAATGTCACGGCATTTAGACAGAGTCAGGTCATGGTCAGTCAGTCACTGAGTTAGTTATAGTGTATGTAGTGGAAAGTGGAAGTGTCCTGCGGTCGGATCACAGGCCCAGCGCTGAGTAGTCGACTCACTGTTGACTCAGCGCCACAGAGGCGCACTGCGACAACAGTAACAACATTGTTGTTTTTCATTGACAACAGTGACAACATTGTTAAAAAAAATAGGTAATATTTTTTTTTACTTGTTAAGTCCAGAGATATGTTTTAAAAATAATAAGAAGCCTTAAAATTGGGTAAAGTAAAGGTTGTTGAGTTCTATTTAGTTCAAGCAACATTCTAACTCCATTCCACTTCCATTATTTTATATAAATTAATAAAAAAATAAAATTGCGGAGAGATTTTTTTCCGTTGCTTTCTTTTTTAAATCATTAATTTTTAATAAAAAGATTAGTACTGATTTGATAAAAACAATAATTGTGTTTGCATACAAACAAAAAAAAACCAACTTCAATTACATCGACAAGTAATACAACGTAGGTCGACGAAAAAAGCGTCAAGTAAAAACGCATTATTATACTCGAAAAGTGTTAGATCTCAAATAAATTTAAATAGGACCAATTGACACACACCACCTTTTGATTAAAAAAAAATTTGTTAATATCGGTCCACCCGGTCAAAAGTTCTGATGTAACATACATAAAAAAAATACAGTCGAATTGAGAACCTCCTCCTTTTTTGGAAGTCGGTTAAAAAAAGAAAAAAAAATCCTATCTGAAAAGTTGTAGAAAAAAATTACGAGCCCTATTACTGTAATTAAGTAATTTCAACGCTTTAATATTTAAAAAACAAATGTGCTTTAGACTAAACGAATGCAGTAAAACTTACGAAACTCTCTCTCTTTCTATCTTCACTAACTCATATCTCCCTCTCAACTTTCGTTCGCCTCGCCCGATCACAATTTTCGTAACGCTCTCGTCACGCATTCATCAGCTTACTCCCAAGTTTCCAAGTCAAGCGTACGTAAGGAACTTTGACTTCTAAAATACCTTCAAATTAAACTTACTTACTGCCTTTAAATTTCCGCCATAGATCCGTCCCTGTATTGCCACCATGATAGTATTTTGTTAGTCGGCTGCTTTGTCGCCAACTTGCTCTCGAACATGCCCGCCCCTCTCGTTCACCCCCCACACATCAGAGCGGGACGGCGACACTCTCTAGTGCATGCGACAATATTTGATCACTCATTGGTTACAATAGAACTGGCTGAGTGCTCAAATATATTGTAGACTTGAACAATTTTTTAATATTTCTCCTTGTTTGAGAACCCACATTTTTCGATGTTTACGTTATTTTTAAAAGCTACATCGTAGTCTTGCGTTACGATACTTTACCACTTCCAAAAAAGGAGGAGGCTCTCAATTGTATTTTTAACCGACTTCCAAAAAAGGAGGAGGTTCTCAATTCGACTGTATTTTTTTTTTTTTTTTTTTTTTTTTTTTTTATGTATGTTACATCAGAACTTTTGACTGGGTAGACCGATTTCGACAAATTTTGTTTTAATCGAAAGGTAGTGTGTGCCAATTGGTCCCATTTAAATTTATTTGAGATCTAATAACTACTTTTCGAGTTATATCTAATAATGTGTTTTTACTTGACGCTTTTTTCGTCGACCTACGTTGTATTATACCGCAAAACTTTCTACTGGATGTACCGATTTTGATAATTCTTTTTTTGTTGGAAAGGGGATATCCCTAGTTTGGTACCGTGATAAGGAAACTAGGATCTGATGATGGGATCCCAGAGGAATTGAGGGAAACTCTCGAAAATCCGTAATAACTTTTTACTGGGTGATTCGATTCGATTTTGATAATTTTTAATTTCATCGAAAGCTGATGTTTATCATGTGGTCACATATAAATTTTATCGAGATCTGATAACTACTTTTTGAGTAATCTTTGATAACGCGTGGTAGCTTGACTATTTTTTCGTCGATCTACGTTGTATTACTTGTCGATGTAATTGAAGTCGGTTTTTTTTTTCGTTTGCGAGCAAACACAATTATTTTTTGACTGTGTAGACCGATTTCGATGACTTTTTTTTAAATCGAAAAGTGGTGTGTGTCATGTGGTCCCATTTAAATTTAATTTATTTAGATTTCATCTAACGAGTACTTTTCGAGTTATATCAAATAATGCGTATTTACTTGACCATTTTTTCGTCGACCTTCGATGAATTTTGATGATTCTTATTTTAATCGAAAGCTAATGCTTGTCTTTTAGTCACATTTAGTTAATATGTACGATTTTATTTTTGTGTTACCCACACATTAGGAATTGTAAACATTTTTGAATATCATATCAAAGATCGACCGTTCCAGCGGGGTTCGAACTCGCGTCTCCGACTGACCGTGTCGGCGCTCTAGCCAATTAAGCTATGGAACGATGTACCCGCTAGATCGAAATTTTTGATATGATGATTTTTATATTCGGTTTACGGGTACGGTTAGATATGCAAAAATGTTCACATTTAGGAAAATTTGATTGAGATCTGATGACTACTTTTTGAGTAATCTTTGACAACGCACATATAATTAACTGAGGTAGGGCACAGCAGGAATTCCCTGCTCAAAATATGAAGCAGACCGACTGGGGTAGTATCTCGACCTTACAGAAGACCACAGCTTAATAATACTGTTTTCGAGCAGTACTGTGTTCCTGTTGGTGAGTAAGGTGACCAGAGCTCCTGGGGGGGTTGGGGATTGGGTCGGCAACGCGCTTGCGATGCTTCTGGTGTTGCAGGCGTCTATAAGCTACGGTAATCGCTTACCATCAGGTGAGCCGTACGCTTGTTTGCCGACCTAGTGATATAAAAAAAAATTACTTGACTATTTTATCGTCTACATTCGTGCTCGCAAACAAAAAAAACAACTTTAATTAAACTATTAATTTACTACTAGATTAGACTAATAATTAAAGTCGGTTTTTTTTCGTTTGCGAGCAAACACAAGTATTAATAATTAATAAAATATTAATAAACGCTTCACACTCAACGGATCCCCCAGTAGGATCTTCTCCTGTGTTGGGGGTCCAGAAACACACACGATACACAAACACAACGCTCAGACTACGACTAACATCTATATGGTCGATACAAATGTCTGTCGTGAGCGGGAATCGAACCCACGGCCGCCAGCGTAACAGCCAGTGCTATGGCCGCTGCGCCAACGCGTCATCAAAGTATGTAATCGTCAAGTATGTAAATATTACTTTGAATAATATGATACAGATATCATAAGTAAATAAATGTAGGTAAATAAATAAAAATAAAAATAAATCTCTGGGTTTATATCTGCTACCTAAGTGTAGCTAAGCGTTAAATAATTAATTTATGTTTTAAATTATCTAATAATTTTAAGAACGTTCTTACGAGAAAAACAAATTAAGAATAGTTTGAAATTTAAGATAACAACGAATTTCAAAATGTATTAAGACAACGGATCAGCTAATACGTAGGTAAATATGAATAAGTGTGTGTAAAACTGTCATTTGCTCGTCAGGGAGGCAATTTAAAATTTTAACGAGAAACGCTAAAATTGCTCGAAGACTTGTCTTCAAGAATTGCGGAATCTTCGAAGTGAAGACTCGACGAAGCCTGCCAAACGCCGCCAACAATTATAATATTAATAATAAATAATAATAATACAAATAAAAATGAAATAACTAACAATGATTTCATTATATTAAAACTAAGACAACCAATAAAATGTCAAATATTCGTAATTAAAGCTTTTGTACAGAAAATTTATCAATAAAAGTAATACAACCATTAAATTTTTAAATATGGAACCTTAGCGAGTGAAACGATAGGGAACAGCTAGTGTTAAAATAAAAGTAGATATTTTGAAATGCATTGTTGTACTACCTTGAATATCGATTGTCATAGATCGTGTGTACACAGCGCTAATCAACCTAATTTATTAGCTATAAATTATTTGTAAGGCGACATACATACAAAAAGTTAAATTTTCGAGATTTTTTTTTTCTAAAATGAAATGTTTATTTTGAACCTAAGTGTATTTATGGTCTTATTAACTTGACTCTTAGTAACCCATTTCCAACGCATGGAAATTTCTAATTAGCCACTGCTAATATTTAAATATAACGCTAATTATTTAACATTATGATTACAAAGTTAAGTATTTTATTTTATTTATTTATTTATTTATATATCCAAGTGCCGGTGCACTTTTTTTAACCGACTTCCAAAAAGGAGGAGGTTCTCTCTAAGAATTTTCCAGCCGTTTGCGATTTATTTTTGACATACCAAAGTAGATATAAAATAATTTTTATCGGCTGAAGATTGTGTGTAGTTCGGATCTTAGACTATAACGATTAGGTATTTAAATTTCAAGCTTTTGACAGTTCGCAAAAAATGAAACGTCTCGGGTCAGCTTTTTGAATGTATAATTGTGTTTGTTCGCTAAACAAAAAAAAAACGACTTCAATTACATCGATATGTGATAGGTAAGTGTACGAAAATGTAAGTGGACGAAAAAATAGTCAAGTTAATACGTGTTATCAAAGTTTCCTCAAAAAGTAGTCATTGGATCTCGATCAAATTTATATGAGACTACAAAACAAGCATTAGTTTTTGATTAAAATAAGAATCCTTAAAATGGGTACACCCAGTGGGACCCCCAACAACAAAACAAGTTGTATGGATTAATTAGTTGTACAACTTTCTTCAATGTTTGTATGTATTTTAGATGCCTGATGATGGTCCAATAAGGGATCGAAACGTCGCATGAATTTGCAATTAGTGGTTTGATTGGCACCTTATGTCCACTTTCCTGCGAACCGTCAAAGAATACTTATAACAAATGGACACAACGATAAATAATTATTATATGCTGTCACCTTAAACGCACCTTTACCGGGTTCGAATAAAACAATGCGAATAGCGGAATATCGAAGGTTTTCAATCAAAAAACAGATTAATATCAAACATATAATATGAAAATGCTCTTAAGATTGGGCAACTGTTTGTCTTTCGCTACGCGCTCCACCGTCCGCAGAATAACGAATAGTCAAAAAAAAATATCGATCGAAATTGATTGTAATTACTTAATAAAAATCATCATATCAAAAATTTCGCTCTAGCGGGTACATCGTTCCATAGCTTAATTGGCTAGAGCACTGACACAGTCAGTCGGAGACGCGGGTTCGAATCCCGCTGGAGCGGTCAATTTTTGATATGATATTCAAAAATGTTTGTAATTACTTAATTTTTTTTTTATATCACTAGGTCGGCAAACAAGCGTACGGCTCACCTGATTGTAAGCGATTACCGTAGCTTATAGACACCTGCAACACCAGAAGCATCGCAAGCGCGTTGCCGACCCAATCCCCAATCCCCCCAGGAGCACTGGTCACCTTACTCACCAACTCTCACACAACACTGCTTAAAAACAGTATTATTTTGCTGTGATCTTCTGTAAGGTCGAGGTACTACCCCAGTCGGGCTGCTCCATATTTTGAGCAGGAAATTCCTGCTGTGCCCTACCTCAGTTAATTATGATACCTATACTACGCTTCATTCAGTAATATCCCACAGCTGGGCATAGGCTTCTTTCTCCATGCAGGAGAAGGATCAGAGCTTAATCCACCACGCTGCTCCAATGCGGGTTGACGGATACATTGCCTACTATGAGTAACGATCGCTATTAGGGGTACATAATAACAACTAAATATACTACAAATGTTTGTCATGTACGGGGATCGAACTCAGTGCTGTGACCGTTGCACCAACGCGTCATATGGTACCTAATATAAATCTTTTTGTTGTAAAATATGCGCGGGCGCTTTGAGTGTTGTAAAGTTGCAAGAAAAAGTGACTGCGCGCCAAACAAAAGACTATATTCGTGAAAACACGTTGTGTGTGTTATTATTCGTTTATGATCGATCGATTCGTTCGCGGTTGAGGTTCATTTTTTTCTAAATCAAGATATATACATAAAAACGAATCCTAAATATACTCTCTCCTAATTACCGAAAGACACTGCACCGAATTGTATATTTGTATTTCAAGCTACGGCACATATTTCATCACTTATAAAGTCAGCAAAAAAGTCAACAATTACTCATTTTAAAACTATCAATATATTTCCCGATCATTATAAACTCCAAAGCCTGCGTCTTTAAACTCGCATAGGCCGTAAAACTTTAAAACTTATGAGGTACGTACTACTCATCTATGTTAGCGAGAACTGGAGCCAGGCTTAAAGATCAATGGTTTTATTATTATAAAATGTCACTCATCACTTTAGCCTATCGCAGTCCACTGCTCGACATACATGCCTTACCATAAGGCCTCCACAAGTTCGCGCCAAAAATGGCACGAGCTCATGTGTGTTACCTGTAGTCACGACGCTGGGAAGGCGGGTTGGTGACCGATTATTATTATATATTATTATATAGCTATATGTATTCGAAGTAAAATTAAATATTTTTACACGCTGACGCTACACAAAAGTTTTGTCAGTTGAAAAACTGGAAAACACATTACTGCGATAACGCGTCGAATACAAACACAATAGTGTTATTCTAGCGAATGACGCAAGTATAATACGCGTTGTTTTAATTCTTTGTGTATAGTCACATAGAAAATTATATATTTAGCTTATAATATATTTTATTTATTTATTTATTCATAAGTCAACACCAACAAGTAGTACAACAACAAATACAAAATTAATAAAATAACCATCGGTATCTAGATAATTGTCTACTTTTTTCCAGGTGTTCCTAAATTACTAAGAACATCGTCAAAATCGAAACAAGTCAAATTAAAAATTGTCCATTTAGTACACAGTAACAAACACTCGAGACCAAATTCAATATAAATATACAAAACAAAATAAACATCGATGTCAGAGAGCAATATTAAAACAAAATAATAATTTATAAAATGATAAAAAAGAGTCTACAAAGGGCTTTTACTAAAATTGAGATAATGTTTTGTCTATCTAATCTAAAAGATATCTTAAAGTGCTTATGTCCATTGACCTTTCTCATTTCAATTCCAATCATTAAAATAAATTAAAAGTAAAAATAAATTTATTTTTAATAATTTTTTTTGTCCCGATTTCAATCATTTGGATTAAGAAATCACATTTCTTAATTTATGTTTTAATTCGATAAAATTATTATCCTATTTATATATTTATTTACACAAATAAATATATATTAAGTTATGTGATAAGCAGTAAAACAAAAGGAACGTACAGTTGGTTTAACATTGCATCGTGTGTAAGTTGTAAATGACGGAAGCAGTCACAAAATATGTCAAACAACCTGAAAAAAAAAATTAAAATTAAATATTATTTTGTAGATAATAGTTTGCTCTACCGGCATCCACAGCTAAAAATATTATTATTTCTTTTGTTTTTGTAAATTATGACGGCTTCAATTTTGAAACAACGTCAACTTGATTGATCGCTAAATTTTGTGTTCAATTTCAAATCAACTCACGTATACTTATAAATACTTTTTTTTGTAATTTTGTAAAGTGATAATTATTATAGTTATTTAGTGCGAATTATTCGCAAGGGAATATATATCGAGTTGTTTTCTAATTTTTACGCGAACTTCATTCATAATAATAAAACAACTTTTTCGGATTTTATCGGGCTTAGGTTTTTTAAATACACGACGACGTTTCGGACACTTTACAGCGAGCACATCATCACTTCAACCTATCGCAGTCCACTGCTGGACATAGGCCTTCACAAGCTCGCGCCAAAAATGGCGTGAACTCATATGTGTTGCTCATAGTCACCACGCTGGGCAGACGGGTTGGTAACCGCAGGGCTGACTTCGTCGCTTTAATTATAAGCGCTTAATATAATTAATAGATATTTATATAAAGTATAGTTTTACATATATTTGTATTTCATAAACAAATACAAGTGGATGTTTTTTTTTTTGGTTGGTCGGAAGCTTATGCTTATATTAAGGTAGCAAGAAATATCTTATTTAAAGCTTGAAGTTGCCCGATTGGGTTAGTACCCCAAGCTTCCAGAAGACCACAGCTAAATAATGCGGCTTGTAATGTTCTTGTGGTGGATATGTTAGCCAGAGTCATTGAAAAGTCGGAGGTAAGTTCGGCAACGCGCTTGCAAAGCTCCGTGCGATACAGGCGTTCATAGACAGCAGCATTCGATTGCCATCCAAGCGCCATACGCTTGTTTGTATGTATAGTATACTCGTATTTATGTTGTGTCCATTATAGTGGTGTAAAATATGCAAGATAAGTGCTTGAACTAAATAAACCACCATCTTTTCTAAGGTCTGAATTTTACCCATGATATGTTTTTGGTTGTTTTTCAATACAGAGATATTATTCTAAGGCAGATCGTCGTCGACGGTACAGTAACACGATCGCTCTCCGCGTGGTCGCCTGCGTCTATTTACCGACCACACCACTGACCACCGCCGTCCGCCGCCGCCGTCACAATATTTGATCGCTTTAGAAACTTCCATTTACATTTTGTTCTTACGTTCACATTCCTGCAACAACCAACGTTTTGTAACAACCGACTGCTTTAGAAATAAGCTATTTTTTATCTTAATTCCTGTGCAGTAAGGGTTTTTGTAACAAATGAAAACAGTTTTAAAAGTTTGTCAATTTTAAAATTGTCAAATAATAGATCGATATTCGATTGTAGTCCTTATTGCGGGTAGATAAAGATTGTATTTGGTAGTGACGGCAATTTAATGATTGTTTAATTTCTCAATTTCTACATTAGCTGAAGTAGGTATTACTTATAAAAACAGTTAAAATGTATTTACATATGCAGTAATCGTGATTTGTTTTCTCTGTGGTACTGGCCAGTTTCGAATGTTGAGAAAAAAAAATTTAAGTTTTCGATATTTTGTTCAAATATACCCACGGATTATTTTTAACTTGAAAGGTACTTGTTAAGATACCAATAACGAGGTTTAACTTAAAATCGTTTATTATCATTATTATAATGAAACAACTTTTTTCTAATTGATTTTAACTGAGGTAGAGCACAGCAGGAATTTCCTGCTCAAAATATAGCAGCCCGACTGGGGTAGTACCTCGACCTTACAGAAGATCACAGCTAAATAATACTGTTTTCAAGCAGTATTGTGTTCCTGTTGGTGAGTAAGGTGACCAGAGCTCCTGGGGGGATTGGGGATTGGGTCGGCAACGCGCTTGCGATGCTTCTGGTGTTGCAGGCGTCTATAAGCTACGGTAATCGCTTACCATCAGGTGAGCCGTACGCTTCTTTGCCGACCTAGTGACATAAAAAAAAATTATCGTGGCTTATTATGGTTTTTTAGATGATCGTCGTTTTGGATACTTTCCACGGTCAAGATAGTACTGTCATCCCTTACTTAATAAACCGGGATAAAATCTGAAAAAGTTTTTTCATTATAACGAGGGAAATTCGTGTAAACACTAAAATAAAATCGCTAAGTTTTTTAATGGTTGTAAAGCCTTCATTACAGTATCTAACTAATACATCTACTGTTCAAAATATCTCTTCACATTTCATGAATAATAAAACGCGTTTTAACAGACTTACGGTCTCTTACTGTGGGCTAGTGCTACAAATAATGAGACTGCATTTATTTTGCAAAAAAAGCGCTATCCGAGGCATTTATGATCTTGGGGCTCTTCCTGCGGAAGGCTTTTCATAAGGTAGATATATATTAACAAATGTTTCACAATATACTTATAACAATACTATGTACTTATATTCACAAGAATATTGATGGTTTTGATATTAATATTCGCATTGTAAACACAAGAAATAATAACAAAATTGTATCTCCAAGTTTCGGACGGCGCAAAGTAAACGTCTCCTTTCTAAATTATGGTATTCGCATGTATAATAAAATCCCACAAACAATTTTGTAATTATCTGAGAATAAATTTAAAGTTTTTATGAAAAAAAAAAACTGATAGCTAAAGCTTTATTCGATGCAGAATTATTAAAGAATATTAAAGAAAACAAAAAAATAATGAAAATATAGAACCTTTTTAAAAAAACTTCAATTTGACTACAGACTTTGGCAATCAACAAATAAAACATAATAAGCGTGTGTGTCAAATACATGGTAGTGTGTGTAATGTTTTTTTACATGTGTTGCGTGCTTACCACGTTTATGTATTGTTTTGTTGAAATCCCCATATCTCGGCAATGTTTCAATCATCATGGTCAAGGGGAGACGTAGTCTACGTCCGAGCCAGCTGTGACGGTCATATGCCAGAAGTCATTTAAATTATAATGCCAGAAGATTATCTTTCGAATAATGTAAATTTTATGTCGATTTAAAAAAAATCCTTTCCTATTTTATTCATCATTATTACAGCCTATACAGTCCACTGCTGGACATAGGCCTCCACAAGTTTACGCCAAAAATAACGTGAACTCATGTGTTTTGCCCATAGTCACCACGCTGGGCAGGCGGGTTGGTGACCGCAGTACTGGCTTTGTCGCACCGAAGACGCTGCTGCCCGTCTTCGGCCTGTGTATTTCAAAGCCAGCAGTTGGATGGTTATCCCGCCATCGGTCGGCTTCTTAAGTTCCAAGGTGGTTGTGGAACCTTGTTATTAGTGTTGCCCAAATGCAAGAACAAGACGAGACTTAGCCAGTCTTGGTCTTGGTCTTGCGCCAATACACCTGGTCTTGGTCTTGGTCTTGGTCTTGCGCTCCCAGTCTTGGTCTTGGTCTTGGTCTTGCAGCAAGAGTCTTGCAAGTCTTGCAATTACCTATTAGTCTATTACTATTTATTAAAGTTTACTTTAAATCTTAGAAAAACGTATTAGAATTGGAACATTGTGAGCTTGAATTAACATAGCCATAGTAAAGATCAAGCAGATTAATAAATAACTTCCTTACCATTTTATCCTAATCATAATACTACTTGCGTGATCAGTATAATGTATTCATTTTCATTCTAAGCACTCTGAAACTTATTTATTCTTTGGAACACCTGTAGGTACTCTTAAAATTCGAAATTATTTTACATGAGTATACCTACGCCCTATGGCGGCAATCAAATAGTGTCAAATGTTATGATTTCGGCGTGGCGGCAACGATTGTTTTAGATTTCCAAAGAAGCCGCCGGCGCGTGTATCATAACCATGTACTTCCGAAAAGCGGCAAATTTCTTTGAGAAGTAAGTACAAAACCTTTGATGCCGCATTATCAAAGTGCCGATGGTTAAAACATAACTATGAATGCACTCAGTTTGATTTTAATAGATATTTTTTTATTCGCTATGTTTATGGTATTAGTCGTAATGCGCATAGGTCCAGTTTTTCATATTCTTTGATACAGTTTTTTGCGTCTCATAGAATTCCTAAGCGTACCTACCTATACACCGAACTGTTACACCTAACTACTCAGTGAAATAGCGCTAAGTCCTAGCTGCAAGACGCAAGAGTCTTGCAGGCTATGTCTTGTTCTTGCTCAAGTCTTGCACGGTCAGTCTTGGTCTTGGTCTTGCTAAAAATACGCGGTCTTGTTCTTGGTCTTGGTCTTGCAAAAACGCAAGAACAAGACCAAGACTGCAAGACCAAGACTGAATTTGGGCAACACTACTTGTTATCCCTTAGTCGCCTCTTACGACACCCACGGGAAGAGAGGGGGTGGCTAAATTCTTTAGTGCCGTAGCCACACAGCACATGTTTTATTCATTTCAAATTAAATATTATACCTCTAAAAAAACACCAACATATTGCATGTTTAGGCATGCCACAGACGGAAAATCGCTATGAAGTAAAAGTAAAAAGTATTCTTCACGAATCAAAGTATGCCACATCAAAATTAGCGCGAGCAGATCTTGTCAGATCATCATTACAGCCTATACAGTCCACTGCTGGACATAGGCCTCCACAAGTTTACGCCAAAAATAACGTGAACTTATGTGTTTTGCCCATAGTCACCACTTGTCAGATATTAGGAATTTATATGAAAAAACCCAATTTTTTTTTCTGTATACAATTACAATAAGACCAGTAGCGTGAAACGAGATAGTTTTAAACGGTAAGACGATACTATTGTTGCGGGTACACGGATAATTGATTGATAAATACGGAACAGAAGTGTTTAGGAATTTGTTTTTTACCCAAAAAAGTCTTCCAAGTAACAAAATAATGGGGATATCTTAAAATCCATATTCTTGTTATTTGGGATCTATCCACACACATACCTATCTAAGCATTCAATACACTTGATGTTTTTATACTGGGGTAGGGCACTGGTGGGTAAACACTGCTCAAAATTTGGAGCAGCCCGACTTGGGAAGTACCTCGACCTTACAGAAGATCACAGCTAAATAATACTGCTTTCAAGCAGTGTTGTGTTCCTGTATGAGTAAGGTGATCAGAGCTTATGGGCGGGACTAGGGGTCGGCAAGGTGCTTGCGACGCTTCTGGTGTTGAAGGCATATGTATCGGTATTTTACCCACATTATAGTTATTGATTTCTCATGTTAATGACTGTATTCTTATGAGAAATAAAAAGTTTTTATATCTAAAGTATGTGTTGATCTATTGGCATATGATTACAGAGGTAGCTCCTGGGGTAGGAGATAGGAGACTGAAGGTAGGGTCGGCTACACGCTTATAATGTTTTCGGTGTTGCAGGCAATATGCTGCGGTACTCGCTTACCATCAGGTGAGCCGTACGCTTGTTTGTGAATGTGGAGCAGCTCGACTGTGGAAGTACCTCGACCTTACAGAAGATCACAGCTAAATAGCAATCTCAAGCAGTATTGTGTTCCTGTGGTAAGTACGGTAGCCAGTAAGGTTAGAAACTCCATTAGGATGCTCCTGGTGTTGGAGGCGCCCATAGGCTACGATAACCTACTATATGATTATTTACACACAGGGCCGGTAAACTGTCATACAAGCTTGGCGGTGAAGTGAGCCTTAAAAAGTAAGCTTTAAAATCTATACTAATATTATAAAGCTAAAAAGTTTTTTGTTTGTTTGTTTTAACGCGCTCAGTTTCAGGTTCGAATTGAAAAATTGATTTCGTGTTGGATAGTCCACTTACCACAGACATTCCAAATAACATTGGAAAATTATAAATCTATATCAAGATAAGCACAACATGCTATAATAACTCATAAAATTTCAAAAGATATTTATACATAATACTGTTTTCAAGCAGTATTGTGTTCCTGTTGGTGAGTAAGGTGACCAGAGCTCCTGGGGGGATTGGGGATTGGGTCGGCAATGCGCTTGCGATGCTTCTGGTGTTGCAGGCGTTTATAAGCTACCGTAATCGCTTACCATCAGGTGAGCCGTACGCTTGTTTGCCAACCTAGTGATATAAAAAAAAAATACATACATTATGTGTGCTTATTTGTTATTTGCAAGAGATGATGCAAAACTTTCATTTTAAATAGGGAAATAGTAATAATAACAGATCAACGCTTCACACTCAACGGCCCCCAGTAGGATTTTCTCCTGTGTTGAGGATCCGAAAACACACAATATACAAGCACAACTTCCAGACGACGACAAACATTTATATGACCGATACAAATGTCTGTCGTGAGCGGGGACCGAACCCGCGACCGCCAACGCAACAGCAAGTGCTATGACCGCTGCGCCAACGCGTCATCACTAGTTGCGCTGAAAAAGTCAATTGAGCCACTGCATTAATTGACAATATACTTACAGATCCATTTCAATAACTATTTCTATCGTAGTTGTACCGTGTATATTGGACGCAGTCTATTTTGTCAAAGACATTAAAATTCAACCACTATTGAATTGACAAAAGACACATTGCAACTTAATTGAATTAGCAGTAATGGTAAATTTTATCTTTCGCAGAAATCTGTTGAAGCGTGTGACGGGCTAAGACGTGTTAGGACGACGACTGACTCAGCGTGAAATCGCTAATTGTGTGAACTTCCGTATTGAAATGTAACACGTTCTGAATGGAGAGTATTGGGAATAAAATTGTTATTCTAATAATTGTTTTATTGCGAGACATATATATAATTTAACTAGCTGACCTGGCGAACTTCGTATCACCTTATTTTTTCCTGAAATATAATAATAACATAATATATCAAAATAAAATATAGCCTATCTTTTAAGTTGGATCGAACTGCACATGGTGTGCGAATTTTATTATAATCGGTTAAGTGGTTTAGGAGTCCATTGAGGACAAACATTGTGACACGAGATTTATATATATTAAGATTGTTGAATGAAAAATATTTTTCGTTAATTGGTTATTTAAAAAATAGTTATTTATTTATTTATTACTAATTTCTTACTTACATCTAATATTACAGGCATAACCCAATTATTGTTATTTTTTTTTATTTATTTATCAAACAAACAATAATGTACTTATTTATTATAAATAGCATTAAAAAAACCACACAGGTTTATGAAAAATGTGCTATTCATTAATAACCAATGAAACAAAAAATATAAAATAATCACATATTTACCCACCTACCACCTTTTTCCTATTAGAAGCAAGCTGGGACTGAAAACTCAAATAAAAAGATGCACACAATCAAATATATCAAGTCACAATAGAGTCAAGAAAGTAATTTTTAAGTTTATTTTTTAAATTAATTGGTGTAATACTTTCAATCTTAGACATATAAAAAAAAAAAACAGGTAAAATTAACATACAAAATCCATAATATAGAAATGAGAAGAAGCTAAACATGAACAACTAAAATAAAATATATATCTACATATATAAATGTAGTTTTTTTTTCGATTATTTTAACAGAATTAAACTAAAATCGTATGAAAATGTCCTACTGTAATGATCATTACGTGCTGTTTAAGATAATAAACAGGACTGCGACTTCATGCGTGTGCCGAGGTAAACTGGTAAGTTATTATTTGTTTATTTATTTATTTATTCACTCAAAAAATGGTACCATTCTGTGTTGACCATAAATTTTCCAAACTACTTACACAATTTTATGACGAAACAGAACCAAACTAAACAGGAACAATTTTATAAAAACAGAACTGTGAATGGGAATCGAACCAAGATTTGGCGTTAATATACTTAATTCACAATTATATCAGAGCTGATTCGAGAGACGATCCAAATATATATTCCTTATAAAAGACCTTTGTTAACTTTTTATGAAGCAGGAATTTCGATTTACGTACAATTATTTCATTATTTCATTTCTTACAAATGGTATCATTACAAATACAAGTATACCTATTTGTATCTACTAAAATATTAAGTAAATTAATCTCATCTAGGCAATTTTCGAGTGCGAGGTTCCGTATTTAAATGGCAGACACACTTGAAAATGCAACACTGCTAATCCGGATTTGAAAAGGCGAAAGCACCATCAGTGGCCTCTCCATCCACTATTCATACTTTTATTCACATTCTTGATATCATAACGTCTTTATAATATCAATATGTCAAATTATAACAATGTAACAATGGTAACTCCTCAAAATATCTCTAAATTCGCAAAACTGTCGTTTAAAAAAGCGCTCGTCTGAACCGCAGTCAACGACGCGTGTAATCGCTAATTGTGCAAACAGCCTTATTGTTGCCTTAAGTATCAAGTGTTGGAATTGTTGGATTTCGTAGATTTACATAAAAAACACATGAATGAATACAATTCAATGAAATTGGATTACACCAAATATTATGATCGCGGAAACGTCTTTATATAGATAAAAATGATTTTTTGCTTATAAAAAGATAATAAAAGATAATTTCTGTTTTGTTTCTTTTGTTATTTCACTAATATAAAGTAAGTCAAATATTACTTTTTTTTTGTATATTCAATAATTTAATCAAGGTATTTTATATATTTTTATCGTATTATATAAAGACTATATCCTTAACAACGGTGTAGGTAGGCATTTAATAGTACTGAATTACTCGTAAAATAAGATTTAAAAAATTAACTATTGAGTTTTTGGTTAATTTAGCGGAATTTGTCAAATCGAGTGTAATAATTAAGCGGAATCCGGCACATAGCCTACAACGGCAATGTGTTCATAAGAGATGGATTTCATAAGTGTAAATGAAATAACGTTAATGTTTGATCTGGATATGATTTGATTTTTAGATTATGAGGTAGGTTAGGTTAGTTACCTACCTAGTTAATATTACGTGTGTTGTTGCAACAACTTATTATTTACAACACAACTAATTGTCTGTTTGAATTAAGTTAAATATCTTGAAACTTTCCACAATCCTTCTCACAAATCTGGTTGTGTGTTAAACTGTTTCACGGTCAATGCCAGTAGACTGTAAAATGAGTTACCGGTAAGCATCAGAAACGCTACTTCTAAACTTTCTTTTAAAGAAGTCGTACAAAATAAAATCTTATACATAGATCTTCTTTTCTGTCTTCTTCTCATTTTGCGTTTAAAAAGACTTAGACTTATCTTGCTTGTAACCATGTGTGTTTGTATGTATATTTGTGCGTGTAAATAACTATATTTCAAACAGATCTTTTTTTATTTTATTTAAGTTTCGTTTCATTTTCATTAAAATAAAACGTTAAGTGCAAGGCGTTATTATATTTAAAAATTATATTATTACACAGTGTATACCTAATTCAACAACGGTTTAACCATACTTCATTACATTCAAACGTTTGTTCGATGGGAAGTAAAACGCAAACACGATCACCGAACAACAGTCAAACGTCAAACATTTTAACATTTCAATGGGATCGATTGAAAAAAAATCTATAATTTTAATAACAAACCCCTAAGTTTCTACCGTACATCTCCCACGCAAATAAAAAAACAAATTCTACGAACGATTATAGCATCTAAGTACATGCAATAAAAGCGAGTGTGATTCGAAGGAGATTGTTAACAAATGGGGTACACAAGTTATAATAAAATGATTCCGCTCGATTCCGCAATTATTCTTATACAATGAGTAATTGATATGTCTTCAGTGGTTTCGAGTGACGGCCAGCCAGCGCGCGGAGAGACCCGCGGGGCTCGGGATACAGCTGCATCTGCACTGTAAGACAAGATTTTTTTTTACAAGTTTACCTCTTAAGTTTACACAATTTTCTGCTTACAGATGTTTTCCTAAGTAATGATTTTATATATTTTTTAGTTTTATTACATTGTAATATACTTATGTACTTTTAAATGATTTTTAATTTAGTTAATCATTCGTATGTTTTTTTTTAATAGGACATTTTCACAAGATGATAATTAAATGGCTATTTCTTCTAATAAAAATTAATTGTATTATTATTATTATTATTTGTAAATTGTACCCCATACGTACGCTACGTTTTGTGTAAAATATGTATCTACGATATCTACATATTTAGATTTGTATCATACTTCACATTTAATACTATTTCTAAAGACAGACATTAGTTTCAGGAATATTTGAAAGATTAGCTTACCCTAATGCCATGCCTGTAAATTTACACAAAGGCCTAAAAAAATATAGTTGAATATACCTAGTGAATCAACTTATTGTAGTTGAGTGTAAGTAATTTAATTACTAGTTGTTAATTAATTATTTCTTAAGAATTTTAGATTACAAATTCGTTTACTTATAAGTATGTGACCATACATGTGACTATACTTCAAAAATTCAACGAAATATTTTTTACTCGTTACAAAACCAAGTCAAGAAAATCTTACGACTGTCTTGTCGTTACATATGAAAGGGGCTTAATAAAATTAAAAAATACGCGATTCGTAGGCTCAGTGTATTCTGGGCAACGTGAAGAGAGGTTACCTGCTATTATGTCGAATTTTCATAGTGTTTTAAGTGATGTTTTTTTGTTTGCTATTGTACAATTAAATATAGCGGTCTGAATAACCACAGCTGAAGGTTCTCGTATTGAATGACAGTATCTTTGTTTGAGGGTTTCGGAAAAAACCAACCCGTTGTCTGTTTGTATGCGATTTAAATATAGCCTACTCTGTCAATTGATATCGAGTACTTTTGGAGGATACAAAAGTAAATAAAGAATAGGAATTTGGATAAGGGTTGAAAACGTACAACAAGTTAGATTGGTAACGTGGCTCTACTTGTGTTGGGTTTTGATGTCTGTTAGATTGTGTGATATTTATAGTGAATATAAAAGTATTTGGTCCAAAACAGCCTGAAGGCGTTCCTGAAACATCTCACATCCATTTTATATGACATCATCATCATCATCATCATCTTCCTACCCTTATCCTACTTATGTAGGGTCGGCACAACATGTTTTCTTCTTCCATTCCTCTCTATTATTCGTCACTTCAGCGCTTACTCCTTTCTTTCTCATACCCTCACTCACACAATCCATCACTTCTATTAAATTAATACTATCAAGTGATTCGCTTACATTTAGCGAATAATCTTAGTATTTTGGCAATTTATTAATAATAACTGATATGGGTATAGGAAAACGATTGAAAGTTAATCCACACTATGGTCAGTAAACCAATTTCGAGAGCAGTAGAGTTACGATTTAGCTAGCCTGTGTTTTGGAAAATACAAATATAGTATTACAATGTAATGACCTTTAGAGTTTATTAAGAACAATAAAAAGACACATTTATTCTAGAATGTTACTATACGTATACATTTATAACATCACAGTATCAGACATCACGTAATAGTTAATTCGAGCTCCAACAAATGTTGAAAAGCGAAAATAAACATTTAAAAAAAAAACTTTACCAACTAAACTTTTTACGTAAAACTCTCTCTTCCCGTCGAACCTGTAGGAAATTAAAAAAGTAAATTGCAATATTAATTGTTCGACGGGGATCGAGTTTCCTCACGTGATGGAGAAAGTTTGTTCGCGATCTATTTATATTTAAATGTATTTGTGTTGTGTGGCTATGTGGTTACGGTTGTAAAGTATATAGCCACCCCCTCTCTTCCCGTGGATGTCGTAAGAAGCGACTAAGGGATAACACAGTTCCTTGGAACTTATAAAGCCGACCAATGGCGGGATAACCATCCAACTGCTGGCTTTTAAATACACAGGCCAAAGACATACAGAGCAGCGTCTTCAGCGCGACAAAGCCATCTGCGGTCACCAACCCGTTTGTCCAGCATGGTGACTATGGACATCATCATCATCATCATCATCGTCATCATTTCAGCCTACCACAATCCGCTGCTGAACATAGGCCTCGGTTTTTAGGTACTAAAGTATTTAATGCCTTTAAACCATGCAACGCGCCGCGTAAAACTTTGTAGGCTGTGCTACAAAGACATATATTAAGTAGGTATAATATTGACCAAAAAAGTGTGTGTGTGTGTGTGTACACTTATGTACACAATAATAAGTTATGCTTCATTGGCTAGATAACTTCACGTTGCTAACCTTGAATACATTTGTTAAATAAATTAAAAATCAACATTAGCATTTAAAAACTAAATTAAGGCTACAACTACAGGCAAAGGAAGAAACATTACGAAACAACTATGCAAAAAATTAAAATTAAAAATCAAAAAATTAAGATTAAAAATTAAAATTAAAAAGTTGTAAATGCAAATGTTTGTGAGAATGGATGAATGTTCGTTACTCTTTAAATCATAGGCTACTTTTTCCCCCACATTTCCACGGGATCGGTGAACGCGGGAGGAAACGCGGGGCTCATCTAGTGCTCAGAAATACAATACAATTTAAGTTAAACTAATAATCTTAATTTAAAAGTTCACCGAACCATAAAGATCGAATAATACAAAAAACCGCGGGTAGTTGCACGGCCCCGCCTACCAATTGCCGTTACAAACACCCCGAACGGACGAACAATACCACTTTATTATATATTTAAACAACATTCATTCGATTATAATTACAATCACGTTGTAAAGAAATTTAAACTATTGTTAACGAATTTTATTTACACGATACTAAAGAAATGTAGGTTTTGTGTTTTTGTTAATCGAATTTTTTTTTTTTTTTTTTATTAGAAAACATTTAATGTTAAGATTTCGGACTTTTTTGGCCACTAGGTTAGAAAATAAATAAACATACGGGCAATCTGATGATGCTCACAGTAGCCTACAGACGCCTGCAACACGTTGTATATTGCTGACCGTATCATTCACTCTCCTCCAGAGCTCATGTTGCCTTACTCATCACAGGAGCACGTGATAAAAGCAGTATTATTTAAGTGTGATCTCCTTTAAGCTTGAGATACTTCCACCGTCAGCTGTCAGACTGCTGTCAAATTCCGACTATCTAATATTGGCATATCAGATCTGGCGTGCTTTTATCATCAGATTGATAACTGTGACCATAAATGTTTTACGATTTAAATATATAATCTGCACTTATAATAAAACTTTAACGTTTGCAATTAACTTTTAAGATATTTTTTTATAAGTTTCTTTGTACCTAACTTTATAATCAGTTCTGAAACAAAAAGTTATTTATAATTTTATATCGATCTATCTGTATTTTATACACGCAACTACGAATTAGAACACCATATAAATTTTACAACGATATTCATTCCGTTATCTTTCAAAGATCACTTCAGCCTATCGCAGTTTACTGCTGGACATATGCCTCCCCAAGTTCAAACCGCAGGGCTGGGTTTGTCGCCCCGAAGACGCTGAACCCTTGCAAGATATGATAATAATTAAATCATGTAATCGCAAACGAATTCGCGTGAACTGCTTACAAGAAAACGCGTAGAAAAACGATACTTTTTTATTCACATTAATGACATATTAAAAATAGCTCAATAAATAATAACCGCAGTCACTAAGAACGTAATAACCGACTTACAATCGTCGAGGGGATATCACGTTATAATAGAAATAATAAAACAATTGTTAATCGTAATTGCACTTGAGCGAATGAGTCAATGAGTCAATGAGTGAGTGAGCGAGTTCGTGCGGCGCTGTTGTTCGCGATCATTGTTCGCCGTGATTACAAATAGTAAACGATTACTTTTGTAATCGAACTGCATTGTTGTGTTTTTTTGTGTCGAAATCACTTACTAATTGTTGTTTGTTGTAACCGAGGTGAGGTCGTGCTACTGTTATCGATGTTAAACGGCAATCGATTGAAGTAATAAATAATCAATTATGTGTGTATCAATTATGTGTGTGTATATCAAATAATTCGTTTGTTTCAACCGTCGAGACAAATCTGTTCAGTTTTTTTTATGTTTTATTTATTATGTTCGTTTTGAATTAAGGCTGTGAATAATTCAATGTCTAGCAGTGGGATGTTACTGTTTCTGTGTGCAACTTTTGCGCGAATGGTTCTGTTAGGAGCCTCGACGTAGTTATGTTTTAAAAAAAGGATTTAGAAATAGAAAGTAGAATTAACAATTAAGACAGCCGCCGGAAATGGATGTTGGATCAAGACTGATTGACTGATGTTTGGGATTGTCGGTTGTGAGCTAGGGATATCAGAGTCAGCGGAAAAGGTATGAGTGGATGCGTGGTGAGCGGAAAAGGGTACAAATAATATTTATAATAGTTTATTCCGATTACCGAATTGACTAATTTGATTCCAACAGTCTTAGGAAAGTATCACATCACAACATCACAAGAAATAATTAGTTTTATATCTTTATAAATAATTCTCGTTGTGTCATCATAATTTATATTATAACCATTTTTCTATGACATTAAATTTCCAATTTAACTATCAAATAATGTCGTAAATCATTTATTTACATATAAAGTTAGATCCTGTTTGATTAAGGTATTTAATCATTACATTAGTTTGAACGGGAAAATGCTGCCAGCATTCTTGGCACAATTCCACGCGAACATGATTTGTACCAAAACTATCTGTAAATATTATTTTAGTTCTTAAGTTGTTAAGTGTGTTTGTTGTGTAATTGTAAATATGTATAAAGTTACATTAGTATAAAACAAAGTCGCTTCCCGCTGTCTGTATGCTTACATCTTTAAAACTAGGTACGCAACGGATTTTGATGCGGTTTTCTTTAGTAAATAGAGCGATTCTAGATTAAGGTTTATATGTATAGTACATGCATAATATAGTAGAGGAACACTGATCGTTTTAGAGTTTTCTAATGTGATGTCGTAAATAAACACATTTTTTGCGCTTGCATTGCTAATATTTATTTTATATTTTATATTTAGTATCAGCATTGCACCCGTTCGAAGCTGGGGCGGGTCGCTAGTATATTTATAATTCAAAGAGACGTCATCTCGAAATCTTCACGTTATAAAAGTGCTGGACATAGGCCTCCCCAAGTTTATTTATTTATTTATTTATTTAATAAAGGCATACCAACTAAGTACATAAAAAAGCTTTCTACACTAAAACAATACCACAAAGTTATACAATATGCACTTAAATTAAAGGTTTGCACAACATTCTTAGAACGCTACTGTAATCAGACATAAATCTTAATTGTGTAATTTACCAAAAAATGACATTTGTTACAATAAAAAAATAGAGAGAGAAAAAAACAAAACAAGACTATTACAATTATATATCAAAGTCCATCAACATTTTAATTATTTTTCCCTTAAATTGGCTTAATGAATCTGCAAAGATGTCTATGTCTATGTTAAGAAAAACTGCATTTAGATTTTTTTGCATAAGATTAAGCGGTGAGTTATTTATATACTTAGATTTATTATGCATTAAGTAAAATGGTTTATATATTCTAAAGAAGCTATCCCTGGATGATATTCTGGGTACACTCAAATTAATTCGTTTCAAGAGGGAGGGACAGTCAATCATACGATTAAGCAGCTTATACAGAAAAATGCCGCCAAGAGCCTGATTGCGTTTCCATGAGGGAAGGTAGTTGAAATAACGTAACCGATCGTTGTAGTTATTGAGAAGCAGATTGTTTTGTGTTCTAGCTTTAAAGGATAGTCTTTTTAAAAACATTTTTTGCACCTTTTCAATACGCTGTACATTGTTTTGATAAACTGGGTACCATAAAAAACAACAGTACTCGATATTACTGCGTACCAATGCATTATATAGGGTCTTTAGAGCTAATATTGATGTAAACTCTTTGGTATTACGTGTTATAAATCCTAACATTTTGAAACTTTTTTTAATAACATGATTTATCTGGCCAGTAAACCGCAACTCTGAATCTATAATTACGCCTAAGTCTCTTACTTCCTCAACTCTTTTCAAGTTCTTATTATCAATACGGTACCCAGAATTGTATTTATTACGTTTTCTAGAGAATTTTACGTGTACACACTTGTCAATATTCATAGTCATATAGTTAATTTTACACCATTGAGCAACACCAGTAACATCCCTCTGCAACAACTCCTCGTCAAATTCATTCTGTACGACTCTAAATATTTTTAGATCATCAGCATATAACTGGAATTCTGAGTGTTTTATGTAGTATTTAATGTCATCAAAAAACAAGCCAAACAAAATAGGTCCTAGAATAGATCCCTGTGGAACACCAGACGAAGGGATGCAGTAATTTGAACTATACCCATTTACTAATACCCTCATTTTGCGGTTTTTTAGGTAGGAACTGAACCACAGCAACACCGAGCCATTTATATAAAATTGATTTTTTAATTTTGTAAGAAGTAAATTATGGTCCACTATATCAAACGCCTTACTTAAATCCCCATAAATAGCATCTACTTCCTCCCCGGAACCCATATGTGACAACAGCTGTTCAACAAAAGATACCAAGTTAGTAGCCACTGATCGCTTGGCTACAAAGCCATGTTGTTGTTCGCCTAACATTTGTTTCGTGTGCCAAGTAATGTGTATGCAGATGATTTTCTCAAATACTTTTGCTAGTACTGATAGTATACTGATAGGTCGATAATTTTCTATCAGTTGCTTGGGACCAGATTTCGGAATCGGTATCACAGTGGCTTCCTTCCAAGCGGTCGGAAACACACCATCGTTTAAAGATTTATTAAATATAATTTGAAGGGGTATAGCAAGTGGTTCTGCGTTTTTTAAAAAGAAAATTGGTGGTATACAATCATTTCCGTAACCTTTGGCTATGTTCAATTTTTTCAGCTGAGTCTCAATTTCAGACTTTGTTATATGTATACTTGTCAAACATCTAGAATCAAACGCTGATACAACATGCCCAGCGTGACAGTGACTAGTAGCTTGTGGGACAGTATACACAGATGAAAAATGTCTACAAAAAAGATTGGCTATCCCTTCACCATCTGAAACTATTTCATCTCTGAACTTCATGCAGCTAGGAATGTTACTATCGTTTTTACGCTTAGCTTTTATGTAAGACCAAAAACGTTTGGGATCCTTAACCACATTAATTTGTACGTTTTTAATATATTCAGAGTATGATTTATTTATCAAAATTCTACATCTCTTTTTTAGCAAGTTATATTCAAATTCATCTAACTTATTATTAAATTTCTTCATTGCTATTCTATGCTTTTCTTTTTCTTTTAGTATTTTTATAAGGCTGATAGTGTACCACACAGGATAATTGTTCTTAGTGGGTCTCTTTTTTGGTATTTCTTCTTGTATTATATTATTTATGACACTGTAAAAAATTTGTGTAATCTCATCAACTGTGAGCGAAAGATCTAGTTTTTCGTTCCAATCCACACTTAGCAATTTTTCCCTAATACTGTTATAGTCAGCCTTATAAAATTGCAACACGGTATTTGTTTTAGGTTTAAGTGGTTTTTGCTTTTCAAATGTTAAATTAATTTCTATTGGAGGGTGATATGAATCAACACTGCTCAATATATCGGTTGGGTTAGTCACAGTCAGAGGGCATGAGGTGTTTGAGAAGACAAGATCTAATATTTTCTGTTGTTTATTTTTTATATTATTATATTGCTTTAAAGATGCATATGCAGCGAAATCGATCAGAGTTGAACAGACAACACCACCAGAAATCCTCGGTACAACGTGCGAGATAGACATATGTTGGATCCATTCAATTCGACTAAGATTGAAATCCCCAACCAATAAGACATTTTCCAAATTGTTAATGTTTTTTTGTAACTTATTAGTAAAGTGTGAAATAACCTCAATTGTAACAGGGGGTGGTAAATAAATCGCGCATAAGTTAATTTTCATGCACAAGTTCAAGTTCGCGCCAGACATCCCGGTTTTCCGCAATCCTCATCCAGCCTACACCGGTAATCTTACATAAATCGTCGGTTCAATGGGCCGGAGGACGTCCCACACTGCGTTTGCCAAGACGCGGTCTCCACTCCAGGACCCGTCTGCTCCAACGACCATCGGTCCTGCGACACAGATGGCCAGCCCACTGCCACTTTAACTTGCTAATTCTGCGAACTTGGGGAGACCGTTGTCCAGCAGTGGACTACAATAGGCTGAGCTGACTGACTGCTGACTGACTGATACAAGTGCTACGCTTGTAGCGCTTTACTACTCAAATGCTACGAAAACATAATTTCTACCCTTATAAACGATCCACAATATTTTATTATTGTTTTGTCTTATTTATTAGCGTAATATAACTCGATTTTTTTTATACATAGGTAGGCTGGCGTTTGACCGCTATTTCACCAGATGATAAGTGACAATGCGGTCTAAGATGGAGCACGCTTACCTAGAAGTAGCCTATTCACTCGTGACTTAAAATCCCCAGGTCATAGTTTTCCAGAAACACAGACGCTGGTAGAGAGTTCCATTCTTTGGCTGTACGGATCAAGAATGTACTAGCGAATCGCTTAGTGCGTATAAGGGGAATGTCAACCATATAAGGGTGACGTAACGCAGAGCGTCTGGTTGTACGATGATGGAATTGATGATTTTAAAAATAATACATAATAAAAAAAATGTCTGCAGCTTCGACGTTGATTGTGACGATTCTATATGTTTAATTATAATTCTAGAAATTCGTCTAGAAGTGTAGTTATCACTCTATATATATTGAAGGTTAACTACTTACTTAATTAATAAACAACACCAATCAGAAGCACCAGAAGTCGCACCTCTGTACGGGAGAGAGAGTTACTATTACGTCTTAGCCCTCTTACGATAAGACAGCGTATCTTTGAACCTTAACGACTCAAAGCAAAATCCACTTCCTCCAAGGCCAACACACTACTTTATCGACGCAAAAAAATATATACAAATATCACGATAAAAACCAAAATCCGATAAAATCAATCCTGTTTCATCCTCAATTTCACCGCAAACCAATCCTTTGGCAACAGTATCAATAACCCAGCCATTGTTGCACTGATCTTATCAAAACCAACATCGGTCCCTTGCAACAAGCACTTGTACGAAATACTACAAAGCTATTGTGTTTTAATGCGTGGGAGAGATTCCGAGATACGCTTTTTGAGATCAGATATGAGACAATAATGCCTTATCTCTTTCTAACGTACAAAAAAATATGAAATAGCATCATATTTAAAAGAGTAAATTTGTACTGATATTTGCTGTTCTTGTCTAATCGTATGGGCTGGAGAGGGATGGATTTATTGTCATTTTTTGGTAGTTTTTTAGAACAATGTTGACGCATTATTCGCTTTCTGAGTTTTTCTTTGTTACTTATAAGGGTTGTTATTATATTTTTTTTGTAGTAAACGGCTTGGTATGTTTGCCTGTATTAGCACCTGTTCTCGCGTGGCCCGGGGCTCTAATCTGTGCGAGTATTGCTGACAACTTTGGACATGTTATTTCTAGAGTAGCAAATGAACGGGTTTGTTATTGTATTTTAAACTTTTTCCCATGGTTTTGAGAGGTTCTACAGTTGTACATGTTACTACGCTAACAATAAACAGAATTACTTTAAATTGATTCTGTTTATTTAAATTAGGTAGCAAATGGAACGACACACACGCTGCAAAAGTTATAAAGAGAACTATAGTAGAGTTTCAGAGGGTGAAAAGAGGATGTGTTATCTTCTAATTCTGATTTTTTTTTACGGCTTTTGTAATTTTTGTTCTGTTTTTAAAACGCTTGCTGCGATCCGTAATCCATTATTTTACTAAAGCCATTCTTCATAAATTATTAAGAATTTATAATTTATGAAGAATGAAGTAAAGAAACCTTCTTCATAGGTTATTAAAGAAATCCGTCAGTTTCTAAGTACTAATATAATATAAGCAATGACAAAAGTGGGTGTACATCGACTACACTAAATTTTATGCTTACTGAGATATAAAGGAATCTACCCCCAACCCCCCCAGATCCTTTTCACCACAAGTCAAGTCACCTTTTTCACCACAGGAACACAACACTGCTTGAAAGCAGTATTTAGCTGTGATCTTCTGTAAGGTCGAGGTACTTCAACAGTCTGGCTGCTCCAGATTTTGCGCAGGATATTTTCTGCTGTCTCCTAACCTCAGTTTCTAGTAAGAAAACTAAAAGGATCATTACTATATCAATAAGCTATATCATTATAAGTAGGTATATGTTCATCATCATCATCATCATTTCAGCCTATCACAGTCCACTGCTAGACACAGGCCTCCACAAGTTCACGCCAAAAATAGCACGAACTCATGTGTTTTTCCCATAGTCACCACGCTGGGCAGGCGGGCTGGTGACTGCAGAGCTGGCTTTGTCGCACCGAAGACACTGCTGCCCGTCTTCGGCCTGTGTATTTCAAAGCCAGCAGTTGGATGGTTATCCCGCCATCGGTCGGCTTTATAAGTTCCAAGGTGGTAGTGGAAATGTGCTATCCCTTAGAAACCTCTTACGACACCCACGGGAAGGGAGGGGGTGGCTATATTCTTTACTGCCGTAGCCACACAGCACTGTGACAAAGGGTTACTCAAATAATTGTCTAATATTTGTCTAGACTTTTCGTCGCTTTTGACAATTCTTGCGTTCTGCGTTTGACTGAGATTTTTAAACACACAGGGTTGTTACATGTTAAATACAACAAAAAGTTTGCAAAGTCAAGTTATTAATATCAGTATATAATATCAGTATATAATAGATCTTTTTTAATTCGACATAAAATTGAATACAGAACTGGAACTAAGTCACAAATAACACAATATCGGTCCGCACACTCCCAGGCACACAATAGTGCCCCCCACTTGTCTCTCCAACTCCCCCCACTGACCCGCTCCAGCGAGCCACTGGATTGTGACTGATGTGTTTCGATTAATTCGCTATACTTGTACCGTGTCTACATTTTATATTACGCTGGATTGTATAGAGAGGGCTTTTAAATTATTATTTTTTTTATAAATATTTCACAATTAACGCCAAAGACATAAAGATCGAAGAGAGGATAGGTTGGATTCAAACGAGGAATATATGTAAAGAAATCACTACACTCATATTATATTACGTTACTGTTTTTTCAAGTTAGAATCTTTTTGTTTATTTTATTGTCAAGACAGAATAATGGACCTTTGTCGTGATGACAGAAATATTTTTACATTTAGATTGTACGATAATTGTGTTTGCTCGCAAACGAAAAAAAAACGACTTCAATTACATCGACAAGTAATACAACGTAGATCGACGAAAAAATAGTCGAGCAACTACGCGTTATCAAAGATTACTCAAAAAGTAGTTATCAGATCTCGATAAAATTTATATGTGACCACATGATAAATACCAGCTTTCGATTAAATTAAAAATTATCAAAATCGGTACACCCAGTAAAAAGTTATTACGGATTTTCGAGAGTTTCCCTCGATTCCTCTGGAATTCCATCATCAGATCCTGGTTTCCTTATCACGGTACCAAACTAGGGATATCCCCTTTCTAACAAAAAAAGAATTATCAAAATCGGTACATCCAGTAGAAAGTTATGCGGTATAATACAACGTAGGTCGACAAAAAAAGCGTCAAGTAAAAACGCATTATTAGATATAACTCGAAAAGTAGTTGTTAGATCTCAAATAAATTTAAATGGGACCAATTGGCACACACCACCTTTCGATTAAAATAAAATTTGTCGAAATCGGTCTACCCGGTCAAAAGTTCTGATGTAACATACATAAAAAAAAAAAAAAAATACAGTCGAATTGAGAACCTCCTCCTTTTTTGGAAGTCGGTTAAAAATCAGTTTAAGTAAAGGCTTTAAATGTTGTTTTTCGTGTTCTAGGTAAGTGGATATTATAATTATAATGTTGTATAAATGCTAAAATTGTAAAAAAGTAATAATATAAATAAATATCTTGTTTTAGAGAAACGTAAATAAAGTCTTTATTTTGAGATTTCTACTAAAAGGTACAGAAAAAGTATAATTACTATTATATATATATTTGCATTAATACAAATACATTGTTTCTCATCCGTGTGTACTTTTGTGCACATAATCCGTTAATCCTGGTTACTATTGTGGCGACATCTATCGCGCGAAATACAAACGACTACAAATTACATAATTAGAGAAAACTGACGTATGCTACATCGCGCTATCAGAGTTTTCAAAGTGATTAAGTATATATACAAGATCCCGACAACAACCATGGGGGCGTTAGCCCGCCAGACACAACACCCGTCTGGTGGAGGATCCTCCCTTTTCGATGGCGGACGTGATTCTTCACACTACGTTTCTCACGCATCGCCAAACTACCAAACTGGTGACCCCGACGTGATTTCTTCACACCACGTTCCTCATACTTCCAAACTATCATATACTAAGAAAGAAAAAAACAAATTTGTTACTACATAAAGGGTAAATTGTTAATCTTTTAGTGGAATGTTGGCGAAGAGAAATGATCAGCGGTTAACATACAATTCAACTCAAAAAACAAGCGTGCTTTCTAAAGCACTAGCGTGTGGTCTACCACACGACTGAAGCAAAACTTCTGCACAATAGGCCTGCACTGTGTCTTAGATATACGAAACGTAATTGGCTATGAGAGAAAGAGAGAAAGAAAATATTTGCTCCTCGTCTCACCCCTCTCTTGCTCCGTTCGCCTCGCCCGATCACACTTTTCGTAACGCTCTCATCACGATTTCACCAGCTTACTCCCCAAGTCAAGCGTGCGTACAGAAGTTTTACTTCAAAAATACAATCTTACTAACTCATCATTAAGCTTGTTGACTTAATACCTCTTGTATTCACTGACTCACAACAACAACATATAGGTCGATGACTTGTCACTGTCATGTCTATTTTGTGTTTTTTGTTTTAATTCATTGTATTTGACTCCTTAATTATAAATTGTTAATAATGATAATGAAATGGTAAATAAATTAATAATTAAATTATAATTCACATTAATATAATATTTAAAAAAAGGAATGCACATTTTAGTTTTTTTTAAATTATTATTATTATTCAAAAATATTATTATAGTTATTGTTAATTCAAAATTTATTAAAATGTAATTATTTAATTATTTAAATGTAATTGTACTAACATTAGATTATAAGCATCATTGTTACTAACACTATATGGGCTAGTCCTGAAATAAAGATTATTATTATTATTATTATTATTAAATGCATCTATTATCTAAGAAGGATTTAATAATATTTCCATGAACGATGTATAACAAAGCTACTCCACTTGCTCCCAGCCTCCGGACTGTCACCGACACTCGCGGTAATTATTTTTATCATTGACCCCGCGCTAAGGTTCGCGCTTCTATATTGCGGTTTTTCGTTTTTGTTTCGTACATTTTATAAATGCTGGTGGTTTAATTAATTTGACGTTTGTCAATCGTCTTACTTCGTTTCGCTTCGCGTCGTAGCGTCTCGCGTTTGATCGGCGATATTTATTTTTACGTAGCTATGTAGTTTTTTTTGCTATAAAATTGTAACAGATCTAATTTAGACGCAAACAAAACGATAGAAATACATTTTTATAGTATGTCTGTTGGTTTTTGTGATCTGGGTTTTTGTGCAGTCCTTGTGGGTCTCCCCACCGTGCCTCGAAGAGCACGTTAAGCGGTCGGTCCCGGTTATTGTCATGTACGCCTGATAGCGATCGTTTTTATAGTAGGGAATATATCCGCTAACCCGCATTGGAGCAGCGTGGTAGATTAAGCTCTGATCCTTCTCCTGCGTGGGGAAAGAGACCTATTCCCAGCTGTGGGATGTTACAGGCTTAAGCGTACATTTTATTATCACTCTCTATAAGATAATGTTCTTACGAAAATTGTCAAATTTTAGAATAAAAATAGAACATATTTAAAGATATCTTTAATTTCCATAACAACAACTATCAGAATTTTACTATAAGCAAGATTACAAAAGAAACGTAATAGGGGATTTTAAATAAACTAACAGAGGGCAAAGATAAACTTATTATACTGGAAAGTTTGAATTTCGTAAAGTCGAGAAGCTCTGACTACCTGACACACAGAAACGCGCACCATTTGTAAGCAACAATTTTTCTGTGATCTTTTTAAAGTGGAGCTTATTGTCTCAGTCAGGCTTATCCAACTTTTGAAAATGATAATTTTTGTTGTACCGCCCTATTATCTTATAAAATTTGGCACATATTCTACACAATAACTTTCAAACCTTTCTTTGAATACAGAACTTTAATATTGACATTTACCATTATTGTCATTGGTCATTCTATGTTCTCGATTTCGGGTGTTTAGCTATGCCCTACCCATTTCAGATTTTTAAAATCGGTAGGTATCTAAATTAAGTGTGAGACTGTTTTTGAGCTGTCTATAAAATCACAGTTGTCGAAACGTCAATCGTGCGCGGTAAAGACTTTCTGGATCATCACATATAATAAAATGGTAGGAAAGTCAAAACTGTACATTGAATATATATTTTTAAAGAATACTTGGGGTGTAATCTACAATCGACACCGAAGCCAAAAATATAGTTTTTATAATTTTTGTCTGTTTGTCTGTATGTATGTCCGTGGTAAACTCAAAAAGTAGATAGATAGATAGATAGATACTCTTTATTGTACACAACAACAATCAACACAATAACATATTACAAATAAAAAAATAAATAAAAATAAAACAGTGTACAAAGGCGGTCTTATCGCTAGAGTAGCGATCTCTTCCAGACAACCTTTGGGCATATAGGACACAGCGTAGTGAAAAAGTACTGCATGGATTTACTTCAATTTTGGCACGAATATTATTAAGAAGTCGGGTCAACATATAGGCTACATATTATCACGCTATCACCTACGGGGAATGAGCAGTGAACCTTTATTTCTTCAACGTATTCTGTAACAACGTGTAATCTAACGACGCATATTTGAATGTTGTTGTTATTATGTTAATAACCATGCTATAAGCTAGCTTAATATAGCTACACTATAAATAAAGACATTTTGTAGTATATTGAGTATTCAGCATTGCACCCGTGTGAAGCCGGGGCGGGTCACTAGTTCCTTTATAAATGTCAATATAAAAATCGCGAGAGAAAGGGCTAATGCCAGATCCGCCGTATACTACGCGTATCGTGCGGGTATCCTTGTTCAATAAATATATATACATATATTTTCACTCATCAGTCATCACTTCAGCCTAATACAGTCCACTGCTGGACATAGGCCTCCACAAGTTTACGCTAAAAATAGCACGAACTCGTGAGTGTTGCCCATAGTCACCACACTGGGCAGGCGGGTTGGTGACTGCAGGGCTGGCTTTGTCGCACCGAAGACGCTGCTGCCCGTCTTTGGAATGTGTATTTTAAAGCCAGAAGTTGGATGGTTATCCCGCCATCGGTCGGCTTTTTAAGTTCCAAGGTAGTAGTGAAACTGTGTTATCCCTTAGTCGCCTCTTACAACACCCACGGGAAGAGAGGGCGTGGCTATATTCTAATGCCGTAACCACACAGTACGTATATTATAATATTTTATAAATGATATGCGTAATATATGTAAATATAATATTCCCGCATCTTTATTGTAAACGCTATGGTCACCATTACTATATCTGAAAAACACACCAAATATTTCGTTTTACGCTTTAGCCAGTATGGCCAATACAAATGTTTGTCATGTGCGGGGATCGAACCCGCAACCGCCAGCGCAACAGGCACCATCCATAGCTATGATCGTTGCGCCAACGCGGCATCTTACACATCAATAGAAATAATAATCAGCGCAGAAGCAAAAGATATAGAAACAAGGTTTCGAAAGTTATTCTCGCTCCTGATAAGTATGTAGACCGTGGAATCCACGGTATCCATTATACTTCAGCGAGGCAGGTGAACATTATCAAGCGAGCACAAAGCGGGAGTGCGGGTTATTGGGCAACTTTATATATAATTCAAACACTCGCGACACGAATTTAGATTCTATAGCCTTGCAGCGACGTGGGACGGTCTTATGCCATATTAAACTATTTTTTATTTATTAAATACTGGCTATGCTCATGCCGTGTGGTGTCGGCCGAGTAGAATAGCACCATTCCCTTTCTTCCCGTGGGGGTCGTGAAAGGCGACCGAGGAATAAACCTGGCTCAAAATCATCAGGGTCCTGGAGAAGGAAAACTTCATTTGAAACCCGGAATGAGGTCTCCGTCAAGCATTCGTGCTCCTGAAGCCGAGCTGCCTCCACACGTAGCGACTCGTCGTTTCTGTGGGCCTAGCCAGTGAGGTCGAAAGGGTGGCGCAGAGCTTAGGCAACTCTGCGTTTTCCTGAAGAGTGTCCTAGGCGACACAATGTCGGTCTGACACAGTCTAAATCGTCTGCAATAGACGGATTAAGGCCAATGATGATGATGAATGAGCTGTGCTTGCGACTTCGTTCGCGTGGAATAGTGAATTTACCTGTTCAACGTGATTCTTTAAATTGGCATAACTTTTTTATTTACGAACCGATTGAAATCAAACAAACATTAAATGTTAAGCTAAGCTTACCGCAATTTATTAGTAAAAATTACATCTAAATCGGATAAGCCGTTTCTGAGATCAGCGTGCACAAACGCACAGACAAACAAACAAAAATTCTGACAATCATTGTTTTGGGTCCTATTTGCGTTGATAAAGATCCCGATAATGTTTTTTTTTTTCATATATCTTAAATATATAGACAGTGACCCGTTACATTTTATTATATGTATGATAAACGGCTATAAAATTTATTTTTAAGTAATGAGTGAAGTCATTGTTGAATGTAGCATAGAAATTATTTGAAGTAATTTGTGTATTGTTAGTTTTTATTAGGTCCATTTTAAAAGAACCTTATAATACTTGAAATAATTGTGTTTTAAGAAAAAATAGTCAAGTAAATACGCATTATTAGATATAACTCGAAAAGCACTTGCACTTAAAATTCGCACCACGTTTCGATTAAAAAAAACATCGAAATCAGTCAACCCAGTCAAAAGATCCGAGTTATTTTTCATTTAATACCATTAAATGTCTCACTCTTGCATAATGCCGTCCCGAGCGCCATAATTCAATACTTTCTTCTAACTTAGCTACCACTATTACAATAAGTTCTGCAGAGCGGGACGGCTAAACGTTTCGCAGTACGAGTGAGTGAGACGGACGATCCTTTGTGCTAAGTTTCAGCTTTCAGACGGGGAATTGTAAAATTTCTCTCCTCGCTAATCGGTCCCGAGCTCCAACTAAAAATAAATTTTAACTTGCTCTTGAAAGACATCTCGGTATAATTTAATATCGTTATGAAATCTTTGGTTAATAATGTATATTCTATCCTACCAAGATACTTAATATATATTATCTATACATATAATAAAATGGTAGGAAAGTCAAAACTGTACATTGAATATTTTTTTAAAAGAATACTTGGGGTGTGATCTACTTTCGATACTGAAGCCAAAAATATAGTTTTTAGAATTTTTGTCTGTCTGTTTGTCTGTATGTATGTCCGGGATAAACTCAATAATTGTGTTTGCTCGCAAACGAAAAAAAAAACCGACTTCAATTACATCGACGAGTAATACAACGTAGATCGACGAAAAAATAGTCAAGTAACGGCGCGTTATCAAAAGATTACTCAAAAAGTAGTTATCAGATCTCAATAAAATTTATATGTGACCACATGACAAATATCAGCTTTCGATCAAATTAAAAATTATTAAAATCGGTACACCCAGTAAAAAGTTATTGCAGATTTCAAGAAGTTCCCTCGATTTCTCTGGGATCCCATCATCAGATCCTGGTTTCCTTATCACGGTACTAAACTAGGAATATCTTCTTTCCAACAAAAAAAGAATTATCAAAATCGGTACACCCAGTAAAAAGTTATTGCGGATTTTCAAGAGTTTCCCTCGATTTCTCTAGGATCCCATCATCAGATCCTGGTTTCCTTATCATGGTACTAAGCTTAGGATATCTCCTTTCCAACAAAAAAAGAATTATCAAAATCGGTACATCCAGTAGAAAGTTATGCGGTATAATACAACGTAGGTCGACGAAAAAAGCGTCAAGTAAAAACGCATTATTAGATATAGCTCGAAAAGTAGTTGTTAGATCTCAAATAAATTTAAATGGGACCAATCGGCACACACCACCTTTCGATTAAAAGAAAATTTGTCGAAATCGCTCCACCCAGTCAAAAGTTCTGATGTAACATACATAAAAAAAAAAAAAAATACAGTCGAATTGAGAACCTCCTCCTTTTTTGGAAGTCTGAAAAGTACTGCATGGAATTAATTCAAATTTAGAACGAATATTATTAAAAAGTCTGGTCAACATATAGGCTACATATTATCACGCTATCACCTACCGGGAACGAGCAGTGAACCTTTATTTCTTCAACGAATTCTGTAACAACGTGTAATGTAACGACGCATATTTGAATGTTGTTATTATGTTTATAACCATGCTATAAGCTAGCTTCACACTATAAATAAAGACGTTCTGTAGTATATTTAGTATCAGCATTGCACCCGTGCGAAGCCGGGGCGAGTCGCTAGTTATAAATACACGTAATGATGCTTCGCACGACACACACCCAGCGTTAACACTCCGTATATTAGAATATCTACATAAATGGCTTATATGTACAAACGTTTCTATGAGCTGAGGTCAATGTTGAGAGCTGTAGTGACCTCTGTACCAAACCGACGTCTATTTTTAAACGACTTCAAAAACAGGGGAGGTATATATATATATATATATATATATATATATATATATATATATATATATATGTTCGGGGATAACTTCGTCGTTTATGAACCGATTTTGATAACTCTTTTTTTGTTGGAAAGGAGATATCCTTGGCTTGGTACCGTGATAACGAAACCAGGATCTGATGATGGAATCCCAGAGAAATCGAGGGAAACACGAAAGGGAGGGTAGAAGGAGGGAGGGTATACCGATTTTGATAATTTTAATTTAATCGAAAGCCGATGTTTATCGTGTGGTTACATTTTAATTTCATCGACTTTGGAGTAATCTTTGATCATGCGTATTTACTTGACTAATTTTTCTTCTACCTACGTTGTATTACTTGTCGATATAATTGAAGTCGGTTTTTTTCCGTTTGCCTGCAAATACAATTATATCAATGTAGGTACGTTTGCTTATCCTTCTACGCGGAGAAAGAGGCCTATGCCTAACCCAATCTATTAGGTACGTCTAAAGAATAGTGATCGAAAACTAATTTCATCCCCTGTTCAAATATTTTGCACATTATAAGTTAATCAGATGATAATTAGTGACTCTGTATTTCATGCAAGATATTACTATACGCTGCAGCCTGTAGTATCACACTGCTGGGCATAAGCCTCTTTCCCCATATAGGAGAAGGTTCAGAGCTTAATTTACCACACTGCTCCAATGCGACTCTGCGGATATACCTATTCCCTACTATGAGTAACGATCGCTATCAGGTGTATATGATAAAAACCAGGACCGACGGCTTAACCCACAAGGACTGCACAAACACCCAGATCACGTCAAACATCTGTATGTCGAACCAGCAACCGCCAGCGTAACAGGCGCAAACCAGTGTTGTAATCGTTGCGCCAACGCGGCGTCGAAGATATTACTAATTTTGACTAAAACACGGCTATACTATCTACATTCCGAATCGGTGGTAGCTTCGCTTTTAAAATAATAATCAGTTTAAAATTTTTTTTGTAAAATGACGATATGAAAGTGATTAATTTTGGTACAAAAGTACACATGAAATCGAATAAGATTTGTCAAATCAATTACGATTTAAATAGAAAACAAATTTTTCTCCCACACTTTAAATTCAAAATATCTTAACCAGTGCTAATGCTATTTAAAAACCAACAAACAATTACAGCAGTCAAATTTAAATAGAAAAGCAGCGCCATCTTGTTCGAGCCACGTGTCAGGCGCGTGTCGCGAATTCGAATATCGCGATTAACTGATTTAAAATCTTTTTTAAATTGTCGATAAATTTTAATTCTTGTTTTAAAATATTTCGATAGAAATTTAAGCATTTAACCCTTGCTATAAGGTATAAGCCTCTGTGAACGGTTTTTTATAATATTTAGCAACTTGTAAGGGTTATTGCACGTCGTACGAAAAAACAATAAAAACAATAAAAAAATGGAGGGGCGATTTTCGTCTTTCTTTATAAGTATAATAAGACCGTTTTTCTGTTAAAGTTTTTTAGTTGTTACACAATAGTGGTTGAATTTTTATTAATTTGCTGTGACAGTTCGGTTGACCAAGCAGTTGTCGAGCGAGTTGTTTCATTGTTGTCAGTTGCACGACGAGATCAAAGGCCGTAACCGCATACATTTTAATTTAATTGTTCAATATTTATCGGATATAGAAATCAGATGGTCGACATTAAATTTGATGGTTTATAGTTTTATAAATTAAGGCTAACATCGTTTGAAATAATTTATAAAAGAAATATAATTTAAATATTGTTTTGTAGCTTACAATACTGTACCTATGTGTTTTAAATTATTGCCTCTCGATTTATTTAATGCATTACGTAGGTCGTAGTCAAATAGTCAATATTAGTAAAGTCTGCCCTACACAAGAGATAGTGTCAGTCGACATTAGTTCGCTTCCCCACACATGAGGGTACCGTCTAGACGTCTAGGTCTTCTAACTGACCTGAGTTAATTATAATGACACAGCTGTTATAAATGATGATGTGATGAGCTGTTATAAAATATTCATAAAAGCCCATGGCTTGCGCTCCTGTGGTTGTGTATTGTTTCAGAATTGCTTTCGAGATAGGTATTTAGATTAACGTTAACATCTCGAAATAGTCAATTACATAGTTTTTTAATGTTTAAAATTGTGGAGTATCTAATGAATTATATAGTATTGAAAAATAATCAATATAATATCACAAATAAAGTTATGCCGATAAGCCAAAAACAATTTTTACGTCCATGCGATTATCTCAATATTGCAGGTAGTACTAAGTAACCATCTACTATCAAGTGGACCACAAGGTTGTACCTATACCACTATAATAGTCGAAAAATAAGACATTTCCTTAATACATTCAGACTGTTACACAATTATTATTAAAATATTTTAGAGAATCATTTAGAAATACTTTTAACTGTCAATAATTGTAATTCAAATTTCTGATAGATACTAGCTTTATATGTAAATACGTTTTTCTTTTTCTTTTTTATCTTTAACAAAATAATAATATAAAAAATATAAAATACGGGTAGTTGTTTCAATTAAACACAAATAAATCAAATTTTAAAAAGCAATACTCTAACAGCACACGAAGATGACATTACGTCTAATGGATGTCATCTCGATGTCACGCGGTCGGCCTCACAATAAACGTCACTCGAGCGTCGATGTCGGCGAGTGTAGGCGAGTGTCGGCGAGTGGTCAGCTGTCTGTCGGCCAGTTAGACGCACTACGTTTGAGAGCTTTGGATTTGAATGCTGAATGTGGGCAAGTAGGTGTAGACAATGTGCAAAAATCCTTTCGTTTATATTTCACTCTTCTTAAAGTTAAATCATTACTTACTTACTCACTGCTCTGGTTCTACAACCCTTAGTGGATCTTGGCCTCCGACAGCACAGGTCTCCAGCGATCCCGGTCTAGAGCTATCTCGCGCCAGTAAGCTGTCACTAGCTTTTGCAGGTCTCTTTGCATCTCGTCCTCCTAGGGGTACTTAGCCCCCCCCCCCCCGCCCCGTATGTTTTCTTTGCTGCAGGATCGTCAGCCATCCTTACTACGTGGCCGAGCCAGCGGAGACTCGCTGTTTTGGTTTCTCCGATGATATTGGGTTGAAATAATTAGTTTTATTATTCTATAAATCAGAGAACATAATAGAAAGGCGATGTCTACCACTAGACACGACACGATGACACTAGAAATTCGAAAAAAACCAGAATATTGTTATTTACTTGAAATTACCTAATATTAGACAGTAGCAATTTTGAAATTGTTACTTGATTCGCTAACATGACTTGTTTTTTTTTAAATGTAGTAAGTAGTAGTTTTAATGTAGTAAGTAGTAGTAGTAGTTTTTTGCCGTTTGTTAAGTGAGTATAATCACCTTATGGCGAAAAAAAAATATTTTCTTTTCATGTCATAAGATTAATTATTTGTTTGTTATTGTAATTGCCTTGCGTCTCACTTGTAACTACGATTAAACAAAGTTCTGTTCAATAAGTACTGTGTACTTTAAGGGACAAATCTATGCATACATTGGCCTACAAAGAAAAAGGGGTCGGTTATTATTTTATGTGGCATTAAATATTCTTTAATTTAGTCTTTATTTCATAAAGCTTGGTCAGGTCCTTTTGAAGATATTGAAGATTTTTTAACCAACCCTATTTCTTCACAATCCACTTTATCTTAAGTGTTTTTTTCTATCATATCGGAAGTAGAAATTTTAGAATCGTGATTTTTTAAACGGTTTTATTTAGCTCACCCCGTTTGTTTTATTTTTTATTCTTGGGTCAAATTTAGTAATTCAAATTTCACCCTCTTCCTGTCAACCGATTAATCTGAAATTTTGTATACACTTTGGATTTTGGTGACAATACAATTATGTTTATTCATTATCATTATAAATTCAAGATGGCCGCCGCTACAAAATGGCGGATAATTTATGTTTTATTAATCCCATCAATATGGGTATCAAATGAAAGGGCTCAACAAGCAGAATACAATATACTATAAAAAAATGAAATCCAAGATGGCGGCCGCTACAAAATGGCGGATAACGTAGGTTTTATCAATCCCATCAATATGGGTATCAAATGAAAGGGCTCAACAAGCAGAATACAATATACTATAAAAAATTGAAATACAAGATGGCGGCCGCTACAAAATGGCGGATAACGTAGGTTTTATCGATCCCATCAATATGGGTATCAAATGAAAGTGCTCAACCAGTATAATCAATGTACTATATAAAATTAAAATCCAAGATGGCGGCCTCTACAAAATGGCGGATAACTTAGGTTTTATCAATCCCATCAACATGGGTATCAAATGAAAGGTCTCAACAAGTAGAATACAATTTACTATGCAAAATTGAAATCTAAGATGTCCGCCGCTACCAAATGTCTGATAACAATTTTTTATCAATCCCACCAATATGGGTATCAAATAAAAGGGCTTGACAAGAAGAATACAGTGCACTATACAACCTCAATATTTAAGATGGGCTTTGCAATAATGAAGCACTAAATGAATTAAACAGAATGCGAAATAAAAACTAAAAACTAGAAAATAAAAATAGGTAAAAAAAACTTTTTAAGTTAAACGGTTTTATGTTAAACATACATTGCAATGTTTAAGATAAATGTACTAAAAACCAAAAAATAATAAAATAGATACAGTCGTGGGAATTATAAACATATGCATAGACTAGACTAAAATAAAACCGTGGGGCACGTCAATTGTCTACAAATTATCGACTTAATGTGCGATAGAAGAATCGTTTAATTCGTCGTTAAAATAGGCAGTTGGCCCGCAGACGGTGAGGAAATTACTTACTATTTTCTTGCTCATGGAAATTCCAATAGTTATACACTCCATGTAAATAAAAGAGATGTTTCAACTAGTTTATCGTTGGACATTCACACTGCTGGCTGGCGAGGAATCGTTTCACTGCTCGTAGTTTGTCTTTAATCGACAAAACATATGATAAAAGTACTACTCGCTCACCACTATGAAACCCTAAAACTCGCTTATAATCGAGCTTGCTAGCTTGTTTCCACATTCTAGCCCTACTTATCACACGTCCATCGTTGTCGGTTGAACAACTGCCTAATTATAGTGTAACATTACAAAACAAACATTTTAATCAACGATTGTAGACAATTGACGTGCCCCACGGTTTTATTTTAGTCTAGTCTATGCATATGTTTATAATTCCCACGACTGTATCTATTTTATTATTTTTTGGTTTTTAGTACATTTATCTTAAACATTGCAATGTATGTTTAACATAAAACCGTTTAACTTAAAAAGTTTTTTTACCTATTTTTATTTTAATATATTTATAACTAGGTCGGCAAACAAGCGTACAACTCACCTGATGATAAGCGATCTCCGTAGCTTATAGACGCCTGCAACACCAGAAGCATTGCAAGCTCGTTTCGAACACTATCCCCGATTCCCCCCGGGAGCTCTTTTTAGGATTTTGACTCCATTTAATATAAATAAACGTTTAATATGAATAAAATAGGAAATTATATATTATAGCGTTAGTTAAATTAACTAAAAATGGCTTGAGAAGACTGTTTTTGCACGACTGTTCCAAGAATTGTGATCGAGAGTGAAGTTTGCGAGCAGTCTGGTAGTTCCAGACTAGCGCATAAAACTTGAACCAAACCCATAAAGGCGTATACTAAAGCCCCCACTAAGATTTACTGCTGTGTCGGGGGTCCGGAAACACACTCAATAGACTAGCACAAAAGCTCAGACCACTGCAAACATCTGTATGGCCGATACAAATGTATACCATGTGCAGAGATCGAGACCGCAACAACTAGCGCAACAACCATAAGCCAGTGCTGTGACCGTCGCGCAAACACATCGTCATCAACATAACATTGAATACTAGAATGAATTAGATATTATTTCGCGTAACTAATCTATAGCTGACCCAACACAATTCGTACAGCCAGTTTTGCGTTTCCGTAACATTATCAAAAGTTTTTAAGATAACGTTTTACGGCCCTACAGCCTTTATACTTTTGTCCTACCAGTGGCTGACTGTATAGGAAAAAAAGGACTATGTCATAGATATGTATAGTATTTATAGAGTTTCTTGTCCATTATAAAGCTTTTCTAGAAATTCAAAATTAACTAACGTCAAAATGTTTTAATATTTATAATTAGATCAATAGTTTTGGCTGAATGAGGATTGCGGAAAACCGAAATGTCTGGCGCGAACTTGCTGAGGCCTATATACAAGAGACTGAATTTTTAAAACTGTATTTGAATAAATTTTAATTCCATTTGCTTGTAAATAAAATGTAGTATATATTATACCTGGTAATAATCTTTTCACTTATGAGCCAGTAGAGCTGGTAATAAAAGAAAACAATGACGCAGTCTGCGTGTAATGAGCCGTTTATTATTCCGTACATTTACAATCATCTACTCTATACGATTAAACATTCCACTTCTAATGTTTTAAGTACGTAATTAGTATAAATATAACTTAACTAAGATTTATAAACACTTAAAAAAACGAGTATTTATAACTATATCGATTTGTGTCAAATTTCTAATTTAATTAAAATTTATTTTTTATTTACTTCATTTATATACTATATAATACTAAGATCTGTAACCCTTAAGGGCCTCAATCACCGGTTGCCATTACAACTCTTTGACGGATAACGGTATCCGACAGATAAAAGTTAATGACATATTTTTCTTTCTCACCATTGAATATAAATTTATTCAAAGGATATTTTTATTCATAACCTAAATGTTACAGTTTACTAATTAATGAAAAACAGACACTGATGGGCTATTTTACCTCCATCTGATAAAGTCTATTCATGACCTATTAGCTGGATAAACCTTATTCAAAACCGTTGTAACAGGAAAAGATGATACCATAAAGATGTACTATTTTACGAATATAACATTGCCCGTAAAAAGTATCTAACTGCAAAAATTTACAAAAAGAAAAAAGATAATCATTAAAACCTCTATTACATAAAATCTGTTTCATAATTACATATAAAAATTCTATCTAATCATCTAAGTTACTTGATCATTAACTAATTAATTACTTATAATGAGAACTTTACGTATAATAGGTACTTGTTTATTTACAAAATGGCGTCTAACGCCTTTTATCCTTCAATATTACAATATTTATATACTTCATAATGAGAAAAAATATTTGTTGATAACTATACGGTAAACTAATTCTACTAATTTTCAGACAAGTGTAGCCTCTTTTACACTAATCGCCTTTTTTACGTATATTGCCGCCATTTTTTTATTTATTACCAACCAGTATTTTTTTAATTTCATAAACAAATTTTTGATTTTTGACAGTTTAATATCCCAACTATTTTTTTTTTAAATTAATTAAAATATTAATTAATTTCTTAAAGGACTTTAATGATAGGTAAACTTAAATAAATATTACATTTTAAAACTAAATCTAATTCAAAATGGCGACACGTGTAAGATATCAACATTTGTTCATATTATCTATACATATTTACATTATAGGTATGTCTCTAGTTTATCTTCGTATACTCAAATTTATCGCTAAAATTGTAAATTACTATTTAATTAAATCCACAGATCGATAAACCGATATCAATGGGGTTTTATGTTCATTTCAATAAAACTTGTACAAAATTACATTTAACTGTCAAAATATACTTATTTTACTTACTCATCAAATGTTAGCTGTTATTAAACATAAAGTGTAGACTCGACTATGATGCCTAGGATGATAACGATAAAGGCTTTAGTTTTGAAATTCATTATCAACAGAATATAAAATAATTATTCTAATACAACAATAAAACCTAAAACCACACCTTAGTGAACTATTACAATATAATCGTATTTGCATTTTTGTACAAATTTTACTAAAACTCCAACAATCATATTAACTAATTTATCACAACTATTTAAACGGAAAACATATTTACAGTGATCATGGAACTCGACCACACCGTGTACCGTATATTTTATCTAGAATATTCTATACAATAGCTATAAAACTTACTTCAATTCTATGACACAAAACTGACTCAAACACACCATAGACTCGAGTCTCTAATCAAATTCCACGTCACATTTATGGCCAGGTGCTCCTTAAAGCACTGTCCAATATTTAAGGTACCCCTAATCGGAAAATCCATCATTATTCGTATTGTCAGATGTCGGAGAAGTTCCAGGTGAAGGTACTTGCAACTGTCTGCCGTACATCAGTTCAGAATGAGGCAGGAAAGAGGATAAGTACTCTGGCGGAGGACGTATCACAGTTGGCATGTATCTCGTACCACTGTAGGGGGGTGTCAGAAATCTTCTAGACGGAGAAAATTTGAAGCTCTGATTCGATAGCGGAGAAAAGGCAGATCTGGACTGATAGTTCTGCATGTATGGTGACTCGGGGGTCAGGCTGTAGGACTGTTCGGGTCCATTCACCATCATCTCCATAGCAGCTACCACATCTCCTTTGCATCTTGCCAGGATCGTTTCAATTTCCTGTCGACTACGTTTAGGGAACACCTTTATTAGAACGTCAACTGGGGATTTCTGGAAGGGCACAGCGTCTTCTGGCTCGGACATTGGTCCTTCTTTTGCACGGCGGTACTTGAAGGTAGGGTCCCATTTATCTTCATCTTCTTTTTTGACTTCATCTTGTCTCTGCTCCTTCATGGATAGGTTCTCTGGTGTTAAGGACGGTTCGGAGTGGTCAAGTTCTTCTTCCACGTTCAGGTCATGTTCTGAGGGGGATCGTGGTGGTGGGGTGGAGAGAGGAGGAGTCTGCGCCGGTGTTTTACTCTCCTGCGTCATTTCTGGTGTCGATGGACTGGAGCAGACCTCGGTGATGCGCGCTCGTTTGTGAACTGTTGACAAAAGGAATAAACGTTGTAGTAACAGTCTTAAAAAATGTTATTTTAGTTTTAAATTTTTCATCATTACAGTCTATACTACTGCTGGACATAGGCCTCCATAAGTTTACGCCAAAAATAACGTGAACTCATGTGTTTTGCCCATAGTCACCACGCTAGGCAAGGGGGTTGGTGACCGCAGGGCTGGCTTTGTCGCATCGAAGACGCTGCTGGCCGTCTTCGGCCTGTGTATTTCAAAGCCAGGAGTTGGATGGTTATCCCGCCACCGGTCGGCTTTTTAAGTTCCAAGGTGGTAGTGGAACTGTGTTATCCCTTAGTCGCCTCTTACATCCACGGGAAGAGAGGGGGTGGCTATATTCTTTAGTACCGTAGCCACACAGTACCTTAAATTTTTAATACACGTAATATGTACCAAGCACTTCATTTACTTTTTTTTGCATATTGTTTTCTAATGTTTACGCGAATATCACTCATTACAATGAAACAACTTTTTCGGATTTTATCGCGGTTTAATAAGTTTTTTTAGATATACGACGTTTCGGACACTTTACAGCAACCATGGTCACGGGAGTCCTCCTACAAAGTTGTTTCAATATCATATTTACTCTGAAATTTAGAAGAAAACATTATCAAGAAGATTTAAATCTATTTAACCAACTAACTAAAAAAAAAAGTGTAAATAAATGTTAAATTTATCATGAGAGGATATTTGTTACTCTCTAACGCAAATGTAACAAAAATCAATACGCAGATAAAGAGATGGCTGGAGATTCAGAACATGTGAACTTTTTAACTAAAATTATCTCATCATCTTAGGCGGGGAAATCACGAGACGTAGCTAATCACACCTGACTAGAAAAAAGGTCAGGCTCAACCAGATCATCCCGAGTAGAAATTTTCGTGTTCCTTAGAAGGACCGGACCGGGCATGCCTGATCTGGACCGGATAAGGTATGTAACGCAGAAGATTTGTATGGACCTGATCAGAATGAGATGAGATTTCCTGATCGGATTGGAAGAAATTTCTACTCGGGCAATAAATAAAATTGGAGTGTCTATTTTTAATATTAAAATAACTGCTTTTTACCCAATGCATGTGGATGTGTACACGGTACATACACCAAAATAACATCTTTTACAATTTTCGTCTGTCTGACTGTCTCTCTTTCGGTCTGTTTGTTTGTTCTGGCTAGTCTCTGAAACGGCTGGACCAATTTTGACGGCTTTTGCTGGCAAGTAGCTGATATAATAAGGAGTAACTTAAGATACTTTTATTTTAGAAATTTATTTATTTTATAACTCTGCAAACTGAACAATAACATTTTGTTAAATTCCATGCGGACGAAGTCGCGGGCACAGATAGTTTAAAATATAGTTGTTTAACACCCAATTTCAGGAAATAAGGACGCTCCGAGAAGCCTGTGAACGCCCCAGGAGGCTTCGAGCTTCTGGAAGGAGCTGGGCTGGCTGAATTAGTCAGCCCTCTTTTCACGCACAACGGACCACCTTTGTGTCTAAATGCGGAAAATCGAGCCCACAACAATACAATACAAAAAAAAAACACCAAATTTTTACGCTAATTACTTATTTTTTAAAACGACCTTCTTTAAAATTCAAAACAAAGTGATTTCAACGCAAGAACAAACAACCAAAAAAATGATTTTAATTTTAAAACACTGCAAAAAAAATCAAAATTCATTCAGACTAAATTTCGTCTTAAAACAAACGAACATGTTTCCTTTGAAACATGTTTCGTTAAAGCCTCAGCAAGTTGGTGAGAACATCAAAATCCTTTGAGCACACGGCGCTGATCAAACACCGGGACATTGCACTAGCGGAATAAAACAACTTAAACTGACTTCAGCACTGTTCGCGCTTCGAATAATTAGTATTCCTTATTATTTTATTAACTTAACAAACCTTCAGACGTTATTCTGTATTACAAACGTAAATAAGCTGAAGCATTCTTTATTCTTTATCTAATCAAAATCCAATTATCGGGGCAATTGTTTAAAAACGATTTGTTTTACACATTATGGAATTCTAAACAATTTTTAATATCATATAAAAAAAAAGAGTTATAAAGAAATTTTTGATATGATGATTTTATATTCGGTTCTAAGCGACAGCGGGACTCTCCTTCGTTCGCTTCCACCGCGGAACTCGTTTTTAAATATTTTATTCCAGAGGAACCTTTTACAGTGTATTGGAAAATATATCGGAATAGGAAAATATATATCTAACCTAACCTAACCCACCGTCTTCAATTTTTTTTCTTTCTCGTACAAGTGGGTCGGCGAACAATCGTATGGTTCACCTGATAGTAAGCGATTACCGTAGCTTATAGACGCCTGCAACACCAGAAGCATCGCAAGCGCGTTGCCGATCCAATCCCCAATCCCCCCAGGAGCTCTGGTCACCTTACTCACCAACAGGAACGCAATACTGCTTCAAAGCAGTATTATTTAGCTGTGATCTTCTGTAAGGTCGAGATACTACCTCAGTCGGTCTGCTCCATATTTTGAGCAGGATTTGTCCTGCTTTGCCCTGCCTCAGTTAAATCTAGTTTTTAGAAACACATTTAGCGAATCATTTTTATTTATATTGATAACTGATATCTGTGACTTTGTCTGCAAAAATCTAGTGTCATCGTGTATCTAATCTCCGAAACGACTGTACTGTACCGATTTTAACGAAATTTTTCATTGTCCAACTTAAAATATAGCCTATATTTTATTTCGATTACTGCTCGCTATGTTTTTGTTGCCACAATAAAATAATACGGGAGTTGCGGTACGAAATTCGCCAGGTCGTCGACTAGTAATTAGGTATATAAATCTCTTTCAAAACATTTCTATTATAATCACACCTAATTAAAAGTTCATTATTTACAACACAATAAAATATTTTAAAAACTCCAGAAAGCAATACAATAAACAATGCCTCTTCGTTTTGAAATAATATTAAAAACTCTTTGGTCGACTTCTAAAAGAAAGCACAAAACACTAAAACAATATTGTCACAAGTCGTAACGCACGGCTGCGGCGGGTGAGTATACTACACAATACACACAACTCATACACACGATCATTGTTCTTGTTTTTTGAGACATAAAGACCATAATAGCTTTTATATTTTTCCCACGTGGTTCATTGTACCAATACCTCAAAACAACGATTATGTAAAAGTGCTATACGTGTAGCTGTAAGCTGTTTCGTAATACGTAATTGTGTTTGTTGGAATATTACTACGATATTTAGCGAATACGTTTCAATAAAGTATAAATGTGTGTACGTTTTATTTTTTAATATAGAGAAATGTAGAAAAGTCATAAATCTACATACAATATTTAAATCTAAATTAATAGCAGGGAATCAATGTTAGTAGACACAAAATAAATATTATTATTATCAGAATTTTATAATTGATTATTTTAATAGCTTTCAGAAGTACAGATATACCTAGTATCTTCTCGAAATCATATTACTAGCGTTATAACCACAGCAGCGTACTAAATTTTTGTTATTTTGTAACACAACTTGGCAATTATGAGAACAAGTTGAGCATAGGATTAATAGAAATGAACTCCAAGAAACCTCAAATAAACCAAGTAAGTTATATTATCTAGTATAACTAGCCCGTTGGCGTAGTTTGTAGTGGCTTTCTGCTCCGCTGGTTGCGGGTTCGATTCACGCCTGAGTTTGGGTGTAATATTTGGATTTATATATTTAATATTTCTATGAATATTTATCAATTTTCTTTAGATATAACGGTCAACTGCTACCTATAACACTAGTATTAAGTTGCTTACCATAGAAACAGACATAATATAAAAAATATGTAAAAATGATCATATACATATGTTACCCCATGGTATAGCATTTCTTAATACCAGAACACATTACATACAGACTTTTAAGATAAGTTCTATACCATAACATGGCAACGGCACGGTAAAAATGGTTATCTGGAAGAAATTGTTCATCAGCTATAACATCGTTTTATATATCTTTGTATTATATTTATTTGTTGGAACCCTAAAAACGAGTGCGTCTTAGACCATACGACTGAAGTAAAACTTCTGCACAATAAGTCTGCACCGTGTCTTAGATATACGAAACCTAACTGACTATGAGAGAAAGAGAGAAAGAAAATGTGTGCCTGTACCTCTTTCTCTTGCTACGCTCGCCTGCCTGATCACACTTTTCGTAACTCCCCAAGCTAAGGGTGCATAAAGAAGTTTTACTTCAAAATAATTTATTTCTATAATATTTTTTACAATTTATCACACAAAAGACACGGAAATGACTCGCTACTTCCCTTACGGATGACAAAGACGATAGTTAATGCTAAAATTCAAACTTTAACATTTATTGGTGTACAATAAAGTATATATTATTATTATTATTATCGGGGAGGAAATACCACGTAGGCATCATACAACAGTAGCTGTATTCAATACTTAACGCCATTTCTAACGCCCTCTGTTCCGAGGCTCGCACAGACGCCCGAACAAGTGATTGTTCGTGCAATTAGAGTGCGAGGCGTTTTCAGTGATGTGTGCGAATTTAATGGTCTATGTTATTGTTTTTTAAACGAGGAGGGGGAAGAGGGCCTGTGGAGGGGGAGGGGGTAGATTCGATTACAATTTGATCGTACGTACACGAGGGCTGTGTGTGTTTATTGTTCGCGTGTGAGTTTCTTTTTTATGTTTAATCGTAATCGGTGCTTAGTAGGAGTCTGATTGGTTCAGAGCTTTATATACACAACATCACATATATAACAATGTTTATATTTTCTCATATACAATATCAATACACAACATAAAACTTATATGTTATAAACCCTATGGTTCAGTTAGAAATGAATGATAGTTTACACGTAGGTATGTAGTTGAACAATGAATGAAACAACTTTTCCTCCCGTGACCATGGTTGATGTAAAGTTTTCGAAACGTGGGACATTTAAAAAGCTTAATAAACCGCGATGAAATTCGAAAAATTTGTTTCATTATTCTATCCACATGTCTTCGACGTATGATTGAAAATATGCATCTTTTCGTTTATTTACTATACTATGTATGAATAGGAACATACGAAGGTAAAGAGAGAAATTAGCATTTAATGATAATTAAAATACACACTAATGTACCTGATGTTAAGATGTCAATTTTTAACCGACTTCCAAAAAAGGAGGAGGTCCTCAATTCAACTGTATTTTTTTTAATGTATGTTACATCAGAACTTTTGACCGCGTGGGCCGATTTCGAAAATTTTTTTTTAATCAAAAGCTGATGTTTATCATGTGGTCACATTTAAATTTTATCGAGATCTGATAACTACTTTTTGAGTAATCTTTGATAACGCGTAGTTATTTGACTTTTTTTTTCGTCGATCTACGTTGTATTACTTGTCGATGTAATTGAAGTCGGTTTTTTTTTTTCGTTTATCTGCAAACACAATTATTATTTTATTGACTTATCAATCAACTACATATTTCTGTTAACTAAACTTTTATTTTATTTTTCTTAAGTATTATTTTATATACTTATGTAAGTATTTTCTAAGTAAGTTGCTTAAAGTATAAAACACAAACAAAACATAATATCATATATACAAAATATGATTGTGCCACTTTTCGCCATTAAAAAAAATTACCCCTAAATAAAACCCTCAAATTAAATGTTATTAACAAAACAAACAAATGGCTACCACAGAACATAGTAAAGTATTTAATAAATAATAAAAATAAAAAGTAAATAAATAACGTGTTCAATAACAAAACGAACAAAGAGAAATAACACAAAGCTTAATAAAAACTACGCCCCCACAAAAGTAATTCATTTCAATAATAAAGCACTCCATACAATCTCCATACAAACTAATAATATAACTGGCCATTTTGAATCTCATTACACAAGCGAGACGGCAACATTTTATTACGTTTTTTTGCTATATTGAAAAGAGACGGGTGTATTTATTCTTTTTAATAATACATTCAAATAAAGAATAAAGACATCTGCTAAACATGAATGTGTTTGTTGTATGATGTGTGTATGTGTGTGTTGGTTAATTGTGTTATAGTGGCGTTCGCTTGAATATTAAGTATTATATTTTTATTTTATTTGTTTTTCTTTTGTCTGCGTGATCTCTATAGAAAATCAAACAGACGATTTCGTATTGAAAGCGATCCTCGTTGCGTACGGAAACATTTGTACGAGTTTATGACTAGATAATCCTCCCGGTTTTATCTGTGCTAGTTTTATGTATCCAATTTTCGACGTATTTTTATTAGGTATGTATACATTGTTCTATAGTTATAAATCTTAAGGTGATGTTTTATGGCCTACCATTTGCCTAAACTGACTAGTAGACCTTGCAACAGATTATTCGCCATACAAATAGACACTTTCACTCTCGTAACTTTCTTTATACAAAAAGGTGTCACTCAGCTTGGAATTTAGTTGAAAAATCCAGCACTGGTACCCTATTACGATTATCGCGACAAGTATCAGTTCTTTTAGAAAGAAATATCTAAGGCAAAAAAAGAGTATTCCCTTTTTTGATATCGCATTCCATTCGTATTCAGCCTGTAACGCCACACTGCTCGGAATAGGCCTCTTTTTCCATGTAGGAGAGGGATACAATGCTTCATATTAAATATAGGTAATTATGGAATATATGAACGCTCATTCATATGTCATATAGTTATCGCAATAACCAATCCCGTAAGAATGACGGGATAGAAGTATAAAAACAAAAAGTACTTAAGGTAACACTAAAGTACTTAGACCGTTTACCACAGATTATTACAATTAGAAAAAAAAATGATCATAGCTAAACAGAACAAACAGCTAAAATGACAAGGTTTATTAGCCTAAACGTTACAACACAAGCTTTTTTTTTATATTTGCAGGGACTCGCTGCTACATCTAACGCGATAAATGGGTTGTTAAAAGACTTAATTAGCATTCGATGCAAAGGAGACGAAGTACGGTACGGTACCGATTTCCAGCCAGCTACGTTCATCTCAAACTATATAAACTTACAAACTTTTATTATACAATTGTGTTTGCGGGCAAACGAAGAAAAAGCGACTTCAATTATATCGACAAGTAATACAACGTAGGTAGACGAAAAAATAGTCAAGTAAATAGGCATTATCAAAGATTACTCCAAAAGTTGTAATCAGATCTCGATGAAATTTAAATGTGACCACATGATAAACATCAGCTTTCGATTAAATTAAAAATCATCAAAATTGGTACACCCAGTTAAAAATTTCTCTGGGATCCCATCATAAGATCCTGGTTTCCTTATCATGGTACCAAACTAGGGATATCTCCTTTCCAACAAAAAAAGAATTATCGAAATCGGTCCATAAACAACGGAGTTATCCCCGAACATACATAAAAAAAAGAAAAAAATATATATGGTCGAATTGAGTAACCTCCTCCTTTTTTGAAGTTGGTTAAATAAGAATTTATTTATTTATTTAAAACATTATGAAGACAAATATATGTTGTCAATAAAATAAGTTAACCATCGCCATGAACTTGTAAACGTCGAAATAAAATCATTAACGACTCGTTTCACTTCACATTGACGTCCGATGAAACGATTCGTTAAAAATAATCGTTTTTCAACAAGCTCCGCGGAATCAGTGAAGTGTTTGTGTAAATGTATGAGTGCTTCATAATGTTCATATTCTGGTAATACTTCCTATATAATCTACATACAATGACGATACATTTTTCCATACAATTTTTATCTTATATGGGTTGTTATTCAATTGTTTTTGATATAAATAAGTTGGTTTCAAAATGGTAGCTGATACTAAACTTTATGATTTCATTGTCCTAAAGTTTGTAAGAATACCCGCTAACCCGCACTGGAGCAGCGTGGTGGATTAAGCTCTGCTCCTTCTCCTACATGGAAAAAGTGGCCAGTAATGGGATATTACAGGCTGAAGCGATTGTAAGAATACATGGGTGGATGTTTCTTACTCTTTCAAGCAAAACCAATTTGTAATTAAACTTAACGCATAAATATCTAATCTATCTATATCTACATCCAGTATAACACATGGGGTAGTTTTTATCCCCAACATTCCCATGAGAGCGGAAATTACACGCGTGAAATCGCAGATGCAGATGTTATAGATTATCAATTATTTACGCGGTCTTATTGTTTACAAGAAACTAAACAAGTCATCCACTAATAAAAATTAAATTAAAAATTAAAAAAAAAACCGACACAATAACCTGAGTTGCCTTTAAAAAGTAAAAAATAATTAAGGAAACTCAACCTTAAGGTACCTAAGGACCGTACCGCAGGAATACTCATGTACTTTCCCTACTTTACTGTGTACTTTTCAATCCTGATGCCCCTCAATATCTTAAAGAACGGTTCACGTATCTTTGCAATTCCCATGAGCGATCCCTTAGATCTGATTCCAATTTACTTCCAAAAGTTCCTTCCCATAAATCCTCCTTCTACTCTAATTCCTTCACTGCTAAAGCTGTCCGCCTTTGGAATTCTCTTCCGCTTTCAATAAGACGTGCTTCTACTCCAGCCTGTTTTAAGCAACGTCTAAAGAAGTACTATATATCCCTTAACATATAATAATATTCAGATTTTAACATGCATATTTTATATTATCAATATATATTTTACAATTATACACGTATATTAATACTATTTTGATTATTTATGTATGGATATTTGTACTTATATGTGTATTTGTATGAATTAATGAATCTATCATACACTATTTTTATTCATCCTTAAGAATATTGTACACTTCCTATCCGTCACTACTATATCATGTCCTGTGCCCAAAGGTTATCTGGAAGAAATCGCTCTTCAGCGATAAGATCGCCTTTGTACATCTTTTATTTTGTAATTACTACTGTTTGTTTATATTTTGGTGTACAATAAAGAATATATTATTATTATTATTATTATTATTACCTAAGTATGTACGAGTATTAATAATTCTAAAAAAGATACATCTCGTTGGTGGACCGAGGGAAACGCCCGTAACTCACCTTTCATACAAAAAAAAAAACTAAATTGAAATCGCTTCATCCGTTCGCGAGCTACGGAGCCACAGACAGACAAACAGACACGTCAAACACCTCTCTTTTTGGGTCGGGCTTAAATATTACAAATCGAATACAAACTTCCATTATACAATATAACTTACAATAACTGAGGTAGGGCACAGCAGGAATTTCCTGCTCAAAATATGGAGCAGCCCGACTGGGGTAGTACCTCGACCTTACAGAAGATCACAGCAAAATAATACTGTTTTCAAGCAGTATTGTGTTCCTGTTGGTGAGTAAGGTGACCAGAGCTCCTGGGGGGATTGGGGATTGGGTCGGCAACGCGCTTGCGATGCTTCTGGTGTTGCAGGCGTCTATAAGCTACGGTAATCGCTTACCATCAGGTGAGCCGTACGCTTGTTTGTCGACCTAGTGACATAAAATAAAAAAAAAATAGTTTAACAAGCTCTGGAATACGTGTTAACGATGAAACAATGCCTAGTATTTTTTTATTATATCACCTGCCATCTGCAAAGCAATATTCTTTTCATTATCAGGTTGTCTGGAAGAGATTGCTTTTTCAGAATAAGATGGCCTGGTTACACAATTTTGTGGTTTAATTGCTTGTATCGTTAATTCTATTCTTATGTGCATTAATGCATATTAATTATTTGGTTTCCTCAAGTTTCAGTCATTATAATGTCCCACCAAAGTGACCAAGGTTGCTGTAAAGTATTCGAAAAGTCGGGCATGTAAAAACCTAATAAACAGCGATAAAATACGAAAAAAGTTGTATCATTATATTATTGGAACGAAGTTCCTTACGGCAGGCTTGACATTTGGCTGAGCGAGCGAACTGAAAAAAATTTGATACTAAAACCGTAAGAAAAATATATAGCGGAAGTGACGTGATATCAGTCACACGACTGTATACTTAATATGACGTTTGTAAAACTAAAATATTACTAGTACATAAACCTTTTTAAATTATTTATGTAATATTATTACTTTTTTACTGTCAATCGAGCAATCTCTCTCTAGAAGCAGAGATCAATACTCGCATCGGAAAAGTGGCGACTACGTTCGGGCGGCTCAGTACAAGAGTGTGGAACAACAAACATCTTACCAACAGGACCAAGATGATAGTATTTCAGGCCTGTGTTTTGAGCACGCTCTTGTACGGAGCGGAAGCGTGGACGTCCTATGCGAAGCAAGACCGTCAGATTAACACTTTTTATATGCGCTGCCTACGCAACATCCTGGGTATAAGTTGGAAAGACAGAGCGACCAACGAGAGGGTTCTACAATTAGCGCGGATGCCCAGTCTAACTGCCATGCTAAAACAGCGTCGGCTGCGTTGGTTGGGGCATGTACACCGGATGGACCCCTCTCGACTTCCGCGGCAGATCATGCTTGGCGCAGTTGCGAACGCAAGGAGGGATGTTGGGAGGCCTTTGCTCCGTTTTAAAGACTGCGCCAAGCGCGATATGGTCGCTTTTAACATAAATCACAACAGCTGGGAAAAGTTAGCCGAGAACAGAGACCAATGGCGTAAGAGCGTGAAGAATGGTCAACAACATCACGATGAAGCCTGGTTTGGACTCTTATCGGACAGGAGAAACAAAAAACACCAGAACAGCGACATCAGTGACACTAGCACATCTTTTCCTTGTTCGGTCTGCGGTAGAGTCTGCCGCTCCCGTATCGGCTTGTACAGCCATCAGAAGAAATGCTCTTTAGACACCGTTTAAATCGTCTGGAATAGACGTAAAGGCCTATGATGATGATACTGTCAACAACTATAAATAACGACATATATTTTTTTATAGTTTGAATTATTATTTTATTTTATTTTACGGTATTTGTTATTTTCTAAAATACTAAATTTCCTAAATATTTTTATGTGCTTAATTAAAAACCAATCAACAAAATAAAGAAAAAATCAAGAACTAGAAAATTTATATAAAATTAAACATTTTTTTTCTTCACATTGTATTACTTCTATACTATCCGAAGGAACTTCGTTCCTACCTGGTGTCCCATGACACCACATAATTTTATCTTTTTTATTATATAATTTTAATACTCATACATCACACGAAACAACCAAGCGACACATCATCAAACACAGACACAACAAACACAGCCCACAACACAGCACGCAGCACAGCGCTGTCCGCCGCAAGCCGCGTCGCAGTAAATCGTGCGCCGGGCGACAGCGCCGTGGCGCGTTTCCAGTCTCATTGTCTCTTTGTGCGCGTTATTTATCGGCAATAACTCTGTCGCCGCTCGACAAGCCTACGAGGTGTTATTGCTTGGCGTCGCGCCGAGTGGATCGCGCCTATTGTCCCGCCCAACAGCCTACATACTGTAAAATCTTGGGTTGATAAGCGATATTGAGATAGGTGAGCTTTTTCATATGGAAATTTATTTATATTTATCTTTAGTTTATATTCAATGAGCGTTGGCGCAATTTGTAGTGGCCCTGTTTTTGTTCCGGGGCTTGTTGATTCACCTTTATTTATACAATCATTATTTCTATGTATATTTATCAAAAAAATTAACTATAACAGTCAGCCTACCTCACAGTTACTTATACCACAAGGATTAAGTTACTTATCATAGGAACAGACGACCGTGTACGTAAGATAAGAAAATCAATAGTGAGCAACTCTATCTACGCTAGTTCAACAAATTTGTATGCAACGCAAGGCGTACGCCGGCGGGAGAGACCAATATTGGCATTTGGCAATGGTTACAAAAAAAAGTGTGATTATGGAATAAAAAGTTTAGTGTTATTATGGAAAAAAAGTAGGCTACAATTCGATTAAGAACGATGAATAAATTGCAACGTCGTCTGTGGTCACACTTTATATCTTACTAGCTGACCCCGCAAACGTTGTTTTGCAATATGTGTTATTAACCCCCTTAACCCCCCCCCCCCCCCGCCCCGCTTATAACTTAGGGGTATATTAGCCTTAATTTTTCTTATGTTTTTATTTAAATGGATATTAAGTGAAAAATTGATTATTCTGTTTTACGTTTCATTATTAAGATTACAAAACAGTAGGTTATTCTTATTTAACAGGACTAGAATATTTCTATATATTAATACGTGAAGCAAGAACTTTGTACCCCTTTTTACGAGAATTGCGCGAACGGAGGAGCATGAAATTTCGTACACATTTAGTTTATATAGAGAAGGAGTGCAAGTGCTTGTATTTTTTTTAATTATGCATAAAAATATATTCATCATTACAGCCTATACAGTCCACTGCTGGACATAGGCCTCCACAGGTCCACGCCAAAAACAACGTGAACTCATGTGTTTTGCCCATAGTCACCACGCTGGGCAGGCGGGTTGGTAACCAAAAAATGAATAAATGAATTAAAATAACATTACACACACTACCATGTATTTGACACACACACGCATATTTAATTGATTGTCAATTTCTGTAGTCAAATTGAAAAATGTTAAAAAAGGTTCTTTATTTTCATAATTATTTGGTTTTCTTTAATTTAAATTTTAATTATTTATTCCGACCAATCCCGACCTATGGGCGACCACTAGTACCTATAAGTAATTTACCCTAAATCACAAACGGTTAGTTTCCTACGAAATCACCACAGAAACAAATCATTATAGGGTTCACCATAATTATAATATTCGTCTCAACAAATAAATCGACTACTACTCTCATAACAGTAAATTTTCCAAAAACTGGCCGGAGCGTATCATCTTACTCACTCATATTATTGTCTCATAATCATTTATATCGAAATAAAACCCAACAGTGTTACAACTTATTAAAAAAAAAAAAAAAACAATATAGAACCTCTTTACAGTTCATGGGCACTCGTTAAAGTGTATTTGTATAAAACTAATTTGAATTTACGTATTGAAGTCCATTAATCTGCGTAAACACGGCGAAATAAAAATCAGAAGCCCATTAGTAGATCTAGGCTTGATCGTGCAGTTCCCAACAAAACGCACGGAAACTAGCGCCCCTAATAAAAAGACTAACAGGAAACATTTAGGGGCTAATTGGCTGCCGGAAGCAATAGACAAAAGAAAATAGCCGTGTATGGAAATAAAACGAGCGATGTGTTTATTTACAACTGGCTTGAGTAATAATTGTTCTTGCATGATAATACCTCATTATATACTTTATTGCACTTAACAACAGAATATACAGAAAATCTATAATATAAAAATGAGTCGCTGAATGTGTTGCTAAGCGCAAAACTCGAGAACGGTTGGTCCGATTTCGCTAATTCTATTTTTAAAATATTCCTTGAAGTACGAGGATGGTTCTTACGGAGAGAAAAATTCTAAAAAAAAAAAAATTTAAATTTCCCGAAAAAGTCTAAAAACAACACTTTTCTATACTCCCATACAAAAGATTTGTGATAATACTTAAAAGTCAATTTGAACTTTAATACCATACGATAAAGTTTGTGTTAGGCTATACGAAGTTCGCCGGGTCAGCTAGTTACATATATAGTTGATGGCAAAGGTGGACTTATCCCTAGAAGAGATCTCTTCCAGTCAACCAATGGTCATTAGAGAGAGTGTCATATACCTTTAGACGTACTCTAATTATTAGTATGTATTTATTTTTCATTATTACTTAAATACAATATATCAATTTTGCTTACATTCTGCCGCGTTAGCGTCTGAGCGAAGCCGCTGGTAAAAGCTTGTGAGTTTGTTGTTGTGAGTTGATCTTTCAATCAATTAATTAATCTCATCGACATTAATTTATCCAATGCATGGTTTTATATTCAACTAGCTTTTACCTGCCGCTTCGCTCGCATTTAATTTATTTTTAATAAAAAGTATATATTTATTTATTTATTTATTTATTTAAACTTTTTGCACACCAACACAAAAGTAAGATAAGTATCCTATGTTACTTTTAATACCTCCAAAAATATGTTCACAAATTTTCGATCTGTTAAGTAGTTTTCGCGTGAAAGCGTAACAAACAAGCTTACATTCACATTTATAATATTAGTAGTGATAACCTTTTGTAATAAATACCTATCCGTGGTAATGGTAAAATCAATTTCTTGACTATTTAACCTTTACAAATTTTCGACTTTATTAAATTATAGTGCATTTATGTATCGAAGTCTACTCAAGCACGTTACGTGATTGAGGCAAACAAAACGACTTTCAGCTGATTTCCGATGATAAGCAGAACAAAAGCAGAGAAGCAGCCAAAAATTGGATATGACACTTGGGGTCAAAAAAATGACATGACATATCGTAAATCATAAGCTCCAAAGCAACAGTAGAAGTTGTAGTCTGCGAACAAATCACTAATTATTGTCGAGAAAGGTCCAAAAAGTAGATTATTTTAGCTACTTAGCTGCTGCACTGCGACAGACGAGTTAAAGGCCTAAAGGTCGCGTAAGCTACATTTAGGCAAACCCAAACAAACAAAACAAATACGACGGTGCCGCAATCAAAAGATTAATACGACAAAATAAAATATTCAGTAAAAACTGGCGGCACTGGAGCCGGGAGCGCTCTTAATTAAGTTATAATAACTGAATGGACGGCCGGACTAATTAGCGGTCGCGAACGTTTGTGGAGGGTATTTTTGTATAAAAATTATTTCGTTTTGTCCAACTTTTCGGGGATTATAGAATTTAAAATGGCATTCACGTTAATCTCGTGCACGCTTGAAACGTAATTAGCCTTTAAAACTATGTGTAAGCAGTTCGATTGTTTGTTTGAACTAAGTGTGTGATAGTATACTGTGTAAGTTACAGGAATATGTTCACAATAACATGACAGTGTACTGAAAGCGGGGGTAGGTGCAACAGGAAATTGCTAGTTCAAAATCTGGAGCAGCCCGACTGGGGAAGTACCTCGACCTTACGGAAGATCACAGCTAAATAATATTGCTGGCAAGTACTGTGTTCCTGGTCAGCAACGAGCTTGTTGTTGTATGCCACGTATGTGGTAAAAAGTCACCTGAATAATTGCTCGTATTATGAACAATATCACAAAACCAAAAAGATGTTTTTAAAATGAAAAAATTCTATTATTTTACCGTAAAGGTGTGAACAGTCGAATGCAAACGAAAACAATTTTTTTTCTTTATCATTATTGTAATAACATTAAAATTTCAAATATTTTGAGACTTAATTCCTTCTTCATTCCGAGTAAGAGTCATAAAAATAATTTTATTTGTAGTCTCAAACATTGTAAAAGCTATACTTATTTTACGTGAGCATGTTTTCCGAGCAGTCACCTGTCCTTAGCCTATATACGGTTATATATAAGAGTGGACCGCGAACCGACGCACGCACGACAAACAAACTGACAAAACAATTCAAAGTGGACCGCCGGCGCTGCTGGGCGTTTTGTATTTTTTAAAATTCTGACTGTCATATTTTCAATATAGCCTTCTTTTCGCGTGGATACTAATCTCAGGAGAAAAGGATTGCAATTAATTGTTTTATTGATATAACATGTTACACTCCATGGTCCATTAAAATTATAACACCAATGACGGAAGCCGTCGCCGGAGGACTCAGAATTAAAACTAATTTGAAATAGTTTGCGCGGTGAAGTCTCTAGAATCTAGGTCTTCCTATTACAATTGTTATTATTTACATATTGTTCATAACATTTAGTTAGAACAAAAATCGGCTCGTTTAATAAATTTGTGTATTAAATTAGAATATTTTATAAATTAAATACTGATAGTTGATATATAACACATATAAATATAATGTACATAAATAAATAAATTGTAACTAGTCCAACACAATTAGATAGCAAACTAACCCTATGGTTTCTTAAACCATTTTATAGATTCTGAATATACAATAGTTGTAGTAACTAAGATAATACTAGACGACTGCGCAGACGGCGCCGCTAATATTACGAATCTCAAACCATAACACAATCTGTCAATAATCTGGAAATACAAAACAAACTAAAAGTCCAGACTACGACAAACCTATTTACGGTCTTGCGACATGGCCAGGAATCATCATCATCATCATCATCATTTCAGCCTATCACAGTCCACTGCTGGACATAGACCTCCAAAAGTTCGCGCCAAAAATGGCTAAAATACTGTTCTAGAACGCTCAAACTTAATATCGAATATTAAGCACACACAGACACAACAATGTACCCAGTTTCGCACACATACGCAACTATAACAGAATAAGCCCAGAGCTTTATCAAGCTCAAATTAAATAAGTCCCGAGTCAAATAAATCTAATAACAAATTAACTATCTAGAATTCAATAAAGCACGTTTAATAACTACAGCCGTAACCCTTAATTCAAGCTTCACTCTCAAGTGATTAGCGATACTGACAATGCCACCCCGCTTCTGCCGTGCATTGTTCGCGACACCTATTATTTACTACCATTAAATTGAAACTATTTTCAACCTTATACGATTAACGTAGAGTTTAATTTGCTGTGGCTATGGTAGAGTCAGTAGAGCAACTTTGAATCGGCGGGTGGTAACAATAAACCCAATTGTTGGGTGAGTCTATTATGGGAGTTTGTGAGCTGAACTGCGTCTTATCGAGGGTAGTTAGAGTTTGGAGTTGCGCTGAGGTGCATTTCGATTGAGGTATTAGTTCTATTGCATTGCAATCGCACGGTCGGTTCAGGGCTGCGGGTTTGTAGTGTTTAATGTTTTGGTTATTCTGACAAATAAACATTAAAAAAATTGTCAAGATTTTAAAAGTGAGACTATTTCCCTCTTGTACCTTCGCTTGTTGTTCCATAGTTAATTTCACGATAGTTAAGATTGTTCCTAAAAAAATAATTTTTGAGATTGAAAAGAAACGAAATGAAAACATATTACTATAAGTTGATAAACACACTTAACGAAAGTCAAAAATAAAATTTAGATTATACTAGTAGTCGCGAAGATACGCGTTCAAAGAAAACATTCTCTTCCAAGTAGTAAAAAAAACTGAAATGTTGGCTTAAAATAACTATTTTCTAATTTGTTGATCATCGTCAAGGTACAATGTCGCGAGGTAGTCGAGAAGTAGAACTTCATATATTGCTCACAACAATCAGTTTTGAAAACTTACTTTTAATCATAGTCTATTAAAAAATTAAATTTGACATTTATTTGACATTCGAAATATTTATTCATTTAATTTAAACCCACACTAGGAATTTTATTTAAAAAAAAATTAAGCAAAAATATTTTTTTTTTAGTTTGTCGTACCAGCCCTGTTTTTGAGCAGTAAATTAAATTAGGCGACTGTGTTTAATATACGGCGGGTCGACAATGCGACCGACTGCGAGTTATTTTGATACCCCCTGAACTCGTCCGTAATTGTGTGTCATCGGTTTATTAATATTATAGCCTTATTGAGATTAACATTATAAATATTACAAATATGCTGATTTTTTTTGTACAACTAGGTCGGCAAACAAGCGCTACAGATCACCCGATGGTAAGCGATTACCGTAACCTATAGATGCCTGCAATTCCGGAAACATCGCAAGCGTGTTGCCAACCCTATCCCCAATCCCTCCCAGGAGCTCTGGTCACCTTACTCGCCAACAGGAATTAGGATTGAGGGTACTCAATCTCTCCCCCCCTCTCCCAGGAACTACCTCTGTAGTCATATGTCAATAGATCAACACATACTTTGATATAAAAACTTTTTATTTCTCATTAGAAAACAGTCACAAACATGAGAAATCAATAACAATAATGTGGGTAAAATACACTTTTATCGATTGATTTGGTCTGTAATGTCCCACAGCTGGGGATAGATCTCTTTTTCCATGTAGAAGAAGAGAGCTTAATCCAACATGCTGCTCCACTGCGGGTTAACAGATATATTTCCTACTATGAGTACCCAATGATCTCATCAGCTGTATGATTATGATAACAACCGGGACCGACGGCTTATTGTGCTCTCCGAGGCTTTATTTTAGTAGCTCATAGACTTCTGCAATACTAGAAGCATCGCAAGCGTGTTGCCGACCCTACCCCCCAATTCCCCCCAGACCGACAGGAAAACACTGCTTGAAAACAGTATTATTTGTTAAGCTGTGATTCTGTAAGGTCGAGATACCACCCCAGTAGGGCTGCTCCATATTTTAAGCAGGCAATTTCCTGCTGTGCCTTAACTCATTTAATCACGCTCAGGCTCCCCACGATGGGGAGACCCACAATGACAAAAATATAGATACCCACATATATCTGTAGAAATGATTAGAATCTGATTTGTTTCTAGTTAGGTAATTAGAAAGTTTGATTAATGATTTTAGCTTCTTTCTAAATTTGAGATATTTTTTATTTATTATAAAATGACCACCAATTTTTATGAAGATATTATTTTACTGATCACATTTAAGGATCCAAAAAAAATTAAAATATTAAAATACCAAAAAAAAAAGAAAACAATCAAAAAACGAACAGAGTCACGCGAAAAAACTCGTCCAAAACAAACAAAACATATTTAACCTATGTATCAAGAGAACACGATACTCAAAATTTAATCAAACCGAACGAGAGAAAAAAAAAACAATCATTCGGAAAAATTTAATAAAACTTAAGAAGCCAACAAAAGTGGCATCGCGTTACCCGCCAGCCGACACACCGACAACAAATCAATTCTTAAAACGCGTGTATCACTTTCACTCGCGGAAAAAAGGGAAAACGTCACAGAGATAGAGTTCGCGGAAGAGACACAAATTGAGCACACTTTATAAAAATTAAAAAATATATTTATATATTTAATTAACTTACCATCTCAATACATATAAAAACTATTTGTATAGTTTAAAATATTAATCAGTAATATGTATTTAAATTATAGGTATGCACAACATTTTAAACATACAATTGACCAATTAACAAGTTTTAAATAAATGCTAATAATTTAGGTACCAAAGGATCTCTCCTACTAACATTAAATAGTTAAATGTAGAATACCTCACATGGAGTACGACACTCTGCCATTAGAATCGAATGATACAACAGACGGCAATTATTGAAAATAGAACAGAAAATTTTGTTTAATTTACTACAAATAATGGAAAATTACCACATTATTAATTTGTTATATTATGTTAGTTAATGTTATATAACAATTTTAAATCAATCTTTAATCCTTCTCTTCATCCCCAAAATCGTTAATAAGATCGCGAATATAATCTAAATATAATCGCTAATAACAATATAAAAATTTATAACAACATTACTTATCATTTATATAAAATTACTTAAACAAAAAATGTGCTAATTGTTCACCCAATTATCACCTTATTTATTCACCTAAACGATATCACAGTAAATCAGTTGTTAGTTTCTAACTGACTTCAAAAAAGGAGAATATCAATAAGACTTATATTTTTTTTTAAATCAACGTACGGTAAAAATAATTTTCGTTAAAATCAAATCAAATTAGCAACACGTTATAATTATAGTTGTCTTAACAATGAACGCTGACAGAACACGTAATCACTATCAATAGCTGATCCAGAGACGATCCACTGTCAGCTTATCAAACGCACGCTGCGGGCCCTCCGGCCTCTGTCGATTACTCAACCATTAACCTTAACGAAATTGGAGTGCAACAAGGGTACTCCAAACAAATACACACTCACAACGCAAACACGACCTTATCACAACAACCATAGAGTAATTTTTACCTCGAAGTGTCGAATCTTAAAAGATCATCCACAATAAATATTACAAGTTTGAATCTTATTCCGAAGAGTTAAAGTTTAAAATCGAATGGTAAACGTTGAAGATGTTATGTTAACAGGACAGCAATTGAGTTTTTTAGCAAAAGGTTTCAATAATCGTTGGTCAGTATAATGGCTGTTCCTTTAAAAAATGTACAAGTTGTTATGGAGGGCTCATTATTTGAAGATCTCGTGTAATTCAATACATTCCTTGTTGGAATATCGAGTGCTTTTCGCTTTTATATTATATTTTTTTGTTAGTATCAATCTTGAATGGCGCAGGTTGGTTCTTTTTTTTATTTTCAAAGCCGTTTTGTGAATGATGAGGAGCGTTGAGTTTTAACAATTATTTAAGTTTACCATTTTAGGTGAGAAATAAAGATTTTTCAAGATAAAATCAAATACATATGTAATAAATTCTATTTGTAAGAAATTAGTGAACTAATTTAACAGTCTATGATGTTAAATTAAGATCTTTTATCAGTATTTTTAGGATATTGCACTCTTCACTTCGGGAATAAGCTGGTGAATGCGTGACGAGAGCGTTACGAAAAGTGTGATCGGACGAGGCGAACGGAAGTTGAGAGGGAGATATAAGTTAGTAAAGATAGAGAGAGAGAGAGTTACGTTTCTTATATAACTAAAGAAGTTTTACTTCACTCGTGTGGTCTAAAGTACAATCGTTTTTTTCTTTTCTTTTAAATATGTTTAAGATCGACTAATCCCTAGATAAATAAATTACAAAAAATCAAAAAAAAAAAAACTGTTTTTTCCCGCTACATGATAGTCACTGTTGAAGTTTTTCTTTTTTTTATGTCACTAGGTCGGCAAACAAGCGTGCGGCTCACCTGATGGTAAGCGATTGTCGTAGCTTATAGACACCTGCAACACCAGAAGCATCGCAAGCGCATTGCCGACCCAATCCCCAATATCCCCCCAGGAACTCTGGTCACCTTACTCACCAACAGAACACAATACTGCTTGAAAACACTATTATTTTGCTGTGATCTTCTGTAAGCTCGAGGTACTACCCCAGTCGGGCTGCTCCATATTTTGAGCAGGAAATTCCTGCTGTGCCCTACCTCAGTTAAAAGTATAAGTCTATATATACATATATATCAAAAACTAATACAATTTGATCTCCTTCTTGTCTTCTCTATTCTTCGTGACATACGAAATAACGTTATTTTAGTAAAAAATGAATCAGTCCAGTAATATTGGAGTGGAGGCCATAATACAAATAACGAAAGAATTAAATAGTATAAAACATACATATTATATATAAATCTAAATCGCAATTAAAAAGATAAAAATTGAAAAAAAAAAACATATATCAAGTAAATATTTCCATCTACCCTCGCTCGCTTTCACGCAATCAACTGCTACGTACACAAAGCAACATAAATGGAAATAAAAATATTATTTCATGCTAAAAGGCGGAAAAAAACGCTTGCTAAAGTTTATCAAAAGCGAATCCAACCCTTCGAACCCGTTCGTTATGAAAGCGGACCATTATAGCATTTTATACAATGAAAATTCAGGTTGCATCCCGCGCTGACCTCGAGTGGACGCGAGATGGAAGATACGGTAACACACGAGTGCGAGCGAGACAGAGATACACTAGAAGTGCCACTCGAAATGTAAATGGTATCGAAATCGTGTGGGAGCGAGAGGGGTGGAGGACATTTGTTCGAGTTAGAAAGAGATGTGAGATGAGTTGGCCAGAATAAGATTCAAAGATACGATTTCGATATATCCTGCTAAAAAGATGTGAAGCCTTTGAGATATTGCTTGATATGTATTATTATATAGATATTAAACATAGTTCTCAAAATTTCCAAGCTGAAGTGGTAATGTGCAGGCTATATTGGAAGAAGAAACGATAATCATTGGGGAAGGTAGGTTCTCGAATGGTGACGACGTTTCGGCAAAAGGAGTACAGGCGTCCAGGTCGACTGATGACTTTAGGAAGCCGCTGGATTCAGAGATCGCAGGACCGAATAGAGTGGCGAACATTAGGGGAGGCCATGCCATCAGTGGACTGTTGAAGGCTGATGAATGGATATTTTATTTGTTTTGTTTATTTTGTTAATATTCAAGTTTTCCCTTCTGCCGGCACTCCCAGAGTGCAACCATGCAACCCAATGCAACCCATTGTTTTTTTTTATATTAATTTAAATTTAGAATTTTTTATGTGAAAAATGTAATGATTCCATAAGTAATCAATTTTGAACTTTTTATGTTTTTTCATTTCCAAAGATCAAGATTTCACCATTACCAAAGGTTTGTCGGCCAGCCTATATCTGCTTAACCCGTAGGTACGCGCTAGGAAGGTACTTTAAGTTTTTAAAAAGCAACTGAACATAAAAATTAAATCAATACAAAAAGTAATAATACTTTCGCCATATTGACAGATAAAGTGGGATTTTATGGTAAAACCAAAAAAACGTACCAAAAACTTCGATGTTTTATTACAATTATAAATGAGATCACTACCAGAAAAAATACACATAGGAGTAATAGTTTTGGGGTATTTTTTCACATTCCCTCCATCAGTCATTGTTCAAACACTTGTGAGTAATCCGATATCATTGGCACCGCAGTCGTGTCTAGTTACAATAAATTATTTTTTTATGTCTCTATTAGCAAATAAATTACTCATTCGCTTCAGCCTGTAGCATCAGCATGTATAATGCCACTACTGGGCATAGGCCTCTTTCCCCATGTAGGAGAAGGATCAGAGCTTAATCCACCACGCTGCTCCAATGCGAATGAATGCAAATCCTTAATTTTCTGTGTATATGCGTAACAGCAGATTACGATTATATACCTACCAGATCATTATCACTAACGCATGCATACTCCACGTTACAATTCATGAACCGAAAGGTACTTTCTATTTCTAAGGTTTTGAAGATTTCAAAAAGATTATACCTCAATATAAATGTCATGATTGTTTTATTGGCGTTTTTTCACTCCTCTTTTCAATGTAGATAAAAAATACAAAAGGAAAAAACGAAGTTAAGCATTCAGACATAATGAGCGATCATTTTAATTCAAATCGAGCGGAAGATATTTCATCGCATATTGTCGTGTTGGTACAACTGCTATGAAAAAATTATTTCTTTTATGTGATATAATCTTACCAATATTACAAAAAAGTTTCTATGGATGTTTGTTAGGTACTACGAGTATTTCAACCAAAAAAACTACCAATTACTATGAAATTTGGAATGGAGACCACGTCTTGGCAAACGCAGTGTGGGACGTCCTCCGGCCCGTTGGACCGACGATCTATGTAAGATTGCCGGTGTAGGCTGGACGAGGATTGCGGAAAACCGGGATGTCTGGCGCAAACTTGGGGAGGCCTATGTCCAGCAGTGGACTGCAGTAGGCTGAGCTGACTGACTGACTGCTGACTTGGTACATAGATAGCTGGAGTTCCAGAATGATAAATTGACTACTTTTTATCCATTGTTGTTATGTTCTATGATTATAGGACATTTAGAAAAATGATGTAAATGTATAACGCAGATCGATCAACAACACTCGCGACAGGCATCAGTCACTACACGACGAACGTTAAGTGACCCTTTTTTTTTTTTTTTTTTTTTTTTTTTTTTGATATCGCAGGGTAACCCATTTACGGGTGATATCCAGGATGCCCGGGTAGGCATTCCTAGACCATATGTCGGCTTAGCACTTGGGGGTGCACTACCGACCAAAACCCCTGCGGGAGCCTTCAGCCGCTTTAATTGGAGGGTCCCGGAACTGCAGGCAACAGGATCCCTCCAGCGACAGGCTGGCCTCGGCGAAAAGACCAGACTTCTCCTCCATGGGACTGTCCGGCTCACCTCTGAACAATCCCGACGACGCCATGTCTAGCAGGACCGGGTTCCCATCCCGGCCCGACATGGGCACAGGGGCGTTACTGGAGACGCATTAAGTAGCGCCTCCTACGCACCCCCGTTCGTCGCCTGCGGACGGAGGCCTCGTCGGCGGCCCCCTCTCTCATCCGCTCGTCGTTCTCCTTCTGGGACATTACTGTCTCGCAGAAGGAGACCATCGCCTTCCAGGACTCGTCGTCACCGAGCATCGCGGTGATAACGCTCGGCAGTGACAAGTCCCCTCCGAGGACTGTCGTCAGATCGCGACGTAGCGCCGCCCATCTCGGGCACACCTCGAGGGTGTGCTGGGCAGAGTCCACCGCCGCGCCGCAATCGTGACATTCAGTCGTCGGCTCCCTTTGGGCCGTCCGACACAAGTATTCACCAAAGCAACGTTAAGTGACCCCACTTGTGTAAGCTTATTTAATATGTACGATTTTATTTTTGTTTTACCCAGACATTAGGAATTCTAAACATTTTTGAATATCATATCAAAAATTGACCGTTCCAGCGGGGATCGAACCTGCGTCTCCGACTAACCGTGTCGGCGCTCTATCCAATTAAGCTATGGAACGATGTACCCGCTAGATCGAAATTTTTAATATGATGATTTTATATTCGGTTTAAGCGAACCGTGGCGCCGTCTATAGTGAGCTCTTTACAGAAACCCGTAACTCTTCAAAGTTTCATATTACAATGAAAATCTTTGAGCTTATTTATTTATAATCAAAATAAAAATCGAAAATTATTTTATCTAAATAGGCTTCAAAAGCACATTTCATTTGTAATTTAAAATAATATTTTGTTTTATAATGAAACAACTTTTTTAAGTTTTATTATGTTTTTTAGTTGCCCGACGTTTCGGATACTTTATAGCAACCATGATCACAGGAGGAAAAGTTATTTCATTATATTAAGTGAAATTCGCGTAAACATCCGAAAACAATATATGTCTTAATTAATTATGCTAAAATGAAACTGATGATGCTGAATGAATTTTACCCTGCAAATAATTTACGAGCAGGCTAAACAGCAGCAAATAGATTAGGCAATTAGGATCTGCTTCAATTTAAGATCAATATTTGGGAATAGGAATATCTCATAAATACACATAGTGTTCGATTGTAAAACAGACTACTTTCAAAATCAAAATATTTTATTTGCTGGATACTGTCATCTGTCAAATAGCATTATCCACAGCCCGTGAAACAGGCCCAAACTAAATAATAATCTGATATTCTCGCAAAGTAAAACAATAAATAATTTCGCTATGAATATTTTTATAAATATGAATGATGAAGAGAAAAAAATTTACCCTTTTTCGATCATTTTCAAACTTTACAAATCCGCCTTCGACACAAATGGATATAATTGTGTTTGCTAGCAAACGAAAAAAAAAACCGACTTCAATTACATCGACAAGTAATACAATGTAAGTAGACGAAAAAAATTAACAAACGCACTAGTAGTCACGACGATTTTCGAGGGTTCCCCTCGATTTCTCTGGAATCCTAACATCAGATCCTGGTTGCCTTATCATGGTACCACCCTTGGGATATCTCCTTTCAACAAAAAAAGAATTATTAAAATCGATTCATAAGTGACGAAGTTATCCCCGAACATCCATATATATATATATATATATATATATATATATAGGTACATACGGTCGAATTGAGTAACCTGCTCCTCTTTTTAAAGTCGGCTAAAAAATCGTTTAACTTCTAGGCTATTATTTTTTAACTATCAGCTCGTATTATAAAACATAACGTATAATTCCACATGTTCAGTATTTAATAAGTCGTCACCATTATGAAGGAACAGTGAAGTTTCATATCATTCGGAATGCCGGGCGACGAGCAATACTGTAGCCGCAATAAACGATGCGCGTGACGGAACTCGCTTTGACGCGTGCCTTGAGATCAGGGGTGGAGCGATTTTGTGTTTTATTTATTTTTATATCAGAAACAACCAGACTGTTATATTTTCAAAGTGTTTTAATAGTAATAAAAGCAGTATCTTGCAATATATTTGTTATTATATTTTATAATTAGAAAAAGCTCCAAAAAAACCTTTACCGAAATTTTTTATTCCTGGAATTTCCAAAAACAAGCCAGTTTTTCTCTAGATCTAGTGAAATTTATTTAAAGGTCGAAGGAACTCATCTATATATTATATTAATACGTGAAGAGCACTCTTTGTACCCTTTTTTACGAAAATCGCGCGGACGGAAGAGTATGAAATTTCGCACACTTATATTCTATATAAAGAAGAAATACAGAATGCTAATATTTTTTTTTTAATATGCATAAAAAATACATTAAATCAATAAAAAAATATTACACAGACCACCATGTATTTGACACACACACGGATATATACTCTTTTGTTTATTATTAGAGAAGTATACATAGTATTTGGCAACAGAACCTTAATAATATTCAAAGTTATAATTTAAATTAATACTGATCGAATTACGACCACTAGGCGACCACTAATTATAATTAATTGGCATTAAAAAAAAATAAAAAAATCTTATAACTTGGACCACAGGTTCAGGGCGAAGTATGCACAGTTCGGAATGCACCTCATATCTATATTTTCGCCATTAACATGTAATGTAGCTTTTATATGACACACGGGATTGTGAAACTATTTTAATACTATCATCTATTAAATTCACTGTATTAAATACTCCCTGTCTGTATGTGACTTGGTTTTATAAATACCTCTTACTTACTGACTTTAATAGTGCTGAATATATTATGTCTATATTATGCCGACATAGCCCACAGAATTAGCAAGTTGAAGTGGCAGTGGGCTGGCCATCTGTGTCGCAGGACCGATGGTCGTTGGAGCAGACGGGTCCTGGAGTGGAGAACTTGGGGAGCCCTATGTCCAGCATTAGGCTGAGCTGACAGACTGACTGATATTATGTCTCCCTCAAAGATACGATTAGAAACGAGAATATCCGCGGGCGAACGAAAGTAACCGACATAACCCACAGAGTTAGCAAGTTGAAATGGCAGCGGGCTGGTCATCTGTGGTGCAGGACCTTTGGAGTAGACGTGTCCTGGAGTGGAAACCGCGGGTTGTCAAACCTAGTGTAGGATGCCATCCGGCCCGCTGGTCCAATGATCTACTTAGGATTGCCGGTGTAGGCATGATGATGAGGATTGCTGAAAACCGGGATGTCTGGCGCGAGCTTGGGGAGGGCTATGTCCAGCAGTGGACTGCAGTAGGCTGAGCTGACTGATTGTCGCTTAATGGTTGAGTATTTAACGGTTTCTTAAATTATGTATTAGTAATTTTACCTCAAGGTTTTTTCAGGAATATTATCGTTTCATCTTATCTTGGTTGTTATAAATTGTAAGTGATAAACTCTATAAAAGCTGAAGGGTATGAGAAGTAGGAGTGTAGTGTAATATGCACTTAAGCCAGGGGCGTACACTGCCGCTGGTGAATTAAAAAAATTTAGAAATAATAACTTGCTAAAGATGTTTGTAAGAAAATAAAGTTGATTAATATTATTTTTAATTACTTTGTCATTGAAATAGCGATATAGTCGTGATAAGGTAATTTAATTATATTGTAGTTTTGTCATATAATAGATCAAAAATTAATCTTACAAATTTTGAAAAAGAGAGAACGGAAAATTTGACAACTTAGTCGGAAACATATTATTTACTTTAATTCGCTTCAGCCTGTAATATCCCACTACTGGGCCTCTTTCCCCATGTAGGAGAAGGATCTGAGCTTAATTCACCACGCTACTCCAATGCGGGTTGGCGGATATATTCTCTACTATGAGTAACGATAGCTGTCAACCGGGACCGACGGCTTCACGTGCTCTGCGAGGCACGGTGGGGAGACCCACAATGACTAGGACAAGGACAAGGACAAACACCTAGACCACGGCAAATACCTGTATGGCCAATACAAATGTTTGTCATGTGCGGGGATCGAACCCGCCACCGCCAGCGCAACAGGTACAATCCATTGATGTGACCGTTGCGCCAACGCGGCGTCTACTTTAATTATATAAATACAAAATTATAAATACATCAGTTTTAGCTTTTTTGTTTTATAAAAACTGATCGTGATAACATATTAATAAGAAGATCCAAATATTTATAAGGAAACGCTGAACTCGGGATAACAATATTTATATGTTGTGATAAGAAAATTATTTATAGCTACTAGACTATAACATTCCTAAGATCAGGTCACTTTGAGAATCGGATTATATCTTAGGACCTGGAAGGCCCAAAGAAAAAATATTTAAAAGTGCGATATAGGTACTCTCCTTTAGTGATTCTGTATTCATACACAACATAATTATTTTTGCTCGAAATTGAAAAAAAAAAACCGACTTCAATTACATCAACAAGTAATACAACGTAAGTTTACGAAAAAATAGTCAGGCAAATACCCATTATTACAGATATCTCGAAAATTATTCGTCAAATCTCAATCAAATTTAAAAAGGACCACGTGACAAGTACCAGTTTTTGATTAAAAAAAGAATTATCAAAATCGATACACCCAGTAAAGACTTATGAGGGCAACGGTCAATGAAAAATTAGATATATTTATATTTCGAGCGTCTCGGTGCGACAAAGCCAGCCCTGCGGTCATCAACCCGCCTGGCCAGCGTGGTGACTATGGGCAAAACACATGAGTTCACGTTATTTTTGGTGTAACTTGTTGAGGCCTATGTCCAGCAGTAGACTGTATAGGCTGTAATGATATTTCGATTATATTTTTAGCAGATTTAAATGCACCATCTTTTGATCAAAAGAAGAATAATCGAAATTGGTTCACCTCATAAATGTTATAAGGTAACAGACAAAAAAATACAGTCGAATTGATAACCTCCTCCTTTTTGGACGTCACGCGTCGGTTGTATAAAGAAATAAACCCACGACAAACAATAGTTAATAAAACTGTTGACAAAATTAAAAGCTATCTCTTAAACTTAAAACTTTATAAACACAAACATGTACCACTTCACTAGCATAATTGAAAAATAATAATAAAAAAAAAACCTGCAAACAAAAAATCTTATTTTCCCATACAAACACCCACCCACAAGTACCCATTTCGCGAACACGTAAAAATTAGTCTACCGAGCGATTCCCTGTAAATGAATAATGTAATCTACGTACTTCAAAAAAATAAAACATTCAATAGTAAGCCTTATTTTTCAGGAAATAGATTTAAAAGTCCCTTATCGAGAATTAAAACTCTTTTGATGTTTCAGAAAGGAATTAAAAACATTTGTAATATAAAGCGACGCAATTAACTAAATGGCGGGCGTTTAGAAACTGTATAAAACACCAGACTCCTTACCTTAGACGCGAAACACGAGGGCCGCTTGAAACGTTAGGTGTAAGGCAAGTTTTATTATTGCAAATTAAATGACATTTTAATGGTATGATTACTAACTAATAAAAAAAATGAATGTTACGTCCGTAACAATTTAAATATGCGTGTGTAACTGTGGTTGGATTTGTAGATGGACGGTGTTTTAGGCTGAATGTAGGTAATTAATTAATTCCGATGAGTCCCCTAATACAGATATGTAGAAACCAGATTAATTCAAAAGCGGTTTTTTATTCTGAAACCGTCACGGGATTTGGACGTATGCGATAAAAAACCCAAGTCACAGACAGATAGGCTTCAATAAATCTATAGTAGGTATTACACAAAAAATATTTCATATAATATAGTAAAACGCTAAGGTTAAGATGTTTGCCTCCCTTATTAGAAAAAACCTCACAATTACTCCACATAAATTATTTATCATTTTATAAATAATTGCTTGCTCTACCGGCATAAACAGCTTGTAAATTAATTAATTATTAAAATATATATAGATACACATTGAGACACAATACAGCAATGCTGCCATCTGACGGCTTTAATTTTGAAACAACGTCAACATGATTGACGGTCGGTAAATTTATTTATTTATTTATTTCCATAAATATACTATCATTACAGGCTTATTACCTAATGTGATAGTACATATAATACTACAATATTTAATTATTAATTTAATTTCTAACCGACTTCCAAAAAAGGAGGAGGTTCTCAATTCGACTGTATTTTTTTTTTTTTTTTTTTAATGTATGTTACATCAGAACTTTTGACTGGGTGGAGTGATTTCGACAAATTTTCTTTTAATCGAAAGGTGGTGTGTGCCAATTGGTCCCATTTAAATTTATTTGAGATCTAACAACTACTTTTCGAGTTATATCTAATAATGCGTTTTTACTTGACGCTTTTTTCGTCGACCTACGTTGTATTATACCGCATAACATTCTACTGGATGTACCGATTTTGATAATTCTTTTTTTTTGGAAAGGAAATATCCCAAGTTTAGTACCATGATAAGGAAACCAGGATCTGATGATGGGATCCTAGAGAAATCGAGGGAAACTCTTGAAAATCCGCAATAACTTTTTACTGGGTGTACCGATTTTGATAATTCTTTTTTTGTTGGAAAGAAGATATCCCTAGTTTAGTACCATGATAAGGAAACCAGGATCTGATGATGGGATCCCAGAGAAATCGAGGGAACTTCTTGAAAATCCGCAATAACTTTTTATTAGGTGTACCGATTTTAATGATTTTTAATTTAATCGAAGGCCGATGTTTATCATGTGGTCACATTTAAATTTCATCGAGATCTGATAACTACTTTTTGAGTAATCTTTGATAATGCGTTGTTACTTGACTATTTTTTCGTCGATCTACGTTGTATTACTCGTCGATGTAATTGAAGTCGGTTTTTTTTTCGTTTGCGAGCAAACACAATTATTTATTCAATTTCAAATCAACTCGCGTATAAATACTTTATTACAATTTTGTAATGTGATAATTATTCTACCTACTTAGTGCGAATTATTCGCACGGGTATAGCTAGTATATATCTATATATTAATGTTACATTTTTTAAAATGATTTAAGAAATTTAAAAACCAGCAGTCATTGTTAAAACGTTAATGAAAATAAAACAAAACTCAAAACAAAACAAAACATTAATTTTCAACACAACTTCAAGAAAAAAATCTCAATTATCTGTTCATAAATATTAAATACACTTAATAATCTAAAGAACAATAAAAACATGTCTACAACTCATAATGTCACAACAGTAGCCTTGAATATTAAAACAAGTAAAACTGCGCGGGTTGTACAGTACAAGAGTGTCACAGACCGAGTCGCGTTACACGGCGAGCTAGCCGCACATTTGATTAACGCCTGCTAAGTGACTGCTCACAGTCGCCATTCATTTGAAAGCTATGCATCTCGTAGGTACTGTGTTATAACGTTTTTCAGTTACGAATTTCTTAACTGAGGTTTAGGATTATCTACTGTTTACGCCATTAGTACTTATACAATAAACAATATTTTTTTTGATATTACAACACTATAATTTAATTGTTTCCTTTCGAAATTTTAATATAAAAAAACGAATGTGCTTTAGACCACACGACTGAAGTAAAACTTCTGCACAATAGGCCTGCACTGTGTCTTAGACATACGTAACGTAACTGGCTACGAGAGAAAAAGCCTCGCCTGATCACACTTTTCGTAATGCTCTCGTCACGCATTCAACAGCTTATTCCCTGAATAAAGCATGCGAATAGAAGTTTTACTTCTATGAATAACTGAAAATACCGAATTTATTATGTTCAAACCCGTAATAACCTATTCCACAGTTGGTACTTGCGAAAAGAATAAAACGAAATTATAATATTCTCCACCCCACGGAACCCGACGCGGAAATGAAAATAAAACGACCCCGCAAACACGGGAAAGTGTCGCCATAAACAGCGATACATTTCACGCTGAACACCATAAAGGCCGTGAGCACCGTGAATGTACGCCATGGACTGTTACACAATATTGAATAAAACTTACCACTCGCGTTGTAAGTGAATGAAAAATGATTTTAATGGCGGACGTTATTGTGACACGTCTGAAAGACATTTCAATGTTTATTTTTTTTAAACAGAATGTGATTGTTGGATTTTGTACTATTAATTTATTGCCAACTAGCGACCCGCCCCGGCTTCGCACAGGTGCAATGCTGATACTAAATATACTACAGAATGTCTTTATTTATAGTGTGAAGCTAGGTTATATAGCATGATTATTAACATAATAACAACATTCAAATATGCGTCGTTAGATTACACGTTGTTACAGAATGCGTTGAAGAAATAAAAGTTCACTGCTCGCTCCCCGTAGGTGACAGCGTGATAACATGTAGCCTATATGTTGACCCGACTTCTTAATAATATTCGTGCCAAATTTGAAGTAAATCCATGCAGTAATTTTTGTGTTTATCCCGAAAATACATACAGACAAACAGACAAACAGACAAAATTTCTAAAAACTATATTTTTGGCTTCGGTATCGATTGTAGATCACACCCCAAATATTCTTTTAAAAAAATATTCAATGTACAGTTTTGACTTTCCTACCATTTTTTTATACGTATAGATGTAATTTTTCTATTTGTTTCTCAAATATATAAAGCGTTAATAATAAAGCTTTATTTAAATATAATTTTCTTTATATTATTTACCTAATACAAAATTTACTAATGATTTGGGTTGGATGTCAATGTATGTTCCTTTGTCTACAATAAATTAATATCAGTTTCGCTACCTTTTCGCCTCAAGTTTAATGTTGTATTCGTATTTATTATTAATTATTATAATGTTAGGTATAAATATTATTTATAAGTATCTATCGAAAAAATAATGTAGCTATAACAGTCGACTGTTACCTGTAACACAAGTATTAAGTTGCTAACCGTAGGAACAGACGACCGTGTGTGTAATTACAGTTTTATAAGATACTTATTATTTATTTATTATTAGCTTAGTAAGACTAGTGAAGCAATTCTAAAGATTAAGACCCGATCCTTTCTCTTCAAAGTATAAGAAAACGTAGGAAACTTACTGGCTGCAGGATAATACACTCGCTTATTGTATAGTACAAAAGTCAATCCGTCTGCCCAGCGTGGTGACTAAGGGTAAACACATAAAGGTACACGTAAAGGTAAGGGCAAACACATTAGTTCGTGCCATAATGTTTGGCGCATCTTGGAGAGGCCTACTTATGTCCAGCAGTGGACTGCGATAGGTTGAAGTGATGATATAGTACAAGGGTTCCATAAACTTGTTTCAATATCAAGATAGGTGAAAAATTCACTGTTCAGCAGTAACAAGTCAAGTCAGTTACAATACGATATAAATAGCCCTTATGTATCTATTACAACTGCAACAGTTGCATTATAGATATTGATTTTTTTTTTGAATTATATATATATATATATATATATATATATATATATTTTTTTTTAATCTCCGACCCTTCCTCAGTTCCGGAGGACTACGGCCAGCAATGGGATTTTACAAGCAGAATTTATGAAATCAATCAATCAATTTGATATTTTACTGTTTCTAACCCGCTTTTAAGACTTTAAAACATCAAAAGGCAGTGTTAAATTGTAATAGCCAATTCTAAAGAAAATCGTGTCTGGCAAGTTTGAACAATAAAGCAGTAATTGGCAACACTCTAGCGATATAATTGCTTCTCGACGGCGCTGTTCACGGCGTTTAATTGCACCCTTTACGAATAATCGTCGTGACAATCTGACTAAACTTATATTTGTAGAACAACAAGGCAATTAACTGCATTATTTGCTAATCATTCGAAAAAAATATATTTAAAATTCGAATATTTTAAAGCAAGTCGAGATCTGTCTATGAAATGCCAATCGAATACTTTTATTAATATCTGGTTATCTTTAAAACCGTAATAGATAAATAATATTATATTATAATCTATACTTTTTTTTTATGTCACTAGGTCGGCAAGCAAGCGTACGGCTCACCTGATGGTAAGCGATTACCGTAGCTTATAGACGCCTGCAACACCAGAAGCATCGCAAGCGCGTTGCCGACCCAATCCCCAATCCCCCCAAGAGCTCTGGTCACCTTACTCACCAACAGGAACACAATACTGCTTGAAACTAGTATACTATTATTATAAAGAAGTAACTTTGTTTGTAGGGGGGTAATCTTCGTAAATAGTGATCCGATCATGAAAATTCTTTAACTAACAGAAAGATACACTCTTGAGGAGTAATATAGGCTATATTGCATTGTTATTGAACAAAAACTTCAGTGAAAAATAATAGAATATATAAATCAAGTCGGAGAAGTGTGAGCGAGATGACAACTTTACTATATGGTTACATCACGAAAAAAAATAATTAACGCCCAACGAAGTGGGCACGGGTCAGCTAGTAACAAATAAAAAGAAAAGACAATACAATCAAAAATTAAACTTCTAAATATTAAAATGGACACGGAACTCCTCTTCAAAGTCCAAATTTATTTTTTCAAGTAACTCGGAAAAAGCATTTGTGTTGCTCTTTTAAAAATAATAAACTTTTTTTATTAATTAATTATAATTAACATCGTCAAAAACCTTGGGACCCTTTAAGACAATTCATTCCATTGAACACATATGTCCGTGCAGAAAGGAGGTTGATTCTTTCGGACTGCACGGCCTTTCCTGCAAATGAGTTCAGGTAGATTTTCCCGCCACGGTTCCCTAAATGATATCTACCATAAAAGAGCTCTTGCAACCATCGACGTTCCTGCTCTTATCGAGCCTATTGGAATTAGTAGCGGAAATGGCAAGAGACCTAATGGGTTGAGGTTGGATCCCTGGGAAAGGGAACAGGTGCTTTTGTATGACGCAGCCTGCTTTGACACTGCTTGACTTTGACAGAGCGGGCAAACTACGGACAATCAACGGGGAAATGCTGCCAGCATTCTTGGCACCATTCCACGCGGACATCGTTTATACAACTATCTGTAAATATTTAGTTCTTAAGTTGCGAATCGTAAATATGTACAATATTTTAAAATTTCGAAATAAATATAAGAATAATATTACAATTATTGTAAAGTTACCGCTAATCTTGCTAAAACGAATAGACAAGAAATGAAAAGTTTTAAAAAAGTCAATGTTTTTCCTATTAACGTATACTTTCCTTTGTTATATCTACGTTTTTTGATTTGGTAAATGCTATTTGACGTTGAGGAATTCAGACTTTATCAGTTTTGTCGTACAAATATTTTACTTATTCGTTGTTTTTTTTTATCTAGGAGTCGCTGCTCCTCCCCTAAGTAAGGCAACAGGTAGGCACATCAGCTCTCTTGAATCCTTGAAACGGATTTGGCTGCAGCATATTGCGTAACTTGTTTTGTGAGTTGTAAAATGGTATGTAGTTGGCTAAGTATCGTTTTACTGCATCCAAGATTTATGGGATTCCTTAGTAATCATGTATTTCCGTGTTGCAAACATACCAGGGTTCCGATTAAATCAGGATACCCAAAATACAAATAAATAAATAAATCAAAACTCTACCACAGTGTAAAAAAGATCAATCTTACTGACCTGGCGCATCTTCCTGTAAGTCTGGAAAGTGTGGTGCGGATGGTTGTGCGTACAGCAGGTTCAATTCCCGCGCCTCGTTCTCCTCTTGCGCCTGCTGGCGACGAAGCGCCACCTGGGTGAGAACAGGGATTATATAAACACGTCGTCCACATAGAATCTGCATTATCTTATTATTCATTCGTATTTATTTAATATAGCCTATGCTCTTCACGGGGCTTTGAACTAATAATACCTATCTACCTGTCGTCAAAACTCATATAAAAGGAAAGTAACTAAACTCAAATAAATAATGAATGTAAGACTTTGCTTTTAAAGTATCTTTTAATTTAACCATGTTGTGATTACGCCACAATGATTACAAAATGTTTAGTGTATTCTGTTACACAAGTCTGGGCAGACATTGGTAATGCGACACAGAGTTACTGATGTTGCTATTTGTCTCACAAACCTTTGCAACTATAATACCACACTAATTTTAGCCGATATATTTGTATTTAGTTCTGTCATTAATGCTGGTAAGCTACACAAACTTATGTGGCGTTATACGCTGTTTCTTTGCAGCATATTTGCACTTTGCGCACACACAGTATAACTGTTATTAATGTATATTGCTATTTGTGACACAAACCTGTGCAGCCATAACGCGTTGTCTCTCAGCGATGAGTGTGCATTTAGCGCACACACAGTCCCGCCAGCGGCAGTAGCGCTTGTGCCCCTTCAGTGCTGACACGACGCCATGGTTGCGACACCGGGCACATTTGGGCGTTCTCTGCGCACAGAAATTAGAACATTTAGTATAATTAACAAATAAAACCTACAAAATAAAGAAGCTAAATAAAATATTCTTATTATTAAAATGGGCGCTAATATCTGGACTTAGTAAATCTGTTTTTTTTATATATATACAAAAGTTATTTTATGTATATTATCAAGAGAAGGCAGTGTTATAAGCTCTGTACCCGACAAGGAAAAGATCAGGCTCAACCAGATCATTAATCTGGACCGGATCAGGATAGAATGAGGCATGCCAGATCCGGCAAGCTCTATCAGGACCAAGTCTGGTCCAAACAAGGATAGCCTGATGTAAAATATAATCAAGTATGGTAAGGCATACTGGATCAGGACCCGGTCCGGTCCAGTTTAGGATAGCCTGATGTAAAATATAATCAAGTATGGTAAGGCATACTGGATCAGGACCCGGTCCAGTCCAGACCAGGATAGCCTCATGTAAAATATAATTAAGTATGGTAAGGCATACTGGATCAGGACCCGGTCCGGTCCAGATCAGGATAGCCTGAAAGAAATTACGCGAACTGAGCCTGAATCGCGCTATATATACATTTATCAGGACAGTCTAGCAAGGAGTCCGTTTCTACACAGTGGAGCAGTCGTAAGTAATAGGAAATAGTTAATTAGTAGTTAATTATTAGAAGTTAATAAATAAAAATTAATTAATAATAATAATTAATTAATAACAATAAATAAAAATAATTAATATTTAAAGTAAACACATAAATAAATAATACATTGGAAAAAATAAACGGAAATAAAAATCATAATAATTATGTTAAGTAACATATTTATAATATCAATTCGCTTTTTTTTTTGATAAACAATTTTTTTCAAGAATATATATTCGTGTTTCTTAAAAGGACCGGACCGAACCGGCTGATCAGGATAAGATGATATTTCATCAGGTCCAGACCAATCATCTGCGTTACATGCCTTATCTAGTCCTGATCAGGCATGCCTGATCCGGTCCTTATAAGGAAGACGAAAAAATTTCTACTCGGGTATATGCATATTGTGAGGAGATCCCTGAGCACAGGATAAATCTACAAGATACAAAGATTTAGTTGCCGTGGAGTCGTGTACTAACCAGCTATAATTCATTACTAGGTAATAAAAACTATTCTACTTCGTAAATATACGTAAAAACGTAAAAAGTGCGTGCGTACAAAGTACACATGTCAGAAGTGAAACTTCATTGGCAAACTAATTTTTAAGTACCGTTTATATTTACGCTTCAGCCTGTAATATCCCACTACTGGGCACAGGCCTCTTTCCCCATGTAGGAGAAGGATCAGAGCTTAATCCACCACGCTGCTCCAATGCGGGTTGGCGGATATATTCCTTACTATGAGTAACGATCGCTATCAGGTGCATGATAACAACCGGGACCGACGGCTTAACGTGCTCTCCGAGACACGGTAGGGACACCCACAAGGACTACACAAACACCCAGACCATGGCAAACACCTGTGTGGCCAATACAAATGTTTGTCGTGTGCGGGAATCGAACCCGCAACCGCCAGCGCAACAGGTACAATCCGTGGCTGTGACTGTTGCGCCAACGCGGCGTCGTTTATATTTATACAAATTTAAAAACGTTGCCGTTTAATCAAAACGTTGCCGTTTCATCCGTAAAAATTTTACCCTCATACAAGAAGTTTCACTTCGAAAATATTTAATCAAACAGCAAAACCAGATTTGCTTATCTAATCATATATCAACTGTAAAGTACTTAAATGAGTTAGAGTAACTACATTAACTTTTAAAATAGATTTGGATGTTTTGTTTGTCTAATATTCAATGAACATACACATGATCTCTCTAATATCATTGAACATACAAATGATCATCGATTGGAGTTGTGCTAATATGATTGACCTAAATTTAAAATCTATGAATGATTAATTAATATCATATCTATGACTGCCCAAGTCATTGTCAGAACTTGGAAGCCTATGTCAAGCAGTGGACTGCGATAGGCTGAAGTGATTGATAATTATGACTGACTGTTTGTGTGAAATATATGTTTATTAAAACATTTATTTATATGCTTATTCATATAAAAAAACAAGCGTGCTTTAGACCAGACGACTGAAGTAAAACTTCTGCACAATAAGCCTGCACTGTGTCTTAGATATACGAAACGTTGCTCGCACCTCTCTCTCTTGCTCCGTTCGCCTCGTCTGAGCACATTTTCGTAATGCTCTCGTCGCCCTTGTATCATATTACTCCCCGAGTCAATCGTAAAGAAGTTTAAGAATTTTTACTTCAAAAACGAAGCGCTAAAATTTATGTACGCGCATAACTCCTTCAAGACTGGATAGGTTTATTCATTTTTTTTTGTTCTTTATCATCAAAACAAGTAGGTACCTATGTATAAGTATAACAGAAAACTAAAATAATTAAACTAAGGTAGGGTACAGCAGTAAATATCCTGCTCAAAATCTGGAGCAGCCCGACTGGAGAAGTACCTCGACCTTCCAGAAGATCACAGCTAAATAATACTGCTTTCAAGCAGTGTTGTGTTCCTCTTGGTAAGTTAGGTGACCAGAGCTTCTGGGGGAAGTGGGGTAGGGTCGGCAACTAGCAATGCTTCTGGTATTGTAGACGTCTACAAGCAACGGTGATCTCTTACCATCATATGAGCAGCTCGCTTATTTGCCGACCAAGTGGTATAAAAAAAAATTGAATAAAATCGACATATTCAATCAGCAAGTCATTGACGAAAAGATGACCATGGGCAACATCGCAGCTTCAGTAAATAGACGACAGGATACGAATATCAATGAAAAAAAGGTAGGTATTTATTGTTACAGTGTCCATAGTTACAATAACTCAGCTATAACTTTTTGAAGACATACTTAAGGCAGACGGATTAAAAGACTCGCTTAAAGAAGCTTAACAATGTTAGCAAATAATTATTTTTTTCATTGTAAGTGGGTACTTTCATAGTAATACATAAATACCTAATTATAAGGAATCGTTCGATTACATATGATACCTAATGAGGAAGTTAGCTGACCATCCTAACACAGATTAAACCTACAAATAATTCCTCTAGGATGTGCAGTTTGGATTTTAAAAAAAACTTACACTAACGATTGCGTAAGTGAGCAGAGTTTAATATTGTTACTTCATTATTTTTTGAGAATTTTTAATAACATAAAATTAACAAAAAGAAACAGCTGGTACAAAAGGAGGTCTTATTGACAAGTGGCATTTTCTCCCAGTTAACCTTTAAGCCAAAAGTAAAAAAAAACATACATTGTAGGCAACCAGTAATAGTCCAGTAATTCGCCAAGTCTTCACTTCAAAGATTCCGCAATGCTTGAAGACAAAAGTCTTCGAGCAATGCGGCCTGCCTGTGTTAACATACGGAGCCGAGACGTGGACACTGAACAAGGGACTGGTCCACGGGCTTGGGGTTTCTCTCAAAGATAGGATTAGAAATGAGACTATTCGCGAGAGAATCAAAGTAACCGACATAGTCCACAGAACTAGCAAGTTGAGTGGCAGTTGGCTGGTCACTTGTGTCGCAGGACTGGTGGCCGTTGGAGCAGACGTGTCCTGGAGTGGAGACCACGTCTTGGCAAATGCAGTGTACCGACGATCTCACTAAGATTGCCGGTGTAGGCTGGATGAGAATTGAGGAAGATCGGAATGTCTGGCGCGAGCTTGGGAAGGCCTATGTTCAGCAGTGGACTGTAATAGGCTGAAGTGAGTAATAGTAGGAACGGAATATGTCTATTTAAAAAACTGAACGAGTCAAATTAATAATTGTTATATTGTATTCAATGTAAACTATCAATCGATTATCAAATACCTACTCTAAAAATGGTAGTCTACACGACAAGCGCGATCTGTTCCGCGTTTCAAATTGTCAGTTACTACTTGGAACGTCGTCTGCGCATAATAAATACCTACTTCTAATTCTTTATTCTGAAAATATCTAGTTCATCTACATGTCACTTTTTTTATATAACTAGGTGCAACACCAGAAGCATTGCAAGCGCGTTGTGACCCTATCACCAGGAGCTCTGGTCACCTTACTCACCAACAGGAACACAATACTGCTTGAAAACAGTATTATTTAGCTGTGGTCTTCTGTAAGGTCGAGGTACTGCCCCAGTCGGGCTGCTCCATATTTTTATTTTATCTCAGTTTACTTTTAGAAAAGATAGAAAACACGATATAACTTCACATCTTGTTAAAATAAATATCAATTACGGTGGGTATTTTAGTAGACACCTTTGTATGAGACTTGACAGTTACCTTGAAATGACATGAACTATACTTTACTCCAAGATCTACATTAACACAAAAATCAATCGAAACTGTATCAATTGGTTAGACTTCAAAACCTAGATAGGTGCTTATTTATCATTCATTACAAAGTAGGTACTTTGCTAGATATCATATTAACCAAAGAGCGCTATTCTTGTCATATTCACAACCCTCTAATCTTTAAAAGAAAATAGCAAATTATATTTTATTTAAAATATCGTAATGCCAAAATGTGTTAAAAAATAGATTTGACAGTTTATATAAAACTACTAGCTGACCCCGCAAACGTTGCTTTGCCATATATCTTATTAACCCGCTTAACCCTCCCCCCCCCCTTATAACTTAGGGGTATGAAAAATAGATGTTGGCCGATTCTCAGACCTACCCGATATGCACACAAAATTTTATTAAAATCGGTCGAGCCGTTTCGGAGGAGTTCAATGTTTAACACCATGACACGAGAATTTTATATATTAGAAGATTGAATTATTAAGAAGCTTTAGCTGTGTTGCTACGGCATTAATGAATATAGCCACCCCCTCTCTTCCCGTGGGTGTCGTAAGAGGCGACTAAGGGATAACATAGTTTCACTACCACCTTGAAACTTAAAAAGTCGACCGATGGCGGGATAACCACCCCACTGCTGGCTTTGAAATACACAGGCCGAAAACGGGCAGCCTCTTCGGCCTGTGCGACAAAGCCAGCCCTGGGGTCACCAACCCGCCTGCCCAGCGTGGTGACTATGGCCAAAACACATGAGTTCACACCATTTTTGGTGCGAACTTATGGAGGCCTATGTCCAGCAGTGGACTGCGACAGGCTGAAGTGACATTGAATCACCCAATATTATTCCTCGACACCATTTAACAAAAATGAAATAATATGTGTTTTAAATTAAATTAATTTTAATATTGATTTTTGTTTCTATTTTTAATTTTAATTCCAGTTTTGATTGAATTTTAGTATTGATTTTGTTTTTAATTTTAACTATTGTAATTTTGAATTTTAATAGTTATATATTTTAATTTTTAATTTTAATTATTGTAATATTGATTGAATTTTAGTATATTGATTGTTTTAGTGTTGTGTGATTAGATTTTGATTTGGTATAATTTGTTTTGTCACAATTGTTAAAACTAACATAGTTTAGGAAAAAAAAATGTAACTAATAAAATTATGGACATGTCTGAATTAAATTATTATTATTATTAAATTAAATTGTAATAAAAATACAATTAATTAAATCATCGCCAATTCGTAACAATTTACATAAACTGTAACGAACGAACTAAACTCCAAAAACCAATGTAGTTATCCATTACACAACATTAAACTTTTGTGATACAAATTCAAATTAGTAAAGTTACAATTACTGTAACGTTACACTTTGATAAAGTGTTACATTACAATACAGTTAACCTTTGTTACTATAAATACGATGATTACAGTTAATGTTGTAATAATATTACAACATTGTACTGGTGTTACAGGAAGTTACTTGAGACTGCTATTCTGTAAACTTTGGGATTACATTGTTAGGAATTATTTAATAAGGGTGTATGTTTCTTTTATGACTGGTATTCTCGCTTTACTTATTATTTGTGTTAATTCATTAATATTGCACACATTTTTAACCGACTTCCAAAAAAGGAGGAGGTTCTCAATTCGACTGTTTTTTTTATGTATGTTACATCAGAATTTTTGACCGTGTGGACCGACTTCGACAAATTTGTTTTTTAATCGAAAGGTGGTGTGTGCCAATTGGTCCCATTTAAATTTATTTGAGATCTAACAACTACTTTTCGAGCTATATCTAATAATGCGTTTTTACTTGACGCTTTTTTCGTCGACCTACGTTGTATTATACCGCATAACTTTCTACTGGATGTACCGATTTCGATAATTCTTTTTTTGTTGGAAAGGAGATATCTCAAGTTTAGTACCATGATAAGGAAACCAGGATCTGATGATGGGATCCCAGAGAAATCGAGGGAAACTCTTTAAAATCCGCAATAACTTTTTACTGGGTGTACCGATTTTGATAATTCTTTTTTTGCTGGAAAGAAGATATCCATAATTTAGTACCATGATAAGGAAACCAGGATCTGATGATGGGATCCTAGAAAAATCGAGGGAACTTCTTGAAAATCCGCAATAACTTTGTACTGGGTGTACCGATTTTAATAATTTTTAGTTTAATCGAAAGCTGATGTTTGTCATGTGGTTACATGTAAATTTTATTGAGATCTGATAACTACTTTTTGAGTAATCTTTGATAACGCGTAGTTACTTGACTATTTTTTCGTCGATCTACGTTGTATTACTCGTCGATGTAATTGAAGTCGGTTTTTTTTTCGTTTGCGAGCAAACACAATTATTAAAGTTATTTTTAAATATTAAATAAGAAATAAGTAGATCCAAATTTTACTATAGTGAAATGATGAATCTTCTTTCTTTTTTTGTATTCAGTGCGCGCCGTCGGGTCACTTATGATAAAAATTTTTAGCTGTTTATTTTTAATTCAAATTGATTGTCGAAAATCAGTTTATACGTATCTGTGGATTTTAATTAAAAATTTAACATTTTAGACACTATATATAAAGGCACTAATTTTGCATAAGTAGAAACGTAATATTAAATACAATTTTAAAAGCACTCACAATCACAAAAAGATTCAAAAAAATTACGATTAAGTCCATATTAAAAAAACCGTCAGAGCCAAATAATCGGTAACGTAATCAAGCCACATCGTACCTGGTATCTCTCCGACGCTCGGAGGAAGAACGGAGGCAGCGCGGCCAGGACCGGATGCTGCACTAATTGAGAAACGTCCACACCGTTCGGAAGCGACATTATTACAACAAACTAATACAATTCAACAAAAACCCGAGCCCGATCACACTATACTCATATCGTCCCGAGCAACAGTTGAAGCGACTCGCCGTCCCGCGGTGGAATCTAACACTGTTGCACCAATTTCGGCAGAAAGCTGACAGTTGCCGGCCGCGCGACAGGGACGGGGCGAGAGTGAAACGCCACACTGTTTAAAGCTCAAAGCTCTCTCTCGCTCTGGAGTGATAACTGTATATGTTGTATCATCCGGTTATATAAAATGTTGTCAGATGAGAGCCAATAGCAAGCGGTCCGCCGCCCCGCCCTCGGGCGCGGATTGGAGGCCGCGCGCTGAAACTTAATTTATAAAGGTGACTTATTTGAGAAGCGCTCTTTGTTCGGACAAAGCGGGATCGAATGAGGCACAAAAACACAATTACGTTTGTTATTCGTATTCGATTTTTATTTTATTATTTAGTTTTGTTTGAACGTTTATTGTTAAACGTTTTTGTTCGTTTCTGACCGCGTCTGTGAATGTTCGGAGCATTATATCGTTTTAATGAGTCTCGATCAGATACGGACACGGTATTTTAATCTTAATTCATCTCGACATGTATTTAAACACTATTCTACATTTTAAGTTTACGTTTCTTCCGCTGTGGAGACTTTACTGTTAAAATTTGAATACCAATACTGTTATATATAGGTATATGGTAAAGATAGTTAACTGAAAAGAATAAACTGGTTTTTGTCAAAATACAAGATAAAACACTCATGACAAAGACAAGGTGACAACTTTTATATTTGGCAAATACTAGCTGCAAACGCGTTAATTTGAGGGGAAAATAGCCTACAGCCTTCATCGGTAAATAGGCTATCCAACACACAAATAATTTTTCAATGCGAACCATCAGTACCTACCTACATCCTAAGATTAGCGCGTTTTAACATAGGTACAACTTTTTCAGCTATATAATATTAGTATAAATAACTCAATTAAAATTTAATTTATACATAGAAATAAATAAAATTGGAGTGTCTGTTTGTAATATTAAAATAACCGTTTTTTTACTAAATGCATATGGATGTAATGACGCCGCGTTGGCGCAGCGGTTACAGCCATGGATTGTACCTGTTGCGCTGGCGGTTGCGGGTTCGATCCCCGCACATGACAAACATTTGTATACCTACAGGAATTTGTAGGCCTACAGGTGTTTGCCGTGGTCTGGGTGTTTGTGCAGTCCTTGTGGGTCTCCCCACCGTGCCTCGGAGAGCACGTTAAGCCGTCGGTCCCGATTGTTATCATGTACACCTGATAACTACTCATAGTAGGGAATATATCCGCCAATCCGCATTGGAGCAGCGTGGTGGATTAAGCTCTGATCCTTCTCCTATATATTATGGGGAAAGATGCCTATGCCCAGGAGTGGGATACTACAGGCTGAAGCGTAGGTATATGGATGCAAACAAGGTACATGTACCAAAACAACATTTTTTACAATTTTTGTCTCTCTGTCTTTATGTCTGTTTGTTCCGGCTAATCTCTGAAACGGCTGAACCGATTTTGACGGAACTCTCATTGGCAGATAGCTGATGTAATAAGGAGTAACTTAAGCTTCTTTGATTTTAGTTTTTTTTTATAATTGCAAACTGAAGAATAACTTTGTGGTAGATTCCACGCGGACGAAGTCGCGGGAACAGCTAGTATAGGTATAAAAATATGTCGTCTGTTCGTCTGTTTTGGACCGAGTTAATTCCTTAATCAATTTCAATATCGTGACGTCGGGAAGGTGTGATCAAATTGAAATATTTCAATTTGCTTGTCGAAGGGAATTCAATTTAAATTACAATGAGTCGCGGATTGGGGGTGTTGGGGGTGCTGAGGGCGGCGGGTGACGGGGGGTGGGGGTGGCGAGTAATTATTAATGTTTAAGTGAATATTTGCGCGTATTATGCTTGAAACAAACGGGAGCGGGTTTTTATTGAGTGTTTATTATTGAGTTATTGAGTTGTATGTTATCGAGTTTTCTTTAAAAATCGTTTTGATGTGACTGTTGGGACATGTATGCAAAAGTGTTATTTTAATAAATGTCTATAATATATGAGTTATAAACCTATGACTAAATATTGGCAAGAACTTTTTAACTTAGGTAGGTAGGGCACAGCAGGAAATTTCCTGCTCAAAAAATGGAGCAGCTCGACTTGGTTAGTAGGTACCTCGACCTTACAGAAGATCACAGCTAAATAATACTGCTTTCAAGCAGTGATGTGTTCCTGTTGGTAAAGTGACCAGAGCTCCTGGGTTGAATTGGGGGTCAGGCGTCTATAAGCTACGGTAATCGTCCACCAAGTGAGCCGTACGCTTGTTTGCCGACTTAGTTATATAAAAAAAAAGAATGTCGACTGGATTCTTTGTACCTATTGTCATGAAAGTTCAGGCTTTTAGACTAAGCTTAAAGAATTAATAAATTTTGATTTTAACTAATGATATTTAATGATATAAAAATGATTGTCTAAAAAAATACAAGGCAAAAAACAGCTGATTAATTTTTGCTGTATTTTGAGCTCCATGTATATCTTACACTTACAAATTGTAATTTTACGCTTCATATATATATATATATATATATATATATATATATATATATATATATATATATATAGGTAAACACAGATACATAAAAACAACTTGTTTTACATTAGTTATTCCTTAACCCATTTACTTTGAAATAATAATAATAAACGAACGGGTGTCAATAATATGACTTAAATAGGTTATAGCCGAGCTCATCTCAACGGATACAGACAAGGGTGAACGGGTGCACGGGTGTACGGCGTACGGGCGAGGAGGGTCGGTGGTTACGAGGCGTAAATTAGAATTCCGCAGCCGCGACCAATTCGCGAAATGTGAACATTTCGCAAACGTCTCAACTTCGATGTAGTGATGTTACTTTAGTATCGATATTTTTATATTCATGCTTTTTTTGTTCAAGTCAAGAATATTTTAACGACAAGTTGGATATTCACAATAAGTAATTAGGTACTGAGTGATGGGCTTGCTTCACGTATTGACCTTTAGGTTTTAGCATCATACAAGTTAGTTACAGTTATAAGAAACGTCTTGAAAGCAACATTGCTTATTATCTGCCATGCTACAACCTCCATTGGTTAGATATAATCGCTGATTGTGCTATCTCTCTGTATAATTTTTTTATGACTGTCAGCACACCAGCATCCCCGTACTATCTGCAATTTTGCGTTTTTATTTGTAAGTACTGTGGGTATTTCTGGGCAATCGAAAGAATCTCTAAGATGATGAGAATTTTTTTTTTTTTTTTATATTTTGAAAATTTGTCCCGAATAGCCAAAATTCAATTTTTTTAAATAATGTATGTAATCAAAAGAGGTACCTACCTAACTAAAACAACAAAAAAATTCCTACATTGAAATATGTTTAAAACCATCGATATAAGGACGTTACGTCACTAGCGAGCGTGGGAGCGAGTGAATATCTTGGTAAAGCGTTAAAATGAAATGTTCGCAATTTGAATATCGTCCGTGTCTTCTGCCTCCCTCCCACCTAACTCCCTACAACCCAGATCCTTTTCTCCTTCCCCGCGCACTCCCACGGCTTTACCGCGTAAACATCTTCGAAGAAATACAAATAAAATGGAAGTAAATTATACAATTGTATTTAAGTAACATTAATTGAATAAGGAGACTTGTTTGATCATATGTAAGTAATGGTAACTATCTATACAAAAAAAATAAAATTGGAATGTCTGTTTGTAATATTAAAATAACCGCTTTTTAATAAACACGATACATATACCTATAAAAAGAACATTTTTTTTTATATTTTTTATGGGTCTGTCTGTCTGTCTGTTACATACATAAATAAATAAATAATTTTATTGTATTATAAACGTAACAATTTACGTAGTGAGTCGTGCCTGCGGAAATTGTGTTGGATGTAGTTTCACATCTCACGCGACTGTAAGATGTGAGCAGACAGCTTTCATGTACTTAGATACGTGAAAACTTTTATAAGCTAGCATTCGAAAAAAAAATCGATAAAATGGTATTTATGAAATAGTGTATTCGCTCAGCTATGGCTATTATGGGTAGGTATAGTGAATTGATTAGGAATATGACGATGAGCAAGATGACGACCCGTTGGCGCAACGGTTAACTCACTGGCTGTTGCGCCAGCGGTCGCAGGTTCGATTCCCGCTCATGACAGACATTTGTATCGACCATATAGATGTTAGTCGTGGTCTGGGCGTTGTGTTTGTGTATTGTATGTGTTTCCAGACCCCCAGCACATTCAGTGTCTGTCTGACACTGTCTAAATCGTCTACGGACGGACGGACTAAGGCCAATGATGATGATGATTATACAACACAAATACATTACAAACAAATCATATAGATATTTAAAGACAGTGAAGTACAATGGGCGGACTTATGGCTAATTAGCCATTTCCTTCAGACAACCCAGTATAGTTATCTATAAATCCTTAAGTAATACCTAAGCCGGTGTTGATTATTATTTCGCCATTAGAAAGACACGTACAACGTTGGTATTTTATTTGTATCTAGTTGTAAGTGTCTTCACTTACCGGTCTTTGACTGCTTAAGAATTTCAGTTGCACTTATGAGTTTTTGGGTAAATACCGAAGGGGAAATTAATCGTGACTCTCTGTTATCCAATGCAGCTGGTTATTCACAGGTATTAAGTCTCAGTTTTGTTCGGTCATGCATCTATTACCTTCAAATATTAATTTCAAACATTGTCAATTTTTTTTGGTTTTATGACAACGTGGACATTTCTAGCGTCTTGTAGAGTTCGTAGAGTAGGTAAATTTATTTCTTAATTAAAATTTACATTTGATAAGAACTACTTTTGAATAAATTACAGTGACCATTGTAACCGATTTTTGCACTATTTATTTTTATTTATAATTATATTATTAATTATACATTACATAACTTAATATTAACTACCAAACTACACGCTTCTAAAAACTTAACCAAAATTCTCTTAAGGGAGTGCGTACAGGTTATGGTTGCAGGTTTTTCTTTCGCTTTCATATAGGTACCTACTAGTAATTATCGCCAAGGCGTGCTCTGCTTCTTCTAGGTATATATCTTACCTATAACACACACACAGCCCGTCTGTTCCCATGTTAAGCAACTTAATGCTTCTGTTACAGGTAACAGCCGACTGTTATAGCTAAATATTATTTTTTGAATAAATATAGGGGAGACCCATACAAAACCGTATACCGGGGTAAAACCGTATTGTGCCTTTAAAATTGTTGGTTGTTTGAATTTCCCGCTCAAACTTCTGTCAGTATGATCTACCAATAAGAGCCATTTGTCAACAAAAAGTTGTCAGTGCCTACATAGCAATAATACATATTATAAATATATAAATACACATATTACAGCCAGACTCATGCGGGAATCGAACCCGCAACCCGGGGTGCAGAAAGCAGAGCCACTACAAACTGCGCCAACGGTTTAGTCAAATGCCTAATTATCTAATTGTAAAACCGGCACAAAAAAAAGAGCTCAACTTGTATCTGCCCAAATTATTAGGTAAGGAGACTGGGCACGTTAGTGCCAGGTTACGGTAGTGACGATTTGTTAGGTACTTTAAGGAAAACGGAAGAATAAGAAAGCCAAAAAGACTAGGGTAAAGGGAAGCTGCAGAAATACACGGAGTTAATTGATGTCTTTGTTGAGGGACATTCGAAAACGCAATAAAGACGGTGCAGACATCGATACAAGCAGTATCAGCGTGGAGTATGATGCACATAGCGAAGATTTTACTGATGAGCAGGATTAAGAACTGCCAAAATATATAACATATTTTTTATTTATTTCTAGGTCCGCAAAAAGCGTAGGTACGGCTCACCTGATGGTAAGCGATTACTCATTAAAGCTTTGGGTATTGTACACAATTCATATCTTCATCCTCATTCAAAGATACTACAAGATCACAAAGATTATTATATTAAACCAATACATAAAACATCATAAACAAAACAATATTAAACAAAAACAAAATTGTTAAATTAACAACCTCAAAACTTTTTTTTAGTTGTATTTGTGTTATAAGTACTGTTTAAGTAGAATTGTTTTATGGGTCAATTGTTACCTGAAATAAATAAATTATTATAAAACAGACCATAACCTTCAGATAACTGACATAATTATCACATAAAGCTTTCCTAAAAACAAAGCGACTCTACAATAAGAGTTGCGCGCAACAGGCAGTCAAACACACACACAGAGAGCCATTGAGAGTGGCGGGATTGGCAACAGTGTCCAATGGCGGGTTGGCTACAGTTGCGAGCGACGCCATTGGCGGGCGAGAGAGGCGGGCTCCACTGTATCACAATGTTACAAGTCTGCCCTGCGCACTTCACACGTCTATTTCTGTAGCTTTATCACTGACGAGCTTTACGTATAACCTTAACGAGCTTTATAATACCCATGCGTATATTAAACAGTATAAAAATTACTTTAAAATCCCTCGCTTACACATTCAATTCACTTACAAATTCACTGTTCAAGAAGTTGTTGAAATCAATCTACAATAAAGAAAAAATGGTTTTAAAATATTTTTATATTTTTTTTCTGTAATATTATTGTATCAATGACTGTAGGTACGTTCGTTTGTTTGTTTATTATTTTAAGGTTATAACCACGTAATAGGTAGGTATAACTCCACTGCTGGAGGTCTCCCAGTTCGAGCTAAAAATGGCGCGAACTCATGTGTTTTGCCCATATATAACGCAGAGCTGGCTTTGTCGCTGGCGTGTGTCATACATTATTTTCTAATGTTTACGCAAATTTCACTCATTATAATGAAACAACTTTTTCGGATTTTATCGCGGTTTATTAAGTTTTTTAAATGCCAAAACAATTCGGACAGCTTACAGCAACCATGGTCATGGGACTCATCTCGGGATATTTGATCAACAGGTTTTCCCATTTCAATGCCGGATATGAATTAAATAAAAAATGAATCCAGGAAGACATTGACATTCACGACCAATTTTCTTATATATGTCAATCCACGCAAAAGTCTGTGTTTCCGTAAAACTATAACCTGGGGATCTTTAAGTCACGAGTGAATAGGTTAGGTACTTCTAGGTAAGCGTGCTCCGTCTCAGACCGCATTTTCACATATCATCTGGTGAAATAGTGGTCAAACGCAAGCCTATCATTGTATAAAAAAGTACCTATTCCTTAACTTTTTGGTTTTGAAGGTTTAATTAATTTTCTTTTGATGTAGGTAATATTCAATAATGTTAGATTTTTTTTTTTTTAAATAATTTAACTTATTTTTTACTTTTAATGTTACCGTTTCTAACCTAAAAGACCTAAACATGGTATAATAGCCGTGAACACTGACAGTAATCTATGGCTCCATCATCTGATGTACTCCTTGCCTCTATCTGAACTGACATATTCTAGGTATAAACTTTTTTCCAGAATATTTCAGAAGTTACACAGAGAGGGAAAGTAGGAGAGAGTTGAAGATATATAAAGATGGAATAAAGGAGGATAGTGGGTCTGAATCTAGCTCTCTCATAACAAACACAACCACCGTAGGTACTTACTAACTTTAACTGTTTTTAAGTAAACTAGGTCGGTAAACAAACGTACCTACAGCTCACCTGATGGTAAGCGATTACCGTAGCCTATAGACGCCTGCAACACCAGAAGCATCGCAAACGCATTGCCGACCTTATCCCCAATCCCCCCAGGAGCTCTGGTCACCTTACTCACCAACAGGAACATAATACTGCTTGAAAACAGTATTAAGTATTTATCTGTAAGGTCGAGGTACTACCCCAGTCGGGCTGTTCCATATTTTAAGCAGGAAGCATTTTCCCGCTGTGCCCTACCTCAATTAAACCTAACTTAACTTACCTTTGTTTTAGATTACCTATATCGTAGTATCTAATAATTATTTTAAGGGTCATCTGACATTGCTGTCATTGCCAAACAAACATTATAAAAATTATAGGCATAGATCGTATTAAATCTCAAGCTATTCAATAAAGATACTAAAACGATACATAAGTACCAACATCTAAATTGTAAAAAACTAACTATCATTTTAATATTAGCTGCTATTTTAATTTAAATAAAAATAACAGGTAAAATATTATTTATATATAGGTGTCAACTTCTTAAAACTATTATTAATTATTTTATCGAGATAAGTAGTAGGTGCGCTGGTTCTGTGGCGGACAGTTTTATTTGATCGCACGAGCATCCGTACCTGTGTACACTCGGAGCGGAAAGCGCTGAGTGCGCAACGAAACAGCGCTGACAGAGAAATGACCGCTGTACGTCACGCGGACGTCCGCCGGGATTAGAAGGGATAAGACGCCAAAAACAATAAAAATTTATTTTAGAAATTAGTGCAGATAGTTCAATTGTTAAAATGTAGAGCCGTGTATGTCAATGAAGCTGTTGTCAACCGATTAATTGAATAAAATATTTAATCTGTTATAACTTGACAGGCTATGATGTGACAATATGTATTGAAATTTTCAACTGAGTGTGTAGTTATGTGTTTTTGTGTGTGTCTTTTTTTTTAAATTGATTTTCGTATGAAAAAAATATGAGGAGTAAAATCTAGAACTAATGACCTCGTTACGTTTCTTGTAACGCCATCTATCGCGTAAAGTCAACAAGTTCCGATATATGGAGTTATGAGAAAACAACGTTTTCTTGATTCGTTTATTTACCATTTGATATGATATTAATCTTTTTTTAGACTAGTAAGTAAGGCTTTTTTGCCTTTTAGACAGTCGATCTGAAGGAATAAACTCCAGTCGTGCGTCGGAGCCGACACACACTTTTATTTATTTATCTAACTTTTTCATCCCTAAAAAGATATCTGTTATTTTAAAAATAATAAAGTAACCTAACTTATTAGAATCTATCTAATCAAATGAAAAGAGAATTTAATCGAAAGATGCAGCTAAAAATACCAGGTGAATTGTGGTCTCACGAAACGGTATTTTTTTTTATTATATATTGAATTGTGTATAAAGGGTAAAGTTCAAACAGTCTTTAAGGCAAAAATAACACATTAAAAAAAATTTATACAAAGCTAGCGGAATGTCCACGCCAGTCCCCCGCAGCCCGCACGAGCTGACCAACAAAAACAAAGCATTAGTCCGGCCGCTCTTTGTCGTATTTTTGCGGAGTGCGACTGACTCTGACAGAGGGCGCCTTATGACGCAGATTTTTTCCTTTCATGCGAGCTGCCCTCCCCATCTCACCCCCTCCCGTGTCACCCCCCCACACCCCCGTGACTTTATTTCGGTCAAATGACTGCCGTATTGAATAGTTCCGTGTTTGATAGATGACTTCGTTGTTTTTCTTCGTGTTTGCGGATTAGGGACTATTGGTGAAATGTCGGCTAATTTTTATTTCACATTTGAAAATTTGGGAATGGCGTCCTTTTTAGTTTTTTTAAATTATTTAGAGTATGAGCTGAATGTTGTTCGAGTGTTTGTGTGGTCATTAATTCATCATCAAGGATTGATTTTATACTTTACAATTTTAAGATATATATTGATATGAATTAGGACTCATACTTACTTACCTATACGAAGGAATTGCTGATCCCATACCAAAAACATTTTTCAATTAAAAAGCCCTAAGGTAACTTTATAGACGGTTTTTACCTATTACCTTCCTTCCCTTTAGCTTAAAGAAACAGAACAATAGCAAACAACATTTTTCGTTTGCGGGTCTGGTCGTCGATATCATCAATACATATAATAAAAATGTAACGGGTCGCTGTCTGTACATTCAAGATTATGAAAAAAATATTGGGAACTTTATCAACGCAAATACCACCCAAAACAATGATTGTCAGAATTTTTGTCTGTTTGTCTGTGCGTTTGCGCACGCTAATTTCAGAAACGGTTTATCCGATTTAGATGTGGTTTTTACTAATATATTGTGGTAAGCTTAGCTTAACATTTAGTGTTTGTTTCATGTCATTCGGTTCATAAATAAAAAAGTTATGCCAATTTAAAGAATCACATTGAACATCTAAAGTCAATATTTCACGCGGACGAAGTCTAGTTTGCTACTTATAATGATAATATTAAGGTTAATAAATTTATTTATTTTTTTCTTATTTAAATCTAATATTACAACAGGCAGAAATAACCCAATTCATTAGAACGTACTAAAAAGGCAAAGAAAATAAAAAAATTATACTATAAAAAAACATAATAAGTATTATGCAACACTAATTCAAAAATTTAAGAACGGTTCTAGATTCTATGAAAATGATAAAAGTAGGTGACGAAATAAGTGAAACTTTCTATGATGTCTTAGAAAAATAAGTATATTACCATTAAAATTCGGAGCTACTTAGATTAAACAGGAAATTAATTATTAGGAAACAAAGTAAAATCGAATATAAATCATACAATTTTTACGTAGTTGACAATTTTTACATTTCTTTTTATTTTTTCATCTGAATAGACAGTTTAGTAGTTACTTACTTTAGCTACTGCCGCATAGATGTCGCTGTATATTTTTATATTAGTTCTTACTACAAATACTAGATGGTGTTATATTAAATTTTTGATATACTATTATAAATATCATCGGTTAAATAGAAAAATGACATTTCTCAGTTTTTCTTAAAAGTAAGCTTATTACTGGAAAGAGTCTGTTAACAACATTATTTTTATATGGATAAAAGACCCCTTATAAAGTTATACGTCAAGCTCACTAGATGACACCAGTGTTATTTCGGTATTCTGCGGTCGTCGCCATATTGATTGTAAAAAAAACGTCGGTCTGCCAACAACAACGATATTTTAATCTATATGTAAATACCTTTAAAATTATATATGCCTTACTTGTAAATATAAAAATTATAAGGAAAAATCAATTTTAATAAAAGTAATAACTTAAAATGCGTGTATTACAAAATTTACTATTTTTGGTTATTGTCACTTTTCTATTTAACCGACGATATATAAAAATGAATGTTTATCTGTAGGTACGTCCTGCATAGAATCGTAAACTATGCATTTGATCATGTCATGGATCTTCAACAAAGCGTTGTGCATGAGCCCACAAAAGGTTCTGAGTTGGTACGACCAAAATAAAAAATAAAAATAAAGCGTAGCCACGCGCGCAGGGTAAGTACAGCTATTTACAATTAATATAGGTAACAGTATCACGTTTTATAGAAACATTACAAATTTGTAATAATCAGTTAAAAATTAATGTTATTTAAATTATTTTCGAAACTTTTATCTAACCAACGTGAACTAACTCGATTCGACGTGAGTAAAAGTTATGTAGGTACATATTTTATAAACATTAGGTCAGCTTTTACCTGCCTTAACTTTCCATGTGGGAGTCAAAATAACGAACGCTTACTATATATATGCAGTGGACTGTACAGGCTGTAATAATGATGATGATGATGATGATGATATGTGTAATGGGGTCAAAATCCAATTCTCTTAATTTGCCCTTTTATGAAACTAAACCCAATCTTACACCGCATGGTAGCGTTATACCTCTTGGTCACGTGATAAACGTGAATTACCAACAGAAATGCTTACAAACATACAGCTATGTTTATACCCAAACACGTACGTTACAGCATAACATCCTCCCTAAACAATGGTATAGGTGCTGTGAGAGGAACATTATTCTCATTGACTACAGTATTTTACTAGATTTTGTGGCAGGTGATACCATCAGAAGGAAAGACGGTAAGTTTTGTAAATTATAGAATTATAGTTTACGAAACTGACAAATAGATTTACTTAATAACCTATTACTTTATGTTGAGCCAAAGATTTTTAAAGATTTAGCACTTTTTTTTACTCAACTAGGTAAGTCGACAAAAACAAACGTTCCGCTCACCTGATGGTTAGCAATTACCGTAGTTTATAGACGCCTGCAACACCAGAAGCATCATAAGTGCGTTACTAACCCTACCCCCACCCTGGAGCTCCGGTCACCTTACTCACCACTGGAACGCAGCACTGCTTGAAAGCAGTATTATCCTTCTGTAAGGTCGAGGTACTTTCTCAGTCAGTTCAAGTCATGTTAAATAAGGATTTGGTTAAAATGCTAATCCAATTTCGATTCATCTAATCTCTTCAAGTTCAGATTTTATCAAATATTCGTCAGCTTTGTTATTTGGGTCGGTAATTTTTAAAAAGAATTGTTAAATATGTGTTGTTATCCTGATTTATTTTTTCAGGATACCAACGAACTATGAAACCATACACGCGATTGTTATGCCTAACTGCAGCATTGTTCCTGTCGACGAGTCACGCTAAAATAATGAGAAACAACGCGCTTATGACCAAAATGGTATCGAACTTTCACAAAGATAACGAGAACTCCGACGAAAAAGAAGATCACGCTATTTTGAATCGAATGCAGAACGTTCTGTGCAAAAACTTCCCCACGATACCTTGCAATATGATCGTCCAGGACAAAGCTCTCAAGAAACTAATCGAAAAGTCCATACAACAAATTAACTACAAGAAACTTTCCTTCGAAAAAACGACCCCCTTCCCCGGATATCTAACACTTTTCCCGATCGTAAATAACGACGCGTCTAACCAACAAATACGTGACAATGCCTACCACAACGAAGATACCGGCAAAAATAAACACAAACAAAAAAAGAAAATTAAAAGCACAAAGAAACGCACATCGGTCTACACAAGAAAGAAGCTTCGAAAATTTTACCCCCATAAAGTGAAATTCAGAGACAAAACTAACGGACACATGAAGGAAGATTACGGAGACAATTCAGGGGAGAAGCTATCGATGTCAGTGGAGGTTCCGGACATGACGCTGACGAGAAAACACCAGCACTTCTCATATAAGATGGAACCCGCTGACCCGCCGGTGTGGAGGATCGACTACGTAAAGCACGGGGAACCAAAGGTCAACATGTTCGATCAAGAGGACGGGTTCCAGGGCTACATGAAAACTGGACCCAACGTTGTTGTTGACGGTAATGTCGATACAAGGAAAGATGTAATGCATCCAGACGTTTATATAAAGAAAAATTATCTTAGAAAAAACTTACATTTGGATATGCACTCGGACGGTGTTGAATAATATTTTTTAAATAAAATTTAAGCGCACAAATTTGTTTTATTCCATTACATTAAACGGCCTGCTAACGACATATAGACGCAGCTAATCTAATTACAAATAGCCGCTCAATGACTATGATAGCCTTTACTTAACTGTTACAGCTTGTCATATGCTCCAGGAATAAGCCCTTTGGAGTATAAGTAAATTGCGATTCAATTTAGGCGGAGACTGAGATAACGAAGCTATAAAATAGATTTTTAACAAATTGTCTCGTCTGCGTTAACATTAATTTAAGTGCAATAGTAAGTATAGGACATTTTTCTTAACCAAGTATTGTATGCCTCGCTATATTCGTGTTCACTTCATTGAAAAAATAGTTTAACAAAGCCACTCCGAATGCCAATGCGAAAAGATGAAAATCCTCTTTGTCCTCTAATTTTGTAAGATTAAATTATGAAAAAAATGGATGCGATATTGTGAAGTCATAACAAACGTCGTAATAATTTATAACCAAATATATAATATTAAAATGAGTCGCAGTTCAGTTTTGTATCAGTTTTAATTTTTTATATGTCTTATTAATCGACTGTAATAAAAGAAGGTTATCTATATCACACGTAGGTTAGGTTAGGTTAGCATTTCAAAATATAACGTTTTTTTTTGGTATCGCAGGGGAACCCATTTACGGGTGATATCCGGGACGCCCGGGTAGGCATTCCTAGACCATATGTCGGCTTCAGCACTTGGGGGTGCACTACCGACCAAAACCGCTGCGGGAGCCTTTAGCCGCTTTAATTGGAGGGTCCCGGATCTGCAGGCAACAGGATCCCTCCAGCGACAGGCTGGCCTCGGCGAAAAGACCAGACTTCTCCTCCATGGGGACTGTCCGGCTCACCTCTGAACAATCCCGACGACGCCATGTCGAGCAGGATCGAGTTCCCATCCCGGCCGACACGAGCACAGGGGCGTTACTGGAGGCGCATTAAGAAGCGCCTCCTACCTACACCCCCGTTCGTTGCCTGCGGACGGACGCCTCGTCGGTGGCCTCCTCTTTCATCCGCTCGTCGTTCTCCTTCTGGAACATAACTGTCTCGCAGAAGGAGACCATCGCCGTCCAGAACTCGTCGTCGCCGAGCATCGCGGTGATGACGCTCGGCAGTGACAAGTTCCCTCCGAGGACTATCTTCAGATTGCGACGCAGCGCCACCCATCTCGGGCACACCTCGAGGGTGTGCCTGGCAGAGTCCACCGCCGCGCCACAATCGTGACATCCAGTCGTCAGCTTCATTTGGGCCGTCCGACACAAGTATTAACCAAAGCAGCCGTGCCCGGTGAGAACTTGCGTCGGACGGAAGTCAATATATAACGTATTAAATCAAGCTAATCTGTTATTTTTATTTGTTTTGTAGCTGTTCTTAAGATTTTTATTTTTCAGTAATTTCGGATTATAACTAACTTTTTATAGGCATGAGCGATTAGCCAAGGAATACGAAAAACATCTATTTTGTGGCTTTAGCCATTTAGGGTAGTACCTCCGAAAAAAAAATGTCAAAATCTTTTTTTTTTATTACTGTAACATTCAGTAAGCAGACAGCCAAGGAATACGAAAAACATCTATTTCGTGGCTTTAGCCATTTAGGGTAGTACCTCCGAAAAAAAAATGTCAAAATCTTTTTTTTTTATTATTGTAACATTCAGTAAGCAGACAGGTAAGGGAGGCCGAGGAGAGTAGAAACAGTTGATACCTACGTAGAGATGACCCATACCTAAAATAAACGATAATATGTAGGTACCTAATGTATTGTAGGTATACCGTATACTTAATTAAGCGTTATTTATTTAAGTAACAAATGATTGCGACAAAAACTGCCAATATTTCATTTAATACCCGCAAAAATTCAACTCAAATACATCTTTGTTTCGACTCTCCTCTTAGCCAGAATACAGCGCAGCGGTCTAGCGAAGTTAAAACGTATATTATCGAAAAGAAATTCGTAACAAAAAAAAAGACACATTTGAATGTAAGTGTTCTGTTAAAAACACAATCAATCATAACGGAACCCTTTTTTGCTTTTTTAACCGACTTCAAAAAAGGAGGAGGTTACTCAATTCGACCGTATATATATTATGTATGTTCGGGGATAACTTCGTCGTTTATGAACCAATTTTGATAATTCTTTTTTTGTTGGAAAGGAGATATCCCAAGTGTGGTAACATGATAAGGAAACCAGGATCTGAAGATGAAATCCCAGAGAAATCGAGCGAAACCCTCGAAAATCGTAGTGACGACTAGTGCGTTTGTTATTTTTTTTTTTTTTTTCGTCTACTTACGTTGTATTCCTTGTCGATGTAATAATTGAAGTCGGTTTTTTTCGTTTGCGAGCAAACACAATTATACAATTGCCCACGCTTCTTCTTTCACAGGCGTATCAATGGTATGGCTGTATGAGTAGAATCTTGAATTTTTTTTTTGTTTTGAGTCAAACCCTTATCGCATTGATAAAACCACACTAACCGCTGTATTTTTTTCCTATAGTTATTCTCATACAAAATTGTTATCATAAATTGCAGTGTAAGGTTTTAGTCACATGAAACACTAGAAAATAAATGTGATAAACTTTCAATTAAAAAAATTATAAATGTATTTTTTATTTACCGATTTTAAAATAAAGATGCTAAGTAGGAATGTGTATGTGTGTGGAGTAACCTCCTCCTTTTTTGAAGTCGGTTAATAAAATAGCGCACAGTAGAAATTAATTATGAAATTTCAAAAGAAACTCACTTTTTGTTGGATAAATGGGAAAAAATTGTATACATTTAATGCGTTGTACATTTTTTGGTACCTACATGTTTCCTGAACCTTGCTAAGATACAAAGTGTAACAATTAGATACCTACCTACTGATTTAAAATTTTTGGTGAGGCGATGAACAAAAACTAACGTCGTCCAGATTTTTTGTTTAATTGTCCGTTATCACACGAAGGCATCACATTTTTGATACTTGACTTAGCTTTGGTCAAGGCGGTAGTTCAAATACCTATCGAAATGAAAATAGTATTGTGATTGAGGTCCGTACAACGCCTGGCTTGTCTCCGTTATCTTTAATCTTAAGTTTACGAACGTTCCTAAACTCCACACAACCATCATGTGGCACTACCGAAGTTAAAAAAATATTCATTTCATTTAACTTCATATTATAACTATCCCAGTACTATCCAATTAGATTAAAAAAAAAAAAACGACATTAAATAGGCAATTTCTTAAAATCATAATTTGTAAATGAATCTAATTATGTTAATTACATAATTATTTAAAAAAAAACTAACGACGACGTTATTCTGAACAAAACTTTATTATGTAAGCAATTAATATATACAGTACTGTCGCGCCCCAACTCATTATCGCTTGACCTCTCGAACTTGCGTTCATCTCTTATATGACCAACTCTGGTAGTGACAACACATATATCGTGACAATGTCTCGACCGGTACTATCCTCTCACGTGTTAGATATCTCAACTGGTAGACCGGCTGCAGGAGTATTCGTGGAATTATACAAGAAAAAGGACAACGACTGGACTTTATGGCATAACACAGTGACGTCTAGCGATGGGAGGATACAGTTTCCTTTTTCGAAAGATTCTATGGGTGCAGGAACTTATAAGCTAAAATTCAACGTTGAAGATCATTACAGCAGAAGCAATATAGAAACCCTTTATCCTTATGTTGAGGTATGTAAGTTTTAGCACATTAACCCCAAATAATAAATACATAATTGACAATAAGTTACAAAACTTTTGTTGACATTCCAAAATTACATCTGTAGTTTAAAACTTTGGGATTTCGTTTTTTTTTTTTTTTTTTTTTATTTCGATAGGCTTTTAAATTCCAACTTTATACTTATATAATTATCAGCACAGTAATGTCACAATCCTCAGACTTACAAAATAAAGTTTGGTCTCTTTAATTATCAAGTTATAAAATTTAAAATATCTGTGATTGTCACAAGTAAAATAGATTAGTAATAAAGTTATTCTTAAGTATATTTGAATATTGTATTTAATGGTACCTATGGTACGGTATTTCAAAGACATTTTAATGGGTATTACAGTTTGTATTATTGTTTCAGATTGTTTTCAAAACAAAAGATGACGAACACTACCACATCCCGTTACTGCTGAGCCCCTATGGTTACTCCACATATAGAGGAAGTTAGAATTTCCAAAAAAAAAAAACTGTTAAACGTTAATGATAAATGAAAAACAATCGCAGAATAAAAAAGCTTTCTTTTCATTCTATCTTTTTTCTTTTATTATATAAAATACTAAGAAGCAACCCTATTTTAAACTAATGCAAAAAATATTAATAGACATTGAACTTGTTAAAAATTGGGCTTCCCAAAAAAAAAATTTATAATCTGTAATCAGACCATCTTCTTATATATAAAAATGAATCGCAAAATGTGTTGTTGCTAAGCGCAAAACTCGAGAACGGTTGGACCGATTTCGCTAATTCTTTTTTTAAAATGTTCCTTGAAGTACGAGGATGGTTCTTACGGAGAGAAAAATTCAAAAAAAACAAAAATTAAATTTCCTGAAAAAGTCTAAAAACAAGACTTTTCTATACTCCCATACAAAAGATTTGTGATAATACTTAAAAGTCAATTTGAACTTTAATACCATACGATAAAGTTTGTGTTAGGCGATACGAAGTTCGCCGGGTCAGCTAGTTTGAAATATTTTCATACCTAGACAAGTCAACACAATTAAAAAATATCTAAATCAAAAATTAGATGAGATATTACAAATGAAACACAAGAAAACAATTAATACTATAATTAAGACCGTAGTACAAATCGTTTAATTCTAATTACGTCTAATAATCAATATTTACACTAAATCTAATCAATCCTAATTCATACGCTTATCTTATAAATAATTGTGTGCTAATTTATAAACACATCGGGAAAAATTCCCTTGTTAACGAATCCCGAAATACTTTTCTTTTCTTTACTAATATATTAAAATTTTTTAGAAATACATAATTAAATATGTAATAATAAATTCTTTATTTTAACCAAACATTTACCAAATTTCTTTAGCGTACAGATATTAGAAACATGTGCATATATTTATATAATAGATATAGACAATTATACATAAAAAGTATATTCTATTAAAAACAAAAACACGCGCAACCTCTGGTCACAGATAAAATTAGCAATTTCAATATAAAAAAATTAAAAATATACACCAAATTTATCGAGCTTTGTACGCTATTTTATTTAAATGAACCATAAAATGCAAGCAACTTCCACAGGATATTAATAAGTATATACTTTTATTTATAATAAAATAAACAAGACTTCTCTAAATATACTGAAACACTTGATAATTTTTAAAATATTCTTAATTAAAAAAAAACTTATAAAACTGATAATGATTATAAAATATGTATTTAAATCACTGTTTTTATTTTTGACAGCTTTTATATTTATATTTTAATGCTTTATTCAAATTAATAAAATTGAACTTTGTTTGGCACGCAGTCCGCCGCCGGCTGGTTCTGTAATATAAATGGTCACATTCGTAAGTAAACTGTATTGTACGTCAAGTTCACAATCACTTTTTCTTCATAATGTCACACACAAAATATCACAGTTCGTGATAACAATAATGTCCAACTAAGTTTCTAAAGTTCGTAAGTCCACAAAATTCCCAGTTTCGTTGCTGAATGATCTAAAGAAAGCGCTACACTTCTGTCATACTAGGTTACTGTGAGACTTAGAATATGCGTTATTATTCTAAGCTTTGAGAGTTCTAATTGACTGCCATGTTTGATGCATTAACGATAAACATAGCATTTTATGAGTTACAAGTCTGCTTATGTAGAACTAAAAATTTAGCAAAAACAAAAAAAAATCAAAACATTAAAATATTACAAACTGACTTGTAACTGATATCTGTAAAATAAAAAATGAAATGCCGCTGTAAAAAAAAAAAACACAGATTACATCGTCGGACGCCATATTCAATTTGTCGTAATCACCTGTGGGGAAAAATGGTTTGAATGAAATTGTAATGACATCTTCATAAAAAAAAAAACTCACCAGATGTTAGCCGGGCACATCTTTAAGGGCTGGCCCTTTGGAGCTTGCGACGCCATATCTAGTGTAGTGAACACAGAATCAAACGATTAGACAGTGTCTTAAGTGGCCACAACTGACCAAAACCAAATTACCCAAACAGCCATTCTAGGCGTTACGTCCAGAAAGTGTTGCAGTTAATATATTTATTTTCTTCCTTTATTAAAAACAATTTCCTTGGTTTCAAGAATTTGCTTACATTCAGTAAGAAAAATATATCTAGATTTGGTCTTATTATAAATGCTTAAAAATCGATGCCTAAAATTATTATAACTAAATCACTGTTTCAAGTTGGTGCTAGCTTAGAGACTGACATACTTGAAAAGTTTATTCATAAGCTTATGTAAATCAACTAGAATTACGTATACTGTATACGTATGACTGTATGTATGTATCTTTATAAATAAGTAAATTTCATACAAAATATAATAACACTTTAGTTTTATTTTCTATACAAAATACTGACCTCGAGCCAAAGAACCTGCAACAGAAAAGTATGAGCAGTAAAATATAAAAATGAACCCACCTATTTGTTTCCTTCCTCTTGCCCTACAACCTCCTTATATCTCGCTATCATTAGTTTCTTCACTGTGTCTCTATACGTCAGCCCTGGTATGGGAGTGTAAATACCCCTTTTTTGACCTAGACCAGCTAAACTTGGTCTTTGCTCTGCCTCGATTGGAGCTATTCTCCCTTGCTCCTCTTTACCGAGACCCCGACCCTCAGACCAGCCCATCTTTTGCAACATTTTACCTCCAATAGTGTCAACTACCGACGGAGGGGGATGAGATACCATAGGAGTTTGAACTTCTGATGGTTCATATCGTTTCCTAATTGGGGGAGGGTCGTCTTCACCAAACTTCATACGTCTCTCTGCCGCCCTGTCTCTATATCCATTCGTTTGAGGCAACAAATCATTTTTCTTTCTATAATCTACAAGATTTTGCTTGTGCAAATCTGATAAGGTTTTATGCTTTGTCAACACATCACTTGAGGGGAACTTTCTCTTACAAATCAAGCACGTAAGTTTTGACCAATCTATGATGCCTTCATCACTGTCAAATATGTTCATTTCTGGCTTTTTCATAAGGAAATCATCAGTGTTGATTGGCGGAGGTGATAATTCTCTAACATGGGTTAATGAGGGTCCAGCTCCTAAGACTGAAAAACCTATATCAGCAGACCCCTTGCTAGCTGCAGTATCGAGCGGTTGTTCCATAACAATATTACTCTTAGCATTCTCTTTCTTTTGATTCAATGTACGAGCCCACCTTTCCATATCTTTTGCTATCTTTTTAGCCACTTTTACTTTATCTTCCTTATCTTTCTTTTTCCTTTCCTCGGGCTCTTTAGTTATTGTATTATCTGCGTTTGGCTGTGGAGGGTTCTGTAACTTAGGTTGATCTGAATTAGTTGAATTTTGTGAGGCAGCAATATATGTAGAGCTAGTAGCGTCCCAATACATATACTGAGAGGTCTGACTGTTGAAAAAGTATTGAGTATTTCCATCGTAGTATAATCCTGTGGCTGGATCGTAATAATAGCCTGATGTCTCATCATACATAAATGTTCTCACGTCTGGGGGATTGTAGACAGTTTTACCGTCACCAGTAGGAATGTTAGCGGCAGGAGTAGCCTGAGCTGTGGAAGCAACAAATACTGGAACGGAGACAGGAGTCCAGGCCATTTGCCGAGCCTGAGCAGCAGAGATAGCAGACTGAGCCACCGCTGCGGCAGCATTGACCCTATCTGCCTCAGACAACGCTTGAGTGTTATAATTGGTCATTTGAGCGTAATAATTTGAATATTCTGCATTGGGATTGACTGGTTTTTGTGCTTTCTGTGGCTCATTATAAAATGTTATGAGTACTTCTCGACCATCTATCTTTAATGGAGGATCTAAAGAAACTAATTCAGAATGAGCAGCTGTCGAATCAGCTATTGAATTAAAATTAATATACGCAAGACATTTAGATGCTCCTGTTAAGGTTTCTCGACCAATAGTTATACCGGCGATGGAATCTAATACGGCCTTTGAACATGAATCTTTAATAGCCTCTAAGATTTTCTCTTCAGTAGTAAGAGCATCAAGCCTCCTAAATAACAATCTCTTTGTTATTCCCGAATTAGACTCACCCGCGTTTCCCCGTTCCGAATCACCCCCATACACTACCCCTTCTGATCTCTTACCCTGGCAATTACGTCGATAGCACACTTGCCGTCTTTTGAAGTTATACGAACCACATTTACAAAACCAATCACCGGGAGATGCGTTTACAGCCTGATTGTCGTCATGTTTCTCTCTGTCATATTTATTATCAAAATTTTCCACATTATCTTGCCGTTCTCGACTGTCTGAACGACTGCTAGACAAAGATTCGGCACATTTATCAAATTCGCCGCTGATAGTGGGCGGTGAGGGTGCTAGGGGCATATCTTTGTCGTCGTAGCGACGAGGCGACCGACGCCTGTCGCGGTCACGATCACGTGACTTATCGTAGCGATCGCGGCGGTTGTAGCGATCGGATTCGCGATCTCGATCGCGACGCTCACGATCGTACCTATCGTGACGTTCGCGACGGTCTCTCTGACGATCGCGCGGTGACGACTGCCTACTTCTATCGGGGCTAGCGCTGCGACGGTTTTCCCACACGGGAGAACGGGGTCTGATCTCGCCCCAGCGGGACGTACGCTCGTCTCGCCCTCTCCACGACATCGCAAAGGCCTGCGAAAATCACACATAATGAAATGAAAGTACTCACACACCCCTGATGTTGATCCCAGGTTTCGAACATCCAAAGAGACCTAAGAGTAACGACGAAGAAAACCTTTATCCTTACGTTATGTATGTTTACCTGCGTAAACTATCCTTTAACAGAAAATCCTGACAACTAAACCTTTCCTACACGAAATGATTTTTCTAATAATGACAACTTTTTCTAATTAGTAAAGTTTTAATAAGACTGAACAGTACGCCATATTTAGATAATTTTTCCAGAATTCACAGATACAGAATATATAGGGGTGTCAAGTATGCTTCTGCCGATTGCCGGTTATCGGGTTATGCCGATTGGCAATTGCCGATACATGCTCTGTAGATGTTTGCTATAATCTGTTGCAATAGAGAATTCATTCTATGATCTAAAAAATTAACACTAAATTATGAGAATAAATTAAATTAAATTAATATATTAACTAATATTCATAAAAAGAAAATATCTATATAAGTTGATGAACTGAAAATTATTGTTTTCATTATTATTATATTAGTTATTAAGTATAAATAATAGTATCGGCAAAAAAATCGGTATAAAATATATACTGCAGATAAATTTTGGTTGGAAATTACTAGTGTGGCTACGGCAGTAAAGAATATAGCCTCCGCCTCTCTTCTTGTGGGTGTCGTAAGAATCGACTAAGTTATAACACAGTTCCACTATCACCTTGGAACTTAAAAAGCCGACTGATGGCGGGATAACCATCCAACTGCTGGCTTTGAAATACACAAGCCGAAGAGCGTCTTCGGTGCGACAAAGCCAGCCCTGCGATCACCAACCCGCCTGCCCAGCGTGATGACTATGGGCAAAACACATGAGTTTACGTCATTTTTAGTACGAACTTATGGAGGCGGATGTCCAGCAATGGACTGCGATAGATGATGATTCATTTTGCATGCGAGTGAGAGACATAAATATTGTAAGATTCTAATGTGAATATGTTTTGACGACATTTAATTAGGTTTTATTGTTTTCTTATTATTGTTTTATAAGGTTATTAGTGAATGAAAAAGAAGAAGAAATATACTTTATTGTGCATAAGAGTTAAAGTACATAGGTATCTTAAAAAAATAAAAACTTACAAAATAATAATATATATATTCTTTATTGCACTAAGTAAATTTTACAATAGTCATAATAATATAGGAACTTGGCAAGGGCGAACTTATTCCTAAAAGAGATTATGTAAAATAAAACAAGAATTACAGAAAATATTCTTTATTTCTATAAATAGCAGAAAGACAATGAATTAGCTACAATTATAAACGAAGCGGTACTACGTCATACAATTTATAAATTGAAGCTAATTTGATCAAAGATATCCCGTACATATATTTTAATTTGCATACTTTATCATACCTATGGTACATCAATTCAATCATAGAGTAAATAACTACAATTAACGCGATGTAAATGTAGGAATTTAATTTTTTTTACATAATTTATGGTAAAAATTTTATAATGCAGGTCGTTGTAAATAATTTATAATTAACGAAAAAAAAAAATGGCAATATACTGAAATAGCAGTTATAAACATTTTAAAACCCTTACGTAAATTATGCTCACTTAAATATAAGCAGAACAACACAAAAAAAAAAATTGTCGATAGTAAAATCACAGCTCTTATCAATTTAATTTTTACAACATTACAGTAAAATAATAATAATAATAAATCTATTCAATACAGCAGCTTCGACATTAAGGACCTGTTGCATCAGTTGTGAATAACGCTATTTGAGGGATGACAGTATCTGACAAATAATAGGGTTTGATATATTATTCTTTTAGCATTGATTTTCAGTATAATTGTGAGATATTAATTAATCTTAAAGTTTTAGTTTATTAATTGAGGAGAAACAGGTCCTACTGGCCTTCTCTACCTCCCGTTGTCAAAGTCTATTTGTATTGTCATCCGTTAGATAGAGTTATCCACAACTGTTGAAACCTACCCTAACTGTTAATTGTTAGAAGGTGTTATCATACTTTAACACACTAGTCAAAATTTTATTTAAAAAATAATACCAAATAATTAATAGATTACTAAAACGCCTTACAATAATAGCAGCAGAATAATATCAGATCCAATAGAAGACATGATAAGCTGCCAAATTTAACACTCATTAGCCTTTAGATAATTATTTATTTAACTAGGCAATCCAGCAGCGTTATGATACAATATGTTACAATATAAAGTATAAAGAGGGCCAAAGTAGAATCACACTGAAGAGAACAAAATAATTATCACGAAATATATAACCGGGCATTATGTTAAAACAAAATAAACGGTTATGTTCAATCTTTTCCATTGTGATTAGTGTGTGCATGACATGTAACATGTAATCAAATATTGATACTTATTCTAATAAAGTTTATGTAATTTATTACATACATATTTTGATATTTAATACAAACAGTAAAATGCCAAGTGCAACTATATCTTAAAACTACATTTAAAATATCTAGCAACACTAGTGATAAGTGGATAGGTACATAAAGATTAAGGTTGCTTTCCATTTACTAGCACGTCTTGTGTTTCGTTCGGGTCTTTGCGTTACCATGCGCAACGCTGCCAAACATTAACATTGACATTGACAGGTGTTAGAGCATTAAAACGAAGTGTAGCGTTTGAAAATAACACTAGAGGTAATTTTTATCGGTTTTAATCAATATTTAATTTACAAACATAGCCTTTCAATAAGTTATAGTAATATCACAAGAAGAAGAAGGGTAATAAAAAATTTAAATTTTGTTTAATAATAATTATTTTAATCAACCATAATTTTTAAGTAATTGAATTTATCGAACATGGCCTATAAGTGACTGAAACGAATATATTTACTCACAACATACATTTTATTAAGTAATAATTCAATTATTGTAACGAAATTTTAAAATATTTTGTAAAACACTGACAGTGTAGAACACGAATTTAGAGTGTCGAACAGTGTACACCTGTGTTCAACCGTGTCTTTGATGTAAAGCGCTTTGTCGAACACTGCATTACACAACATCACTTTTTGTGCAAATGGAAAGCAACCTATAAAGTTCATCAGAGGTCAAGTTCCAATACTAAAAAACCATTAGTTTTACATGAAACCTTCAATTTTTATCATGTTGGTTAGCAGAACGGATAGCTTTTTGGATATAGGAACTTAGCTTAAAATACATTTTAAGACACAATGTAAATAAAGGTTTAAAATGTCAACATTAATTATTTAAAGCTAGCAACACTATAACACGGGTACTTACCTTAACTCTTGGGTATAGTATTACACTTTTAAATGATCTGTATAATTATATTACTAATGCTAGCTAATGTTTAGTAACAAGCTTAAATTTAGGAATCACAAATAAAATTAACTTTATCATATTTTATCAAATATTTTTTGGAGTTTACTCCTTAAAAAGAATATAAAGCTCATAGTATGAAATATGGGGAGTGAAAACGTGTGAGACATCTGACGCTGACGTTTATAATAATTAGATTTTTTTTTTAGTTTTTAAAATTTTTTGAATTTGAAATTTTTGAATGTTTTTGATTTTTGCTTTTACTTTTACTTCATTTAATTTTATTTTTACTTATTGATTTTTTAATTTAATTTTGTTTTGTTTTTTATTCTAAATATTTTGTTGTTAACCCAATATGGACTTAAAATCTAGTCTGAAATAAAGTATTATTATTATTATTAATAGAACATTTTAATTTTTGAATATAAAGCATTTTGAAGACAATAATGAGGAGTAAACTCCAGTCACATTCTGGAGCTGATACACAAACTTTTTTTTTTTTTTTTAATTTAATAAATACCTAACTAAAATGCTCAAGTTGATATTAATTATATTTGTTTTAAACCCTATTTTTTACAATTTAATATTGGCGTAATCAAATTTAAAAGCTTCTTAGAACACGGCATCTAGCGAACAGCAACACTAGTAAATTCATATCATACAGACGACGCGATGGCGCATTGGTCACAGCACTGGCTGTCGCGCTGGCGGTAGCCCGCTACACATTTAAGTCAACATCTCTACATATCAAATGTAAAAAGATTTGTATTTTATAAGGCGTGCTTTTACTCAATACAAGTAATTTTATTTACTTTTGTTGGCAGTCTTGATGTGATTTGAATGATAAAGCGTACCGCTTATAGAGGGATTTCAAGTACGCTTATCTCTTCAAGTAAAAGGGATTTCAAGTATTTTATACACTCCAATGCTTTATATTTATTTGCCCACTTATTGAGCAGTGTTACACTTCAAATATAAAGATGGAAAAATCATTTCATTATCACTATAACACTTAACAACTACAAAAATAACTAATCTACCAAAAGTAGTGTATAAACATAAAAAGTAAAAATTACATGTCACTGAATTAAAATTTAGTAGTCACTAACTCTCCAACACAAACACAGTATCACTATAAAATGATTGAAATGAACATAATTAAAATAAAATGTCAAGAGCTGATCCACACTAAAACACTAATAATGATTTGATTTTTAATCTGTTTTCAGTCTGGTAAAATATTGTTAAGAAAAAAAAGTTTTTCATATTACAGTAATAGACTTAAAGTTATCCGATGCCATTGGCAAATTGATTTTTACGTATATTTAGTAGACTATGCTCTAAATATTCACCCTATCATTGTGGCAAAATTTGTGACTTTAGCAAGGTTGTACCAGAAAGATATTGCCCAATAAGAGGAACCCTCTTTGAGGGTGTGTGAGGAACATCGGTGTAAAGGTCCTCATCCACCAGTGGAAAAGGAGGATCCTCCGGCCAGACGGGTGTCGTGTCTGGTGGGCTAACTCACTGACGGTTGTTGTCGGGGTCTTGTATATATATTTAATCGCTCTGTTAACTTTGATATCGCGATGTAGGATACGTCAGTTTTCTCTAGATTAAAACAATATCCATTGTTTTATCTGGACATCAGTAAGTGAACTAGTCTCCCGGAAGACCAAAAGTAAGAACAAATGCAGAGAAACCCGGAATCTCTGCTGAAAAAAATGTCCAACTTTTATAAAGAGAAGGAGTAAAAACTGAACGTTCTTGGGCTACTTACCAAAAGTAAGGTCAAAAAAACAGAAATCCAGACAAATGTCAGCCTTAACCTTGACAGATTTCCCTAACACTAATCAACTATCTAGCTATGACAAAAATAAGTTTTCTAATGTGAATCACCTCGGAACTAAAATCACACACCACTTCTATGACTCAGTCACTAACTCGCATAGTTCTATGAATTTCGATTCACTACGGTTCGGCGATTCAACTGACTGAATCGTCCGAGTCGTAAGTGAAAAACCGGCGCTATTCGTGTCTTCCGGTCAACAGATGCTCCCTGAGAGTGCAGATCTCCCTTTCGATATTTTCCCTCGCAGCTGCCTCGAAACCCTCGAACTCTACTGTATTGTAGAGTTTTGGAATTTGATTGAATTGGTTCAGAATCTAAAACAAAAAAGGATCATTAATTATTATTTATTATTTTAAGTTTTAAAGAGAAGGAACGTCTATCCACTTCATTGTATTTAATACGCAATGTGAATTGAAAATGTTTTAATAAAATTGTAATGGTCCCTTTTTCAGCAGATACACTACCAGCAAATTGGCTTAGTTAAGTTAGCAACCAACGCAGTGATTTTAAGAACGTGTACGTCATTCACTCAGTCGGTCGATAGTCGTACTCCTCGCGCGAGGCGGCCAGTCGGTCAGCGTGTCGGCCAGTCTGTCGGTCGGTCGGTCACCTTGAGCCGCAGCTCGACGTAGTTGTCGTGCGCGAGCGCGGCGTACTCGGCGCGCACCAGCTTGGCGTGCGCGTCGTACTCCTCGCGCGAGGCGGCCAGTCGGTCAGCGTGTCGGCCAGTCTGTCGGTCGGTCGGTCACCTTGAGCCGCAGCTCGACGTAGTTGTCGTGCGCGAGCGCGGCGTACTCGGCGCGCACCAGCTTGGCGTGCGCGTCGTACTCCTCGCGCGAGGCGGCCAGCACGGCCAGCTCGCAGTCTCCGAACAACTGAAGGTCTCTCATCGGAGCCCCGCCCGTCGCCACGGCTCCCGATACGCCTGGGGACAAGTTCGTGCACTATAGAGCGATTTCAATCCCTAAACGAAATGGCCCGTCTTCTTCTTAATCTTTAACTTCTTTAAAAAAGTTATGTTATATGAGTCAATGATCACGTATGTCATGAAAATAAAATTTATAGCCAATATAAAAGCCACACTGACCGTCCATTTCGCATTCTGGAACAATAGTTCCTTCCCAGAAGCTATCAGTAATAAAATTAAGAACATGCAAAATATCATCAAGACTGATTTACATGTTATATTGTAACATCACTATGTCAGAGGTAGGGTCGGCGAGTGGTCTTCCAGTTACTGTAATACTTTGCAATTCACTAAATATATAGACATCATCATTATCACTACAGCCTATACAGTCCACTGCTGGACATAGGCCTCCACAAGTTTACGCCAAAAATAACGTGAACTCATGTGTTTTGCCCATAGTCACCACGCTGGGCAGGCGGATATAGACATATCAATAAAAAATCTATTTTTTTTACCTGGTAAACCACCACTGGAACCGCAACTGCCACACCACGCTTCATCATCAGTCAAAAGTGCCAACACATATGCTGTTAAATCTTGCTGGAAAAGTAAACATTTTAAGTATTAAGATCTGGTCAACAAAATACTTTGAACATGTTTACAATAGTAAGATTATATGGAAGGGTTAATACTTACAGATTGAGGATGTAAGTGTAACAGGTCCGCTAACAGCTTCACAGTTAGCTCGGAGGGCGTGTGTCGCAGAACTATTGCTAGTTTAAACGCGGCTGGCTGCATGACATCCGGGATCCCCTTCAGCAATAGATTCTGCCATACTCCTGCCTAAAAATTGAACAATTATTTTACTTATAATCGCAAATTTTTCATGCCAGTCTAAAAACTTTTAACAACGAAGACGTCTCCATAAAAAAGAAAAATCAATAAGTATTGGGTAACATCCAAAAGCATCAGATAACAATCCTATTTATTCTATTCCTGTGATGTGGGACACGATTAAATAATGTCTAAGAGTCTAGAAAAAACCCAATCGAATAACTTAGTTTATCTATCAGTAATTAGTATAAATTTATATATTAGGCAGTTTCTGGGATAGCTCTAAAATTAACAGGATGTTAATTATAAGGGTGCGTTTCCAATGACGAGATGTAAGGTGGAGTGGAGGGGATAGTCTCAAAAATTTCCATATTTATGAGATAAGACAGTCCAGTTCAGCTCTACTCCATATTGCTCCAGTCAATGGAAACGCAATTTTTTACTGTTTTTCTCCACCTAGCTCTAAGTTGTTAGAAACACACTGTAAGGCTGTAGAACACGCGGCGGTAGTCAAGTACTTTAACTGAGGTAGGGCACAGCAGGAATTCCCTGCTCAAAATATGGAGCAGCCCGACTGGGGTAGTACCTCGACCTTACAGAAGATCACAGCTAAATAATACTGTTTTCAAGCAGTGTTGTGTTCCTGTTGGTGAGTAAGGTGACCAGAGCTCGTGGTTGGGGATTGGGTCGGCAACACGCTTGCGATGCTTCGCTTACCATCAGGTGAGCCATACGCTTGTTTGTCGACCTAGAGATATAAAAAAAAAGTAGTATATCTCAATATGACTGATCAGCTCAGCTCCATTGCTGATCGCTCTGTTTCAATGGAAACACTTGCCACTTTTTACTACTCTTCCTCGTTCAACTCTGGCCAGCTGCGCGTCAGCAGAAACGCATTGTTAGGTAGTAGTAGTGTTGGTGGCCTAAGTACCTGATAAGCGATGCAGTTCCGAAGTGAGTGCCAGACGGAGTCAGGCGGCGCGGCTTCAACGATCTGCCGCCAGGCGTCATCTGCAGCGGGAGCCACGAGAGTGCCGCAAGCACTGCGCCACATCCGAGAGGCGGCACAGCCCTCACGTTCACCTGCGGGATAATATGGTAGTAGAGGTAAGGAGGATAAAAATTAGCCGATGTATTATTCTAGAGGTTCAGCTATCTACATACTAAGTTTTACTGAGATAAAAGAGTAACAAACAAACATACATACATACATCCACTCACAAACTTATGCATCCAGTTTTAATAGGATAAATGCTAGTATGCTAGCTGACCCAGCAAATGTTCTGCCATACGGATAGGGACACCATTATCACTTAAGGATATAAAAAAATAGCCTGTAGGTAATCTTAGCCAATCAAATATACAAAAAAAAAAAACATTTCATAAAAATCAGACATGCGGTATCAGAGAAGTTGGGTTGCAAGCACTCTGACAGCATTCCATTGACTACAGTTTAATTAATGTCTTGATGCTTTTGCATTTTGATTACTGTAACTTGCATTATCCATCAAATGTGATATTGGCAAAATCAGCTGTCCTATTTATGTATCATAAAATTATCAATAAAGAGTTAATTAAAACATATAATATCCTATTAATTTTAGACACATAGACAGTTATGAAAGATTATACCTCTTTTTTTTAAAGACATTTGGAAAATTTAATCGCCAATTTATACTGTTGATCTTTTGTTTACCAGTTGGTAGAGTCTACCGACTGACACTTCATAAAAGCAACTTTAATAGTTGTATCTTATAGGCTTTGTTTTCATCAAAATAATACTGCAGGTAAAACTGCAGGTTACAGTTAGACAGTCAGTTCACTCTATTGAACTCTACTGCTGGACATAGGCCTCCTGTAGTTCGTTACAGATATCCCGATACAGCTAGTACCTTATGTAAGATTGCGGCTAATTGTCTAGTTGGGTGGTATTATGACTAATAACTGCAGTAAGTCTTTGTCCAGGAAGTTGAGAAGCAAATTGATGAATTTATCACAGCCGAATACTGACGCTAATGTGTTGTGGAGTTTTCAACTGCTGACAAAGGACTTTATATTCATAACTGTAGTGCTAGATACTCATATTACTATTTCTAATGCTGTGTCACCAATTCTTAGAAATAAACACATTTTAGTTTTATTATATTATGATTTGTGGAATTATGGATTCTTATACATAAAGTAAGGATTTTTTAATCTATAAAAATAAATAAAATTGGAGTGTCTATTTGTATATTGAAATAACTGCTTTTTACTAAATACATAATTATGGATGTATACATGGTACATATACCAAAATAACAATTTTTACAATTTTTGTCTGTCTGTCTGTTTGTTCCGGCTAATCTCTGAAATGGCAATTTTGATAGGACTTCCACTGGCAAATATTTGATGTAATAAGGAGTAACTTAGGCTACTTTTATTTTTTAGAAATTTATTTCATAATTGTGCAAACTGAACAATAACTTTTTTCGTTAAATTCCACGCAGACGAAGTCGCGAGCACGGCTAGTTTTGTATAAATCGTTTATTTATACCACAACAATTTGTGGTATAAATATAATCCCAGAATATTTTTAAATTTACCGCTAAAAATAACTGTCAATTTCCTAAAAGTAATATTTTACACTTGTCAAAGTTAGTTGTTTTTTAAATATCGATAGGCAGATAATTATGACATACAACGGAAATATCACCTCCCATATCTGGCTCCCTCCACCAATTGTTGATCGCCAGCTTGAATGATTTCCTGTCACCGGCACCTTGAACAATATGACAAATTTACGTTAACTTAACTCGATCACACGGTCACTTCACTTGAATACGTCGCTAAAGGGCATCCAGTAACACATAATATTCAGTTCTTTGGTAATTGATATTTGAAATTAATATTCCAATGATATAAATTTGAAATTAATGATTCAATTGCCATTACTTATAGATGTGATCGAAAAATAACAACGTAATGTCATACAAGTATTAACGTGGTTATAAATTGTAACAAAAAAAATAATAATCAAGTATTGTAAGCCGTAAGGTTAACTTACAGAAAAAATATCCACAAACAAAAGTTGTGGAAATGTAAAATGTGGTATTTTTCGTCACTGACTTAGCAAATTGTATCGAGCGCAAGTGTCATGGCGCGGGGTAGAGCGGGCGCGGCGTAACTCATGCCGCTTGAGTAGTGATGTGCAGTGCAATCTAGAGTACAGAGTACAGAATATATAACACAAATTATTATTTTCTAAATTTAAAATTTTTTCAATTATTATTTATGTTAAATATTAGTTTTAAATAATGATGTCATATTAACTTATTCTATCAATCTAACTAATATCTCTTTGATCTAACAAGAGACTAACAGAGAGAGATTTTTCCTTTCTTTTACACTAAATTTAACAAAAAAAATTCTCCATTTTGCTTTGTTAATTTTTTTCCCAAATAATATTATGTTTCACGTGTTATAGTGCTGTTGTATGTATTAGCTAATAGTGGAAACTTTATTGATTTCAGTTATTCTAATTAATCATAATATAATAATGTAATATAAAATTGTATGTTTCCCAAAAAAAAAAAAAAAAAAATAATAATAAAACAGTTCAAAATTTTAACTGAACTATTTAATATCACATTTCGATTATCCAAAAATAATTGACTACATTTTGGAAAAAGTACAATTTAAAAATTATTCGATTGATTTAGTATATTTAATTTTTGTAGAGTTCGTGTATTAGTCAGAGAAAATTCAAATTAATAACAATTTAAACTTTCAGTTTTAAAATTTAAGTTTTTTATAATTTCAAAAAAAATGAGTCGTTTGGATTGTTCTGCTTACATCAATTTATCTGATAAGAAAATAATTGCAGATGATGGTTAAATAATTACATATGGAATTAATAACAAAAATACTTTTCGTAATTTTGATGAGTCAAATATATAGGTACTTGCTTGTTATTATTACAATTTACTAAGCTATACTATATTATTTTGTAAACTACTAACTACTACTCGATTGATAGATTATATTTTAAAATGTATTAATAAAGCACATCACTATGTTTTTTAAAAGTAAGATATTTTGACGCATGCGCGAAGGCTCCGCATAATGAGTTAAATCATTATACAATTTTATGAGTCATCGCTTTTCCATTGCTATACCTACCTATAATATATGGTACCGTAAAACTTTCAAAATTGTGTTTGCCTCCAAACGACAAATAATAAAATATAGACGTTCCAATAAATATTCAATGAAATATGCAATATTATTAGGGATGACTCAAAAAGTACTCATCAAATGGCGATTAAATTAAAAAAAAATAATCATAAAAATTTGTACATCAGTAAATAGTTATGAGGTAATAATACACATTAAAAACACACAATCGAACTGAGATAAATACTTCACCTTTTTTGCAATCCAATAGTTAGTCAAATCCAGAAGGTTGTTTAAAAACTTATCAAGTTACCTTTTCCACAATGCCATGTCCGACAACTGTAAACTCTATAGTATAGGATATTTTTAAAAATGGTGACAAACATCAAACATTTTTTAAGAATTAAGAGAAAGATACTTAGGTATTTTTTATAAAATCCGAAAAACTAAACAAATGTTGACTGAATAGAATTTTCATTTGGGTATCTGCTATAAATGTACGTACAAAATGTAAGGCACATTGTCGTGTAAATATGTTCAATAAGAGACTTAATTATGCTTCAGTGGGTTTATCAAGGTTGCATGCGTTAGCATCCCGTGGCGCTCTACTATGACTGCGGGGCCATAGCTGGGTTTTAGTGGGTAGTCTCGTCTGGTAGTCACGTTCGAGTGCCTAGTGCGAGTTTAGTTTAATCCGCCTCGCAATTACGGGCGTAAATGTTAATTTCATTTTGTATGGAAAATTCGGGATTTCAAACTAGTTCTCGCGTTTGCCACTAGATGACACGGTATCGATTGTATCGTATTATAATCTGTTTCGTTTAGGTTGCACCGTTTAAATTCTGATACAAAATAATCTTCACGTATACGCGCGTTTCTGCGAGGCGAATTGAACAAAACTCGCACTAGGTACACTGATTGTGTTTTGAGCCCTGTCGCCGTTGGCGGCGGGGTCCGTGTGTAAAAGCATTTCCCAACGACAAAAGAAACGCTTCAGTAGAGTGTGTGGCTCTTCCTGACAGACCTGCGGGTCTGTCCGGCTTACAGGCATAGCCTCTCCACCCGGGCTGTCATCACCGAGGGACTTCGCCCTCGGGATCTTGTGTTTAGACCCGATGGGTCATACCTACCTAAAGTAGGCTATGGCCTAACAAAAAGTATATCATAAAGAAATCTTGCGCATACTGGGAGTTCGAGGGGACACCGCGGTTAAAACCCGGGTGTCCTAGCCGTCGTAATAGTCATCACTATCGTCGCCACCGACGTCGGTGTTGGGAACCGGTGGTGACAGCAGGAGCTCGCGAGTGCGATACCGTGGAGGTGTGTGCACGCGCTCCTGTCCGCGCGGGCGAAGATGGCGCGTGCGAGGCGACTCACATATTCCTCCACGGTGAGCGTCTGGGTGTCGCGGTGTATGACGTCGTTTCTGACGTACCTCGGAGCTTCTACTATCAAGCGTAGTCCTACTATCAAGCGTAGCTTCAGTAAAACACACGACTATTGGTGTAAACTAAACCTTTATCACTATAACGCATCTTTTACGAGAGCCGTCTCTATCGATCACTCATACAAATCAGTGGCTAGCTTATCCCAGCTGAAAATTCCAAATAAAAAACGATGATTTGTATGGGAAGTTATTGTAAGCTTTTGTGTGTTTGAAACAGGGATTCCAAAATTTTCATACAATTTTCATACAAATTTTAGAAATCCCAGATAAAAACAGATAATTTTTTATTTGGAATTTTTAGCAGTGCTTGTAGCTATAAGAAAATCAACCCGGTGATGTCACTAAGATCTGTTAAATAGTATTTGATACATTAGTTACAGCCCTTACTTGAAGCTATATATTACTATATAATTAGGTTATATGCAAGTAGCAAAAAAATTAAATATTCATAAATATCATGAACTATCAATTTTTTCTTCTCTATAGAATCTATCAGAAGCTTCACTTTTAACTATAAATAATTAAATAAACAGCTAATTTCAATTGTAAAATGACGATTCAAAAGTGCTTTTGCCTACATACTATATTATAGATGGTATGACTATAAATATAGGTACCTAGGTCTATAATATAAAACAAAATAATTTTCACGCGTACGATGTGGCGGATAAAAATTACCGTACCCAATAACACATTGTTGGTTAATTAGGTAACACAAATACTGTGATTTTTGTTACCTAATTAACCAACAATCGTACCGGAAATGTAAAAAGGTAAGTGGAACTCTACAACGGCAGACTTCAACCTACTTTTTTTCTGAGGACATGTAATACCGCAGAGGTAACTATTAGCATAAAAACTATTTGTGTCATCAATTCATTGTAATTATAGCGTTAGGTTTGGAGAAAATAATATTTTTGTCGAAAACAATCCCCCCACTTTTCCTTACGGCACTTTACACGCAAGGGCAAGTTTACTTGCCTTCTAAAGTAGTCGTCAAGTAACATACGAACTGAGCGAGACGTGTCACAGAGTATTGTAGAGTAACCGCGAAAAGAGGTTTTACTTTTCAAACTGTGACAATTAAAAAAAAAATATTTATGAAGTTTTAGTGCTCTGTGTTCAGCCAGTGAATTACTTTTGTGAAAAAAAAATGTCTATTTTGATGCGGTATTTAGTTTATTTGGTAAGCTTTTGCCTTTTTTAAATACTTAAAGAAGGAATTTAGTTTAATATTTACTGTACTTTAATATTTAATCTTCTCTTATATTAAATTGTATAAAACTTTTTTAATCAAATTGTTTAATAAAATTGTACTCGTATGTACTAGTAACTCGTATCGAGTAATTCATTTTACAAAAATAGAAATGTAAAAGGGTAATAAGAAAGTTGATAAATAAAATTTACATTTTAATAAATACTAGTGACCGCCCAGTGGTCGAAATTTGACCATAATTAAATTAAATTAAAAGTTTGAACATTATTTATTAAAGTTCTGATGTCAAAGACTATACCTACTTCTATAATGATAAATAATCAAAAGAGTATGTATGCGTGCGTGTCATATACATATGTAGTATCTGTAATGTTATTTTTATAGATTTAATGTATTTTTTATACCTAATTTTGAAAAAATTTAGCATTCTACACACTTTCTCGCAATTTTCGTAAAAAGGCGTACAAATATTTTGCTTCACGTATTAATATATAGATTAAAAACAAGAACTATTTTCTTAAACTGCCAACCATCGGCTGAATAACGAGATACTCTTTACAAAGCATGTCTTTACTGCAGTCGAATCTCTCTGAATACTTACTATTCAAATCTGTAATATTATAAAGAAAACAATTACCCTTATTTGTAGAGCCATAAGAGCGGTAGTTGCTTGTAGCCCTGTACAATAGTATTAGAGAAAGCTGCAACGAAGTCGCAGCGAAATTGTAGGAATGTATTCCAAAACGAGTAATGCGTTGAATTGTTCTCGTTCTCTACTCATCGTTAGACAATGATAGCGCAGATAATGTGTTCCCTGTTGTTCTAATTTGCCATTCTATCGTACTAGTAGGTACCATTAGGATATTAAGAAGGCAAACATTTAGAACATTTTTTTAGAAGAATGAGGCCTATAAGCCCAGCAGTCGGATGTTACAGACAGACTCAATCAAATATCTTTTATAAGACATGATTGACCTTTTTTCAAGAATAATTACTGAGTTTCTTGCCGATTCTTCTTATAAAAGTTCTAATTTCGAATCGGTGGTAATTTCACATTCAATATTAATTAATAAGTTTATCAAAGATATATAATTTGAATTTACAAACTGACGAGTAAAAAGTGCTTTTGAAGCTTACTCGAATGAAGAAATATTTGGCTTTATGCGAAAATTTAGATGGACCTTTTGGTACGCAAACAATCCGATACAAGGGAAATAACAAATCTTTTAGTTTAACTATAGCTTAGAACAACACAAAGCTACTTTTGTCTCAAAAAGATTCAGTTCCGTGGGATGAATTTGGGAAAAAGACCCTCATACCAGGAAACATTTTAAAACGTAGAGCAAGTCAAAACAATGAAATTATTGTAATACTAGCTGCCCGGACAGACTTCGTTCTGTCAAAAGTTAAAAGTAAAAATTAAATTTTGTTTTTTTTTTCTATGAAAACCTTCCGTGGGCCTTAAGAAACATACAAAAAATAAATTAGCCGATATGGTCGAGGCATTCTCGAGTTATGCGCTTAGCAACATTCATTTTTATTTATATAGATAATTTGCTTTTTTTTTACTATTTAAGTTATTTTTTTAAAGCAATATTTGACGATTTTTTGAAATAAATTTCAGTCAAATAAGAGTCAGTTTAACGACATCTATACGAGCTTCAGTTGTCTAACTTCTAGAACCTCACGAAGTACAATCTGTCATACTTCTGTTATTGTGCAAAGTGGTAACGGTTTTCTTTTCTTTGTTCCGGCGTCAAAATTTAAATTGTAATTAAGGTCAACCAAATAGGTAATATAGAAATATTATTTATGTCGCTAACTCGCTATAAGTATACCCACCTATAAAAATCTGAATCATCACACACTTCAAAATAACTTGAAAGTTTTTGAAAGCGTTGATAATTTGGTTCAGATACCCGCACTACCTGTGTATACTTATCTAATCTGTATTATGCTTTGCATTAGCTTTATAATGTTGGTACCTGCCAGTTTAGTTCAGTTAGAGGAGAGTCAGTAGCAGTTTCAGTGTCGGATACCATAAATTGCAGGAATTCTAGAGGCTCTCGAATATATTAACTGAGGTAGGGCATAGCAGGAAATTTCCTGCTCAAAAATGTAGCAGTCCAACTGGGGTACCTCGATTTTACAGAAGATTACAGCTAAATAATACTATTTTCAAGCAGTGTTGTGTTCCAGTTGGTGAGTAAGGTGACCAAAGCTTATGGGGGTATTTGGGATAGGATCGGCACATCATGTTACCACCAATAGGGGTAGAGCATCAATGAAAAAAGTATGGAAAAGCGAATCCTGCTACTCATTTTTCTCCTGGTATCACGCAGGCGAAGACGCGGGTGGAAGCTAGCATATATTAGATAAATTAGTAGGTTGGGACGTACCGTAATACCGTTCTGCTCGCTGCGGCCGCCAGACCCGTTATCACTGAATAGTGTATGAGCCACTCTAGTGGAAAATCTGGACTATTGACTCTTGTAATCAACGATCTTTTACGACTTAAGATTGGTGCAGTGGTTGTAAATACGTTACTTGAGGTTGTGAGTTTCACGCTCGCTAATGGTTAATATTTAGGCCATACAATCTGGCCCACACAAATCGTATGTGCGTCAAACTACTGTATGCCCACACAATGATTGGACACAGTTTAAAAATTTCTATTTGTTCATATTCAATGCAATCACATTAGCGATTTAATTTTGGAATGAATCAGACTAGATTGAAAGTTTGACAATCTTTTACAATTGTATAAATGTTGTCTCCAAAGTCTCACAAACTCACGCGCTCAGGTTTTAGTAATACGAGGATAAATGTCGCAAAATCAGTTTTTGGGAAAAATCACGCTTTTTCTTCTGTAGTCATTGTATAACATTACATAACAATACACTTTATTATACACCAAAACACAAATATCAGATTGTATAATTGTGTTTGTTGCAAATGAAAAAAAAAAAAGTAAATTACATCGACAAGTAGTAGTAGTACGTTGGTAGACGTTAAACAGTCAATCATGAAGTAGAGTCAGACAGTCAGTGAAGTAAGTTAGACCTCGATCAAATTTAAGTAGCACCACATGATAGGCATGCAGGCAGGTTTCAATTAAAAAGAATCATCAAAATCGCTACACCCAGTCAAAATTTATAAGGTAGCATATATAAAAAAAGTACAGTTGAATTGAGACCTACAAATTTTTTTAATTCGCTTAAAAATTCAATCAAAACTTTACGAATTTTCCTACTGTTTCTTCTACGAAAAATGTTTCGAAATGTTTTTATCAACATACAAAAATATTAAAATAACAAAATTTATTTCGAATAAGGTTACAAATAATCGAAGTGAAATGAGGCTTCTCGTAACAATAAGAAACCGCAAGATCGCGGTCACAAACATAAAAACATAACAAGGCACTGAGATCGGTTTTGGAAACGTGGCGCCGTTACACTTTCTCGACTTATGAGATGATTTCGACAATAATCACTTTCAGTGTAACATTAAAAATACTTTCGCCTTTACGTTTTATTCCGCATACCTACTTAAAATTAATTTAATCTTGTTAATCTGCGCGCGAAATGCGAACAACCACGGGGCACGGGTGATTTAGCGTGTTAACATCATCTTTAAGTTACAAGCAAATGTTACAGAAAAAGATACGAAATGTGTGATGGAGACATTAAAATAGATTAACTAAATTAATTCTTAGGTAAAATAGCTTCTAGTGATGTTCGAGAGACACATTTGATTTCCTTACACAGGATAGAGAAGTCACGAAAAGGAAAGATATGTGCGGTTGAGGTTGTAAACTAAATTGAATATTGCAGACAAAAAAAAAACCAAATAGTCAGACTCACAACCGAGAACTACAAATAATTAAGTTAAAAATAGTTCTAATTCTTCACACATATCAGCCTATCGCAGGCCACTGCTAGACATAGGCGTCCACAAGTTCGCGCCAAAAATGACGTAAACTCCAGTGTGTTGCCCATAGTCACCACGCTGGGCAGGCGGGTTGGTGACCGCAGGGCTGGCTTTGTAGCACCGAAGACGCTGCTGCCCGTTTTCGGCCTGTGTATTTCAAAGCCAGCAGTTGGATAGTTATTCCGCCATCAGTTGGCTTTATAAATTCCAAGGTAGTAGTGGAACTGTGTTATCTCTTAGTCGCCTCTTACGACACCCACGGAAAAAGAGGGGTGGCTATATTCTTTAATGCCGTAGCCACATAGCTTCTCTCAGCACTCTCCATATCCCCAACACTAAATTGTTATATTAAGGGCCCGTTGCACCAGTTAATAAAACAAGTTTATGCTAACACGATCTTAAATTTTTATTTATAAAAATATTAGACAAAAGGCATGAAATTAAACTGCCTATTATACGGTACACACCATTTCTAAGCACGAGATAAGTTTACAATTTCCTTTATAAATATGTACCTAAATCAAAAACATTAAGTATAATAGCATAATTTTTACCTTTTGCCACTTTCATCCACTACATTTTAAGTATGGGTTTTACACAAACGATCAGAAATAACAACGAAAGCGACAAAAACAACAGGAAACCGTTATTACACTGAAAAGAAAAAGTTGGCTTAAATCATATGATATGGTGTATGTATGTGTATATTTTGATGTTAAGTAAAGTTGGGTATTTAAGCAGAATATGATTGAAAGCAACCATTTCATTTCTAAGTAGGTCAAATAAATATTTAAGTTATTCAAAGGATACAGGATTACTTCAAGTTAAATATTACTTCAAGTTAAATCTATATTACATATAATAAAATGAAAGTCAAAACTGTACATTGAATATTTTTTTAAAAGAATACTTGGGGTGTGATCTAAAATCGACACCGAAGCAAAAAATATGGTTTTTAGAACTTTTGTCTGTTTGTCAGTTTGTCTGTGTGTATGTCCGGGATAAATTCAAAAAGTACTGCATGGATTTACTTCAAATTTGGCACCAATATTATTAAAAAGTCGGGTCAATATATAGGCTACATAATATCACGCTATCACCTACGGGGAACGAGCAGTGAACCTTTATTTCTTCAACGCATTCTGTAACAACGTGTAATCTAACGACGCATATTTGAATGTTGTTATTATATTAATAACCATGCTATAAGCTAGTTTCATACTATAATTAAAGACATTCTGTAGTATATTTAGTATCAGCATTGCACCCGTGCGAAGCCGGGGCGGGTCGCTAGTAGTAAATACATTGATAGATTTATAAGTATTTTCCGTGTTTAGTAAGCTCTGTGACGTCGAGATCTAAAAATTGTCATAGATTTTATTTTTAGTTATTATTATTTAGTTACATTTTAATTATTCGATCGGCAGTTTCGTAAAACCTATAAATTGCTTATTCTACTAAGGAAAATATATAGGTATTTATAAAATAGATAGAATAAGAAATCCTTGAGTATATCTTATACATTCCTGATTATATCATTTACACCATTATTACGGGTACAAACATGAATGTGCTCTTTATGAAAATCTCATAGTAATGTCATAGGAAATCATAAAATCAAAATGGCTATTTGCCATCAATATTCGTCATTTACCTCGTTCATTAACCTTGAACGTCTAAATTTATAAATGTTACCGTTATTGAGATGAATAAATATTGATTCTAATGATAAGATGTTGCTGCAGGAGGTCAGTGACCGACGTAGTGGGGCAAGGTCGAGGTAACGGACATAGTGGCGTAGACTTGTTTATAAACTTCGACGTATGTTGAGACGTAGACTTGTTAGTTTGTTCCGCAGAGCAGTGCAGCGTAGAGCAAATATTCTGCGGATCCATTAGACAAAAAATGATTTGTTAGCTATCGTTTAGCTGATTTTGAATTACAAACTTAATTTTTCTGTTAGAGTGCTGCGTTCGTAGCTGGCTTGGTCAATTGAGTGTTTCTTCACATACTTGTCTTATGGTTTACAGTATAGAACAATGGATAATGTTTGTATAAAAAGTATAGCACTTAAAAATTATCTTTAGATCCTTCTTCTCTTCTTATTAATTTTTTTTCGTCTCCAGTAGCGCTGTATCAATCAAAAGCACGTGCGTATGGATCGTCATTTTACAAAGCATCCCTTATAATATTACTAGCTGACCTGGCGAACTTCGTATCACCTTATTTTTTTTCTGAAATATAATAATAACATAATATATCAAAATAAAATATAGCCTATCTTTTAAGTTGGATCAAACTGCACACGGTGTTCAAATTTGATTAAAATCGGTTAAGTAGTTTAGGAGTCCATTGAGGACAAACATTGTGACACGAGATTTATATATATTAAGATAAATGTGAATGTAAGTTTGTTGGTAACGCTTTCGCGCGAAAACTACTTAACCGATCATCATGAAACTTTGTACACATATCCTCGGAGGTATTAGAAGTGGATACTTTATATTTAAAAAAAAATCAATGCTAGCGAAGCCGCGGGTAAAAGCTAGTATTTTATATACTTGAAATACATTTGCGTATTGTTGTTAATAAAGTTGTTTTAAAAAAATATTAAGTTGATTTTTTAAGTAATGCAGTTTAAAACAAACCCAGTCATGTTAAGTATCCAAAAATACAACAGGCTATCATGCTGTATATCATAGTACAACCGTAACCGTAAATATGGTAGCAAGTGAAACCGCGCGAGCTACTCAGTTACTAATCAAATCGTACTATATCGCCATACAATTGTTTCTGTCAGTTGTGTTGAGTGTCAGCTGTCAGACCATATCTTCCAATGTCGTGGCTTTCCATACGGTCAGCCGTATACCGACACAGTTTAGGATAACGTGTTTTGGTTGAAAGTATGTTTATTTATAATAGGAACCTGTGACAGAGTTTTTAAACTTTTAAAGAATGTCAATTTACCGGTATTGATATTAAAGTTTTGATTAATTACTGGTTGTTTTTGTTTCCATTTCATTTTAGGAAAATCCCAACGGATTTCAGGCACCGTTAAAACTAGGACAAATCCGGAAAAATCTAAATAGAGAAACTAGCCGTGGATAGTCATCATTACAGCCTATACAGTCCACTGCTTGATATAAGCCTCCACAAATTTACGCCAAAAATAACGTGAACTCATGTGTTTTGCCCATAGTCACCACGCTGGGCAGGCGGGTTGGTGACCGAGCCGTGGATAGTAAATCAACACAAATAGTTAATCTATCCTAGGATTAGCTTAGAATTAATTGACAATGTTATCTCATGCCCAGAGCATGAAGGAAATGTGCAGCAATATTTGTGACCAGTTATCCCAATACTCTTAGAACAAACTTGTTTTATCCTGGTCGAAACTTGTGAAGTCATAAACCAGAAAGGGATGGGAAGTATGTCAGCAGTGCCGACGTCAGTGTACGGTTCTTGATAACATCTAATAAGGTCTGTAGTGATGCGTTTGTTGGTCTGGACACGCTCTGTTTGACCCGCGGTCGCGCACGCGCCGGTAACGGCACTTGACGCTCATACACACCGCTTAGAACTGTTCCTCTATATCTACAGGTACTATCTTATACATATATAAAATTTTCGTGTCACATTGTTAGTTATAATACTCCTCTGAAAGGAGGGCTGGACCGATTTTTATGGAATTTTGAGTGCATGTCGGGTAGGTCTGAGACTCGGCCAACATCTATTTTTCATACCCCTAAGTTATAAAGGGGGGGGGATTAAGGGAGTTAATAATATATATGGAAAATAACGTTTGTGGGGTCAGCTAGTAGTATTATAAAGCTAAGGAGTTTCTTTTGTTTGTTAGTTTGTTTGAAAACGCTAATCTTAGGAAGTACTGGTGAGAACTCAAAAATTATTTTTGTTTTAGATAGTCCATGTACTATAGGCTAGATAATATAATGCTATACATAGGAGCTGATGATAAATAAGAAATGTCACAAAAATGGGAAATATTCTTTTTTGAGAGCTAAAATTACTGTAGCAAGTTTTAGTCCTTAAATTAACGCGGGTAAAATCGCTGGGCACAGCTAGTCAGTATACATAGTAGTAAATTGTTTAAGAGAATTTGGTGCAAAGGTCACAGCACTGATTGTTATCTTTCTGGCAGTTGTTTGAATCTCGGTTAGGGACAATTCGACAGATTTGTTACCTTTTTAGACCACTGCCCAATACGAAAATTGGACACTATAAACAAAAATATTTCAAAAGTAACGATCGTTGTTACGTATTTATGATAATAATCAGAATTAACGGTATTATACACTAAAGAATGGGAAAACCCTCAAGAATGAGAACAGAATCAAATATTTGTATAAGCACAAATTCGTTCTGAGCGTTCATCGAACTGTCGTCGTGAATACATCAGAAGGGTCATAATTTATTGGTTATTATCTATTGGATATTGCATAAGTGTTGAGCCACTTTTTTATAAATATATTATTGGACCATCAAGCGCTTGAATAAATAAATACGTGGCCTCTGCAAGGCTTACCAGGAATCACTCTTTAGTCTTTATTTACCCTCTTGAAAATTGCAAGTAAATAATGATGATTTATATGGGAAGTTAGTGCAGAAATATGCATCTATCTGGAATCCAGATAGCCTAGATAAAAAGAAATAAAAATTATATGAAAATTGTTTGAAAATTTTGGAATTCCTGTTTCAAACATAATAGTTAACAATAACTTCCCCTACAAATCATAGTTTTTTTTGCATTTTGCATACGAGGGATCCAAGAAATACCACAAATTATATCCCATATCGTTGACAAAATAACAGCAAAAGAATATGTACAATAATGTGTAGGGTTAATTAAGTTTTGTTATTTAAACTATGACATAAATTAATGCTGAGATACTTAGAGTAAAATAAAATTTAATAATTGATTCTCCTGGTAGTTTTTTTTTATATCGCAGTGTATTTACGAGTGACATCCAGGATGCCCGGGTAGGCATTCCTAGACCGTATGTCGGCTTCAGCACTTGGGGTGCACTACCGACCAAACCCCTGCCTTCAGCCGCTTTAATTGGCTGGTAGTTAGTCCCGCTTTATTGACACATTCCCATTTTATAAACAGGTAAATATTAATACTAGTGATGTATTTACACCGGATTTTGTAGAAAGAGGTCGAGGAGAGAAACGAGATTTACTATCGAAGTAAACTTAATAAATTCATACCAAGTGTATTTATGCAGTAAACGTATTAAACCTTGTATAAAATTAAATCGTCTTTTCATTTATTATTTTAACTGTCTGTAGCTTTTACTTATTAACCCACATAATAAAATAAAGTTTAAAAGTGACCAGACACTTACTACGTAGTTATTTTATATTGCATTTTACCTCTAAAATTATTTTAAGCTAGCTGTGGCCGCGACTTCGTCCACGTGGAATTAAAAAAAATGTTGAAAATCAACAAATTTCTAAAATAAAAATAACCTAAGTTACTCTTTATTACATCAGCTATCTTCCAGTGAAAGTCTCGTCAAAATCGGCCCCGCCGTTTCAGAGATTAACTAAAAACAAACAGACAGACATACAAACAGACAGACAGACGGACAAAAATTGTAAAAAATGTCATTTTGGTATATGTACCATGTATACATCCATATGCATATTGTAAAAAGCGTTATTTTAATATTACAAACAGACAATTTTATTTATTTGTATAGATGTGTAGAAGAGCGATTTATACCAGATAAATTTTGGGCATACATGATATAGTAGCAACGGTAAGAAAGCCTTAATTCAATTTAGTTCAGTATTGTTACGATGCCTAAATATCCTCACCATTGCATCTAATTCCTCGTATGAAGACATGTCGATACTAACAGTAAGCGTTGCGTTGCGTGGCGTCAAAAATGTGACAAACGTAAAAAGTTTGAGTGGTTATCTGGGACACGAATGTTGCTTTGTTACAATATGGATTGTGGGGTCTGTGAATTGCTGTGTGTTGACACTGTGAACATTTTTGTTACTATCAGAGTTACGCAAAAATACAAATATGATGAGAAGGTGATCTTGAGACACACATGCATTGTGCTGTTACTAGAAACGAACTCAACTATGAGAATAAATAACGTAACATACGTAACGACGATTTTCGCTTCATCGCGTTTCAAATGACAACGATCTTAAAGAAGTTTGACTTCAATAATTGTGCTCGCAAACAAAAAAAAAACCGACTTCAATTACATGGACGAGTAATACAACGTGGATCGACGAAAAAATTATTGCGGATTTTCGAGAGTTTCCCTCGATTTCTCTGGGATCCCATCATCAGATCCTGGTTTCCTTATCATGGTACCAAACTAGGGATATTCTCTTTCCAACAAAAAAATTATCAAAATCGGTACATCTAGTAGAAAGTTATGCGGTATAATACAACGTAGTTCGACGAAAAAAGCGTCAAGTAAAAACGCATTATTAGATATAACTCGAAAAGTAGTTGTTAGATCTCTAATAAATTTAAATGGGACCAATTGACGCACACCACCTTTCGATTAAAAAAAAATTGTCGAAATCGGTCCACACGGTCAAAAGTTCTGATGTAACATACATAAAAAAAAAATACAATCGAATTGAGAACCTCCTCCTTTTTTGAAAGTCAGCTAAAAACTGGATATAACTCAAGTGGAAACTAATAGGTTGAGTGTTAAGTGACAGAATGACTGGAGTAAGAACAACGCACAAAATGATTTCAAATTGAAATTAAGTTAATTTTATGTACCTATAGAAAAAGATTAAAAGAAAGGTCGGCGATTGTATTAATTTTGTAATTTTTATTGTATTAATTTTTAACCGACTTCCAAAAAAGGAGGAGGTTCTCAATTCGACTGTATTTTTTTTTTTTTTTTTTTGTGTATGTTACATCAGAACTTTTGACCGGGTAGACCGATTTCGACGAATTTTGTTTTAATCGAAAGGTGGTGTGTGCCAATTGGTCCCATTTAAATTTATTTGAGATCTAACGACCTCATTTGGACTAAAGGTTAATCCTGAAAAATGTCAAGTAATTGTAATTGGCAGTCCAAAACTAGCTTGTCGAATAGATTGGTCACTTGTTCCACCTGTCATCTTTGACAAAACTGCCATTAACTTCTGTGACAAAGTAAAAAATCTCGGTGTGATTTTTGATAACTGTCTCTCCTGGACACCTCAGGTGAACGAGTTGAGCCGTAAGGTGTTTGCTGCAATCAATTCACTTCGTCGACTACAATATTTCCTTCCACTGCCCACCAAAATTGCGTTAGCACAGACACTCCTTCTACCAATTCTTGACTATGCTGATACTTGCTTTCTCGACCTTAAGGAGGAGCAATTAAATAAACTTGAGCGCCTCCAAAATCTCTGTATACGGTTCATATTTGGTCTTCGTAAATATGACCATGTCTCCAATTTCCGCAATCAACTCAAGTGGCTCCCAATCCGCTTCCGCAGGAATACTCATATCCTCTCACTGCTATATCGCGTTTTGTTTCACCCTGATTCACCTTCTTACCTCAAGGAACGCTTTGAGTTTCTTTGCGACACCCATGATCGTTCCCTTCGATCTGACACCAATTTAATCCTAAAAATTCCGTCTCATACCACTTCTTATTACTCTAACTCCTTCTCCGTTAAAGCTGTCCAACTTTGGAACTCTCTTCCTCTTCCTATTAGACAAGCTCAATCTCTCTTCTCCTTCAAAAAATACCTTAAACTACATTATTTGTCACTAAGCACGTCATGATCGCCTATATCGTCTTTGTATGATATAATATATATTTACTATGTGTGTATATATATATATATATATATATATATATATATATATATAATATGTGTATTTTATATATGTAAGTGTTATGTATGTTTATTATTATTATTATATATTGTCTATTAGTACTTTGTTCGAGTATTCTAATTGCACACCAATCGTTTGTTTACTTCCTAACTGCAGTTTCTATTTCGTGTCCTATACCCAAAGGTTGTCTGGAAGAGATCGCTCTTTCAGCGATAAGACCGCCTTTGTACATCTTTCGTTTTATGTTTTTTTTCTCTGTTGTTTCTTTTAATGGTGTACAATAAAGAGTATTAATAATAATAATAACGACTACTTTTCGAGTTATATCTAATAATGCGTTTTTACTTGACGCTTCTTTCGTCGACCTACATTGTATTATACCGCATAACTTTTTACTGGGTATACCGATTTTGATAATTCTTTTTTTGTTAGAAAGGGGATATCCCTAGTTTGGTACCGTGATAAGGAAACTAGGATCTGATGATGGGATCCCAGAGAAATCGAGGGAAACTCTCGAAAATCCGTAATAACTTTTTACTGGGTGTACCGATTTTGATAATTTTTAATTTAATCGAAAGCTGATGTTTATCATGTGGTCACATATAAATTTTATCGAGATCTGATAACTACTTTTTGAGTAATCTTTGATAACGCGTAGTTACTTGACTATTTTTTCGTCGATCTACGTTGTATTTCTCTTCGATGTAATTGAAGTCGGTTTTTTTTTCGTTTGCAAGCAAACACAATTATATAATCCCTGGTCGATTGCATTGATTTAGTACAATAATGTTTAAATGTTAAATGGTAAAAACGCATTATTAGATATAGCTAGAAAAGTAGCCGTTAGATCTCAAATAAATTTAAATGGGACCAATTGACACACACCACCTTTCGATTAAAACAAAATTTGTCGAAATCGGTCCACCCAGTCAAAAGTTCTGATGTAACATACATAAAAAAAAATACAGTCGAATTGAGAACCTCCTCCTTTTTTGGAAGTCGGTTAAAAATAGTTGGTATCTACAACTACTAGGGTTACTAACTACTTGGATGAGGATTGCGGAAAACCGGGATGTGTGGCGCGAACTTGGGGAGACCAATGTCCAGCAGACTGCGATAGGCTGGGCTGACTGAAGTACCTATAACTTACAAATGCATAACGGATCGCGTTTACAGCGTAGATACTGGAGCTTGATTCTGATATTTTAATTATATTTCTGATAAGTATAGATGACAGAAAGAGAACTGAGGTAGGGCACAGCAGGAATTTCCTGCTCAAAATATGGAGCAGCCCGACTGGGGTAGTACCTCGACCTTACAGAAGGTCACAGCAAAATAATATTGTTTTCAAGCAGTATTGAGTTCCTGTTGATGAGTAAGGTGGCCAGAGCTCCTGGGGGGATTGGGGATTGGGTCGGCAACGCGCTTGCGATGCTTCTGGTGTTGCAGGCGTCTATAAGCTACGGTAATCTCATACCATCAGGTGAGCCGTACGCTTGTTTGCCGACCTAGTGACATAAAAAAAGAGAGTTTTTTCACTTTACTTTTTCCGTTCAGATATAAAATTCTAAAACGATAAATTCAAATGAATGAACAGTCGAGACAGGAAAATACTTACATTAAACCTATTAAAAACCATCGTTACCGTATGGTTTCTGTGCTAGAAGATCTCGTATTCAAAACTGAGGACATATATTTGGGTTACTATTTTGTAAACATATAGCCCCTGTCAACCCGTATTAGAGCAGCGAGGTGATTAAGCTCTGATCGTTCTCCTACATAGGGAAAGAGGCCTATGACTAGCTATGGGATATTACAGGCTAAATCGTAAACATATAGTTAAGAAAACGTTAACTAAAATTAATTAATTTCTATATAATGGATGTGTCAATGTGTGGGTGAAGCAAGCGTTGTTATACTCGTACTAAGTTTATTTTTAGTTGTGTGTATTATAACATGATTACTATGCGGTGAGCGTCTCTGTGAAATCTCGTAATTCCAACTCAATTATAAGTAATCACATTACTTAGATAATTGACTTTTTTTCATCTTCTTGAAAATGAGACACCATGTTCAATAGGTCCCAGTTTTTATATTTGACTTTGTTTTTGTATTCGTTGCATTTGCAATAAGTGTAAAGTTTAAACAATCATCGTGTTTTCTTTTTCCGAAGAACGAAATTTCAAAGTTTCTTTTTTTTTTCTTTTGCCATAAACCTTCTACAAAGTACTAGCACATTTAAAAGTCCAGTCGTTTATGAGTTTTGAGCGCATCACATTAAGCTTTATTTTTATTTACATAGCTTACATTTTTAAGCACAGCAATAATGTGCACAAACTATGTACAAAAAGGGCTCATATATCGCTAAAGGCCTGTTTCAACAGTTGTGGATAACGCTATTTGGAAGATGACAATATCCAACTGATAACATTTTCTGATGTATTATTCATTTTCACCATTGAATTCCACTGTATTTTCAAGATATTTCTATGGACAAAAATAATCCTAATCATAAGTTATTCGCAGGATAAACTTTATCTATAACAAACAGGTCCTAAGAGTTATCAGAGTGATCTCTTCCAGACAGTCTTTTCGAAACGACGTAAAAAAGAATACAGCGGCTTGAGAGTAGGTATTATCATTATGGGGGCTATTATTCGATCTTATGATGATGGTACCGCCATGGTGGTAGGTCTTAGTAGATGAAAGCAAATCCGATAAATGTGTGATTATATATTTTGAAAAAATGCAATGTTTAGAAGATAATTACTTTAACAACCTACGTTCAAGATAGCTTTCTAATAATATAATAACCGTCTCGTCTCTGATGTCTGAGCTCTTAGAGGTATATTACGTAGATATAATTGTACATTGAAATTTTACAATAGTATACAATTTACAATTCACAATTTAAGAACTAAATATTTACAGATAGTTACGGTATAAATCATATCCGCGTGGAATGGTGCCAAGAATGGAGAATGGTGCTGGCAGCATTTCCCCGTTGAATCGCTATGCCGATTCTCTGGGCAAGAATGCACCAGCTCTCTTGTAATCAGTAGAGACAATAAGACGAGTTCTCTTTTAAAAAAAATTAACATTGCTATTATATATCTACATATTTAATACTGAATCCCTATTGCCCTATAACCAGTTATTTATTTTTTCTGTTAATGGTTTCTAAAGCTTAGTAGGTTCGTACGGAGTGAAAAATTAATAAAATGGAAAATCTTCAGAAAATTTAAGAAACTTGAAATTTGATTTGACAGTTCGGTACACGAGAAGTTTGACAGTTTGACAGTTTTAGTACAATGTTTGTCGAGCTAGCTGGCTTTTTTTGACATAGATACAAACTACCGGTACACTATACCTATATACCCTATGTGTAAACTTTCTTGGTGTTTTATACCTATACGTAGACATATTTTTGTGTTGAACTAAATAGCTATGGCATAAGTCCAAAGAGGTAGTTTTGGAGGCGGCCATTTAGGCACCCCAGTCACACACTATAGGCGCTTAACTGTGCTTTTTTGAAATCATTGACCCTCAAACATATCACAATATTTTCGATGCCAAAAATTCTTCTGTTTTGTTGTGAGCATTCATATATTTTACTTGTATGGTAACAATTCGTCGAAGGTCGCGACAAAATGGCCATATATCTATTGCCTAGAGAATTGGCATATCGATTCCACGGGGAAATGCTGCCAGCATTCTTGGCGCCATTCCACGCGGACATTATTTATACAACTATCTGTAAATATTTAGTTCTTAAATTGTGAACTATAAATTAGTATAATATATTTCAATACATTTTTGTGTATTAATTTAGTAAACCATTTAACTCTTTATACGATTGAAGTGATATTGTGAATCAAATGGAACATCAATTACTGGAGATAAATACTCAAGTCAGGTAACTAAGTATTCATCATCGAGTCCGCGATAAACGCCGCGGTATGCGGGTTAGTAAGCCGTAACGGGCTTTACTAAACGCGTAAACATATACAGGTTCGATTTAAAAATAAACCTTATTTTAAACACAATAAGGTCTAACATGGAGTAATATTTCATTTGCATACGCCGCTACGTTGGCGCCTAGATTAAATTTATAAAACCTTTTATAGTTCGATGTCAATAGATTTAAGCGTTCGATAAAATGGAGAAAAGAGAAAACTTAAGCTGTATGAGATTTTAGATTAACATGGATATATTACTAAGACTATTCGAAAACGGGATATTTACTATGTTTTTTATTTTAATTTTGCGGAGTTCGATATTTCGACATTAACTACGAATGGTTTGTTCACGAGACGAGGACGACGAGAAAGAGAAAATCAAAAAACATGATAAATATTCCTTTTTTGAATAGTCTTAGTAACATAAGCTGTATCTTTTATTATCAATTTTAGATTATCAACAAATGAACGTAGCTTAAATTATTTCAAAAGCTTGGTTGTTGTTTTGTGAAAATGCGAAATCATTGATTTAAAATATTCAACTATATTATTCACACTTACATACCACTTATGAAAAAACCAAATCTAACTCCAACTTCCAGTCTGTTTATTAGGCTTTCTGATTAAACTATGAAACCGCTCGGTAGATTGTGATGAAGTTTAAAAAAGAAACAATGTTGGGGAAAGGACATAGACTGAATGTAGGTATGATCTTTCGCCAACTTAAACAATTTGTCTCTTAAAATGTAGGCTTCGCTACCGTGGCTCAGAAAGCGCGTAAATCAAGAGCACCTGATAAAAATCATTACCCCAAGTAGGAAAATTATCCATCAACCTGCTCACGGACTGGTGAATTAAATTTTAGTTTTTCTACAGTAAGGGACAAGCCAAAGCATATACCTTTAAAAAAAAATATCGAGCGATGAACTATTTTTAAATTGATACTATTTGTCTTTTATAATTTAATCAATTAATCTTGTCTTTATCTTCATTGCAGACACTGGCAGTACTCTGCGTGTCAGAGCCAACTGTCGAACCTAAGACTGAAGACGCCCAAGACGAGTCCAAGGAGCCGCCGGAAGGATACTACGCTTTCGTCGAGTCACCCAACGCTACGCCGCCCAGGTTATTGTCTCTAAGTCTCTAAAAATTTTAAGCGGCAAAATATTACTATTAGTAAACCAAATCCTTAAGGCCATAAATAAGTAACGCCTCTTCTGAATATATTCATAGAATATCAATTTCATAGAATCCAGACAATTATTTAATCCAATCCGTTAGGTCAGAAAATAATGTTTTAGGATTTCGTCCCACGACTGCTACTCACGGTCCATGCAACTATATCGAAATAATGGCCTTTGTCTTTATCATTGTACGGCAGTATTCATATATTTAATCACAGTAAATCTTATGGACGACGCGTATATTTATGACGACACGTTGACGCAACGGTCACAGCACTGGTTTGTGGCTGATGCGCTGGCGGTTCCGGGTTCGATCTCCGCACATGGCAAACATTTGTATTTAGGGAATATATGCGCCAATCTGCATTGAGCAGCGTGGTGGATTAAGCTCTGATCAACTACACGAGGAAAGAGGCCTATGCCCAGCAGTGAGATAGTACACGCTGAAGCGTAACCATAAAATCTTATAGAATGACTGCTTATATACCGTATCTTCGGTTAACTTTAACCGAAGTTGCCTAGATTTCTAACTTCTTCTTTCTTCAACACTAAATTTTAACGAACTTAGCTGTTGAAGTACCGTACAGTCGCAATCAATATGCTTGCCTACATATATAAACGAACTGAATAAATGCAAAGATTTCTCGTTGAGACATGCAAGCTCTCACTGCTGATTACCTGTCCATTACTTTCGAGTGTGAAGTTGAGCGTGTGTTGAGATCAACATTGTAAAGACTTGTTAAGTCACGATAGCCCATATAGGTCATTAGGGTGTTTGAGTGTCAGCTGTGCACGTCAGAGTTAATAACTTACGACTCATCATTACAGCCTATACAGTCCACTGCTGGACATAGGCCTCCACAAGTTTACGCCAAAAATAACGCGAACTCATGTGCCTTGCCCATAGTCACCACGCTGGGCAGGCGGGTTGGTGACCGCAGTACTGGCTTTGTCGCACCGAAGGCGCTGCTGCCCGTCTTCGGCCTGTGTATTTCAAAGCCAGCAGTTGGATGGTTATCCCGCCATCGGTCGGCTTCTTAAGTTCCAAGGTGGTTGTGGAACCTTGTTATCCCTTAGTCGCCTCTTACGACACCCACGGGAAGAGAGGGGGTGGCTAAATTCTTTAGTGCCGTAGCCACACAGCAAGCAGCAACTTACGACTGATCACCATAAATTATTGTCTATACCTAATTTTGCTGATGAAATTATGATACAAAACAAGTGCAAATGAAGTCAGAAATTTGGCGAAATTGGAGTACGATTGACTGTGTCATGATTATTAATTGTTTATACTACATTGCTTGGTAGTCTCTTGTTATCTGTATACGGTTAGCTTAACGGATGGTCAGCGGTCAGTGGACGGTGAGTGGACACCTTCACTGGAATGCCATAAACACAGCATAATAGATGCTGTCTTATAGTTCATTATGAACGATGTTTTGAATTGCTTTAATAACAATAATCTTAGTGATAATCTTAAAAGCATGTATGCTTTAAAACTTTGGCCTTTTAATGTAATACCAGCTGAATACTCAGACAAGATAGTAGTTATTAAGGATATCGTCAAAAATGCTGTAGGTATACATACGTTTAGTGTACTCGTGTCTCAGTTTAAGAGTTGTGGGTTAGTTAGTTCTAAATCTAAATGTACTCCATATAAACTCATTAGCATACCACCTTACTTTAACTTCAATTTCTGCGAAACTCAAAACAAGGTTTGCGTAATTTGGAAACTACCTTTAAAAAATGAAACGAAGTAGAACATTAGGGGTCGGCGGCGCCTAAGCACTGACGATCGCGGGTCTGGTATCCGCTCGGATTGGATATTAGTGTTTATACAAATTAATATTTATTTAAATATTATTTCCGGTATGGTTGTTAGTCTTTGTAGGTCTACCCACCGTGTTTCGGAGATCAGGTTAAGCCGTCGGTCCCGGTTGTTATGATGTACACCTGATAGCGATCATTACTCATAGTAGGAAATATATCCGCCAACCCGCATTGGAGCGGAGTGGTGGATTAAGCTCTGATCCTTCTCCTAAATTGGGAAAGAGGCCTATGCCCAACAGTGGGACATTACAGACTGAAGCGTCTGGTATATTTGAACTGGCAATTACTAATACACGATATTTTACCTATACCCTTCTGTTTGCAGAGTACGTCCGCCTCCATATCGGCAAGTGGCGTCAGAGTGCGCGGCGACCGGTGAACGCGCGCACGTCAGCGCTAACAACCTGTGCGGAGACCTGAACCGGGGAGTCATACCGAGGAACCCGATGGGACAGAATCCGAACGGGGAACCTTATCCTTTGTAAGTTGTCTTTCTTTTTCGAACTGGGTTAGGAACTTGATTGGGAGTGAACAGTGGCATGGGCGTACCCGGTGGGGCAAGGTGAGGCCCTGACTCGAAACTAAACATTGATGTTTTTGATAGATTTTGCAAGCTATTATTGAAGAAGCGATGATGGTGACAGTAAATGAAGAGTTGGAGTAAATAAAAATTATTTTATTTTGTACTTCTTATCGTATTTTATATTTTCTTATTTGTTTTTGCCCCACCTTTACAAAATTCTGGGTGCATCTATGGATAGTGGGGTCCCTCTCTCCAGCGTTTGAGAACAATTGTTAAAATAACTCAAAACAATAAATTTTTTATTTATTTATTATATTATAAAATTAAATGGATACTTCTAAGAACAATATGTAGTAGACGTAAGACGCTTTTCAAGCAAGTTTTTTTACTATCTTCTCTCAAGATCATAGAGGTTGCACTAACACACAGATTATATAGACTTCTCAAAATTTTCAAAATTTCAGAAGTTATCTTTAAGAAAGGTTTATCTGATTTTAAGGACAGTAAACAAATCTACAATCAGAAATAGTACTTTTTTTATATAACTAGGTCGGCAAACAAGCGTACAGCTCACTTGATGGTAAGCAATTATCGTAGCTCTTATAGACATCTGTAACCCAAATCTGTAAACCAGAAGCACCCAATTCCCCCCAGGAGCTCTTTTCACATTACTTACCACAGGAACACAACACTGCTTGAAAGCAGTATTATTTAGCTGTGATCTTCTGTACTACCTCCGTCGGGCAGGTGCTCCATATTTCTAGCAGGAAATTTCCTGCTGTGCGCTGTGCTCAGTAAAAAACTTAAAAAATTTGTTTATTATTATTATTTCTGTTTACTTTTATAAAAATATTTTTTGTTAACATTACATAAATATATTTTCATACACTTTGTTTTGTCTCTTATTTGTCGTTACTTTGTAACAGCAAGAGGTCTGATCTATCGGATCGATCTATTGTAAGTGTAATGAAACATTTAGACCGACTGAGCATTTCGTTGCAGTTAACGTTAATTCCGCTGCGCACGCGCACTTCACGGCTAATATCACGCAGACTGATCGCGTTTTAATTGCTCATGGGTTGCAAAACGTACGTAACTGTGACATTGATCGCGCTTCTTCTAATAAGCTTCAAAATGTGAAATGAAATGAAAACGTATTTCGCCATAATATGACACTTGACGAATGCCACAAAATTATCGACATTCACAAAAAATAAAAATAAAAAATAAAAGTCAAGGTAGCAGAGAACAATCAATATATTAAAATTTGCTAGCTAGTTATGTTGGACCAAAGCATGAGAACAATACAAGTAAATGCTTAATCAGCGGAATAGGAATAACAAATGATTTCTCACGTTGTCTCATGCTTTGGGATCATATGTCTTGAGAAAGTTTAATTAGAATTAAATCGGCGATTAATCCAGAGCATGTAATTCTGTTCGGACGTGTCCACTGTAATTTTAATTAATTTTTAATTAAATAGTTTTAGTTTAATTAATGTAATATTTTTTTAAAAAGCCCTTTCGCGCTCCCGTAAACTTGTCTAGCTCTTATATTATTATTATTTATTATACATAACAAACTTATGTAATGTCCCTGGTGTCATCTAGCGACCTTGACTTAGTCACAATATTTAGTGCACAGCTTTATTGTAATTTAAATGATATTCCTAGTGTGGGCCGAGAGAAAAAAATGCAAAAGAAAAAAATTATTACTTTATTGCATTATCTGAGACTTTATTGTGGGTTTATTTTTAACTATTTGGATTTTATATCTATTTACGCAAATTTTGGCCACAATTTACGACAATTTCCTTTCTATTCTATTTCATTGGACTACTTCACATTCTATGTTTTAATTAAGTTAATGTATTTTATAATTTATGTAGAGTGCAATAAATGGCAGTGTGGATATGAAATAACAAATTAATATTGATCAAAACTAGCGATCTTTTGTTATAATCTGGGCTAATAATAATGAATTTACCAAGCGATAAGGTTAGAAACCATCTTGTATTGTTCGCGGAATGTATTCATTTTTTGAGATGTGAGAGCATGTCTTGAAAGAAATTCTTATTTAAATGCGCCAATACGCAGTTCAATGGAGCCCATTAGATATCGCTCATTAGAGCGTAATCTGTCACGCTGTTCTGGTGAATTTCTTCGAAGGCTTTTTAACTGTTGGGAATTTGTAACACATAGATTAAAATTCTTAAGTTATATCTATATAAAGCTTTGTATTAATAATGTTGTTGGCAATCTCCTTACCTCTCTAGGATAGATCACAAGATAGTGCTTCAGTAGGTTTACCTAATACTAGTTACGTTAAGGTGCGCCTACAAGCGAATGGTTCGACTGGTGGTAAGCAGACACCGTATCCTATGGACACCTGCTACACCAGGACCATTGCAAGAGTGTTGCTGAACCTACTCCCGACCTATCCCGAAAGCTCTGGCTACCTTAATCACCACAGGGACACAACACTGCTTGATAGCAGTATTATTCAGCTGTGATCATCTGTGCAGTTGGTGTAATACCTCAGTTATTTAGCTTCCTTACTGACCACCACAGAGACACGATACTACTTGAGAGGGTGTTTATTATGGAGCTCTTCTGTAAAGTCGATGTGGTATCCCAGTCAGACTGCTCAAACTTTAAGCTAGATAACTCTCCTTGTGCTCTAATGACCAATGTAATGTAACGTTGTGGTGCAGTGAACTGATCCGAAACCACACGCTGCGCTTCCTGTCGCGAACACTGCCCGTGCTGCGTGCAGACGAGGCGCTGCCGCGCGTCGCGCACGTGGAGCACGTGGAGCACGAGCAGCCCGTCGGGCAGGCGGCCGCGCCCGGCGTGCCCGAGCTACAGCATAACAGGTAACTATGGCTCTTTAACGCCTAGGTTTATATGTTATAGTGTGAAAATAAAAGACTTAAGTGATTATAATGTATTTATTTATGTATTATTTGTAAATAGAATGCAATAATATTTTAATTAAATCTATTGATTAAGGAATTGCCTTTGTTTACAAATAAATAACCAGTCAGTTCGTATACTCTGTGGTCCGAAACGAACGGGCGAGGCAATGGCGACATCTCCATTTTATTTACAAAGGGTGGGGATGGCGCCATGCCCGCGTGTTTTATAATTCAAACGAAAATTAACTTATATCTATGTTGTTTTACTATTATAAATCATTATTATATTTTAAACTACATTTGCAACCATGTACGAGTTTTATTAGTTAATTCCATGATAAACGGATAAAATATTGTTGACAATAGGTATTGTGTAATAGGCAAATTGTATCGTGACTTCATAAAGTACTTAATCGTAGCAAGCTAACTTTCTGATGCCTGCCTTAGAAATATTGACGATATTTTGGAGGAGAAATAAAAGGCGATTTCAGGAACATCTGATTAATTCTGATTTTATGGACTTTGTCTCAATTGTGCCGCCGTCTGTGAACTCCGATGATTACGGCAACTACTGTAATCGTCTGAGTTACACAAAATTGTCCGATTTGATTTTGACGAATGCGTTTTAATGCGACTGTAATAACCTATAAATATGTCAGAATGTCATGTGATTAATTTGACTAGCATTGTTTGCCAATTCGCACATACGATAATGATTGTAAAAGGACATGTTAAGGCATTATTTTTTTTTTATAAATTACTTAAAATTAGTGGATGGAATAAGTTGTATACGACAATGTGTTTCCCACGGTTTTATTCACACGTTAAAATTTGACATGTTTTTGACCCATTTCATAAAAATTTGGTAACACATGGTCATTTTGCAAAATCGTCCAAGTTCTAATAATGAGAAATACGCTATTTAAAAAACGCCAAATTATTCGAAGTACCTTCGTTTCTTATTAGCTCAACAGTGGGACATAGAGGCTATATTAGTTTACATAAATAAATAAACACTTCATACTCAACGGCCTTCAGTAGGATTTTCTCCTGTGTCGGGGGTTCCAACAGGCAGTGCTGTGACCGCTGCGCCAACGCGTCTTCAAAGATCAGTAATTTCATCAGAAACAAATTCCATTTGATATAGCTCTATCTTTTCATCACTAATATTTCTTTTGTTATAACTAGCGTCCGTTTGATGTAGCTCTCGTAATTTCTTTATATAATATTTTGGTAGCGTCTGGAACGCTGTGTGAAGAATCACGTCGGGGTCACCAGTTTGGTAGTGTGAAGAAAAGGGAGGATTCTCCAAGATGGGTGTTATGTCTGGTGGGCTAACGCCCCGGCGGTTGTCGTCGGGTTCTTGTATATATACTTAATCACTTTGAAAACTCTAATAGCGCGATGTAGCATACGTCAGTTTTCTCTAATTACGTAGTTTGTAGTCGTTCGTATTTCGCGCGATAGATGTCGCCACATCGTAATAATGATGCAATAATGTTCGAGTGTAACGAAAGCTATCCGCCACAGACTGGAGGAGCGCTCGCGGCGCTCGCTGCTGACGAACGAGCGCGAGGCGGGCGAGCGCGCCGAGCACCGCGCCGACGCGCGCGACAGCAGGTTCTGCGACGGCGGCGGCGTGTGAGTAGCGCACACACACACCAAGCGTACACAATACACACGTGTGACAAGAGGGCTGGTACATTTACAAAAAAAAAAAAAAAAAAAAAAAAACCGCAATCCTCATCCAGCCTACACCAGCAATCTTACGTAGATCGTCGGTCCAACGGGCCGGAGGACGTCCCACACTACGTTTGCCAAGACGCGGTCTCCACTCTAGGACCCGTCTACTCCAACGCCCATCGGTCCTGCGACACAGATGACCAGCCCACTGCCACTTCAACTTGCTAATTCTGTGGGCTATGCCGGTTACTTACACACACACACGCACGGCACACACATCAAGCGTACACGATACACACGTGTGACAAGAGGGCTGGTACATTTTTCGCCCAGAGAATCGGCATAGCGATTCAACGGAACTCAATGATTTATACCAAAACTATCTGTAAATATTTAGTTCTTAAGTTTTGAATTGTAAATATGTATAATGTTGTTGTTGTTTTAAAATTTATCCCCAATAGGGAAAGGCAAAGGACTATAATCCATACAGCCTAGTTTGAATTTATAAGTTTCGTTCTGATATATCAAAAGGCCGGAGCCAAGTCTGAAGTAACTTTTTTTGTAACTTTAATGTTAAAAAAAAAACACCACACATATAAGTAGTGTTTGGCTCACGCGTGCGTGTTGGGTCACGCATACGTAGTGGCCCATGCATACGTACTGGCTCACGCGCCGATAAACAATAATAACACTTCTACATGTAGAGAATAAAAAAAATCGACCTTTAATTGAACTAAAAATAATGTAACACTGCATTATACAACTTTATAAACGATGTAATGAGTAAATAATACAGTTTGGATTTAACAATTTTTTTTTTATAATATCGCCGAAACTGCGATTATTATATAAGCGAGCATTTTTATTTATAACGTATTATTGTTTCTAATTTACAAAAGACAATTTTTTATATTTTTTTTCACGTGATTGAAAAAAAACTACGATTAGGCATTACGCACTGTTCGTGAATAAATAAAATGTAAGAAAAATATCAAACATATATATTTCCTTGATTTTTATATATTTCAAAAATTGTTAAATTTTTAATGCGTACTGAATGATTAACGAATTTATAATAAAGTAAACTTCGTGAACACCGTCCGCTGCTACTTCACACCGATACCGATGTTTTAGTTTGTTCACTTCGTCGAGAGATGGCGCGATTCGTAACACGCACATAAATAAAACAACTATGAATTTATAAAATATATTACAAGGCAGCGTAATAACAAGCACCGTATGAATAACAATATAAAAATTCAGTGCTCGAAAATTTACTCACAAAACATTACAACTTATAAAACAATTAAATATAATTGGTTTTTCAGTGTTTACAAGCCTTTGAAACACGTGAAAAATATTACCAGCAAATAATATCAATTTCATTATTGACTTTTGTGAATTTTCATTTTCATTTACCCAACATTACATTCTAGATCGGTTTCTCATACTCTGTTATAAGTTAGACATTCGTATACTGTTTAAGACAGAACTTATAAAATAGACTTATACACATTTAAATTATTTAATTTAAACATCTTTTTTTATAAATGTCAATTAAATATTGCAACGATAATAATCTGATTTAACAAACGCGGTAAGTTCTGTGTGTGAAAAGTGTTCACAATGACCGTAAAAGTAAAAAAAAAAAATAACGTTCATTTCAAATCTGAACAGCGCCCATTTTCTTGAGGTCCGCGACGACGATGTCGAGGGCGTCGTGCCTCGTACCATCTATAATATTGACACGACTATCCTTTTCTATCTGGAAATAATAGAAAATAATAAAATTATTGTAATTTTAATAAAAGAGAGCGAACATTGAACACAGAAGAAAATTGGGAATGAGAGGGGAGATCGGCATTTGTTTGTTGTTTTCCACTTACATAAGTGCGAAATATTCCAAGATGTAACGTACACAGAAATCTTTGATTAGAGAAACTTTCGCGTAGAGCCGCAAGCTAGTGTATATCTCCGTCTCGCTCGCACGTACGGCGCGCGACAGAGACACGCTCACCTCCGCTCTGTACTTGAGGTGCTCGGGCCACACGCAGCGCTCGAAGTAGCCGTGCACGTCGGGCGGGTCGTAGAGCCGCAAGCTAGTGTATATCTCCGTCTCGCTCGCACGTACGGCGCGCGACAGAGACACGCTCACCTCCGCTCTGTACTTGAGGTGCTCGGGCCACACGCAGCGCTCGAAGTAGCCGTGCACGTCGGGCGGGTCGTAGAGCCGCAAGCTAGTGTATATCTCCGTCTCGCTCGCACGTACGGCGCGCGACAGAGACACGCTCACCTCCGCTCTGTACTTGAGGTGCTCGGGCCACACGCAGCGCTCGAAGTAGCCGTGCACGTCGGGCGGGTCGTAGAGCCGCAAGCTAGTGTATATCTCCGTCTCGCTCGCACGTACGGCGCGCGACAGAGACACGCTCACCTCCGCTCTGTACTTGAGGTGCTCGGGCCACACGCAGCGCTCGAAGTAGCCGTGCACGTCGGGCGGGTCGTAGAGCCGCAAGCTAGTGTATATCTCCGTCTCGCTCGCACGTACGGCGCGCGACAGAGACACGCTCACCTCCGCTCTGTACTTGAGGTGCTCGGGCCACACGCAGCGCTCGAAGTAGCCGTGCACGTCGGGCGGGTCGTAGAGCCGCAAGCTAGTGTATATCTCCGTCTCGCTCGCACGTACGGCGCGCGACAGAGACACGCTCACCTCCGCTCTGTACTTGAGGTGCTCGGGCCACACGCAGCGCTCGAAGTAGCCGTGCACGTCGGGCGGGTCGTAGAGCCGCAAGCTAGTGTATATCTCCGTCTCGCTCGCACGTACGGCGCGCGACAGAGACACGCTCACCTCCGCTCTGTACTTGAGGTGCTCGGGCCACACGCAGCGCTCGAAGTAGCCGTGCACGTCGGGCGGGTCGTAGAGCCGCAAGCTAGTGTATATCTCCGTCTCGCTCGCACGTACGGCGCGCGACAGAGACACGCTCACCTCCGCTCTGTACTTGAGGTGCTCGGGCCACACGCAGCGCTCGAAGTAGCCGTGCACGTCGGGCGGGTCGTAGAGCCGCAAGCTAGTGTATATCTCCGTCTCGCTCGCACGTACGGCGCGCGACAGAGACACGCTCACCTCCGCTCTGTACTTGAGGTGCTCGGGCCACACGCAGCGCTCGAAGTAGCCGTGCACGTCGGGCGGGTCGTAGAGCCGCAAGCTAGTGTATATCTCCGTCTCGCTCGCACGTACGGCGTGCGACAGAGACACGCTCACCTCCGCTCTGTACTTGAGGTGCTCGGGCCACACGCAGCGCTCGAAGTAGCCGTGCACGTCGGGCGGGTCGTAGAGCCGCCGGCGAGTGTATATCTCCGTCTCGCTCGCACGTACGGCGCGCGACAGAGACACGCTCACCTCCGCTCTGTACTTGAGGTGCTCGGGCCACACGCAGCGCTCGAAGTAGCCGTGCACGTCGGGCGGGTCGTAGAGCCGCAAGCTAGTGTATATCTCCGTCTCGCTCGCACGTACGGCGCGCGACAGAGACACGCTCACCTCCGCTCTGTACTTGAGGTGCTCGGGCCACACGCAGCGCTCGAAGTAGCCGTGCACGTCGGGCGGGTCGTAGAGCCGCAAGCTAGTGTATATCTCCGTCTCGCTCGCACGTACGGCGCGCGACAGAAACACGCTCACCTCCGCTCTGTACTTGAGGTGCTCGGGCCACACGCAGCGCTCGAAGTAGCCGTGCACGTCGGGCGGGTCGTAGAGCCGCAAGCTAGTGTATATCTCCGTCTCGCTCGCACGTACGGCGCGCGACAGAGACACGCTCACCTCCGCTCTGTACTTGAGGTGCTCGGGCCACACGCAGCGCTCGAAGTAGCCGTGCACGTCGGGCGGGTCGTAGAGCCGCAAGCTAGTGTATATCTCCGTCTCGCTCGCACGTACGGCGCGCGACAGAGACACGCTCACCTCCGCTCTGTACTTGAGGTGCTCGGGCCACACGCAGCGCTCGAAGTAGCCGTGCACGTCGGGCGGGTCGTAGAGCCGCAAGCTAGTGTATATCTCCGTCTCGCTCGCACGTACGGCGCGCGACAGAGACACGCTCACCTCCGCTCTGTACTTGAGGTGCTCGGGCCACACGCAGCGCTCGAAGTAGCCGTGCACGTCGGGCGGGTCGTAGAGCCGCAAGCTAGTGTATATCTCCGTCTCGCTCGCACGTACGGCGCGCGACAGAGACACGCTCACCTCCGCTCTGTACTTGAGGTGCTCGGGCCACACGCAGCGCTCGAAGTAGCCGTGCACGTCGGGCGGGTCGTAGAGCCGCAAGCTAGTGTATATCTCCGTCTCGCTCGCACGTACGGCGCGCGACAGAGACACGCTCACCTCCGCTCTGTACTTGAGGTGCTCGGGCCACACGCAGCGCTCGAAGTAGCCGTGCACGTCGGGCGGGTCGTAGAGCCGCAAGCTAGTGTATATCTCCGTCTCGCTCGCACGTACGGCGCGCGACAGAGACACGCTCACCTCCGCTCTGTACTTGAGGTGCTCGGGCCACACGCAGCGCTCGAAGTAGCCGTGCACGTCGGGCGGGTCGTAGAGCCGCAAGCTAGTGTATATCTCCGTCTCGCTCGCACGTACGGCGCGCGACAGAGACACGCTCACCTCCGCTCTGTACTTGAGGTGCTCGGGCCACACGCAGCGCTCGAAGTTGCCGTGCACGTCGGGCGGGTCGTAGAGCCGCAAGCTAGTGTATATCTCCGTCTCGCTCGCACGTACGGCGCGCGACAGAGACACGCTCACCTCCGCTCTGTACTTGAGGTGCTCGGGCCACACGCAGCGCTCGAAGTAGCCGTGCACGTCGGGCGGGTCGTAGAGCCGCAAGCTAGTGTATATCTCCGTCTCGCTCGCACGTACGGCGCGCGACAGAGACACGCTCACCTCCGCTCTGTACTTGAGGTGCTCGGGCCACACGCAGCGCTCGAAGTAGCCGTGCACGTCGGGCGGGTCGTAGAGCCGCAAGCTAGTGTATATCTCCGTCTCGCTCGCACGTACGGCGCGCGACAGAGACACGCTCACCTCCGCTCTGTACTTGAGGTGCTCGGGCCACACGCAGCGCTCGAAGTAGCCGTGCACGTCGGGCGGGTCGTAGAGCCGCAAGCTAGTGTATATCTCCGTCTCGCTCGCACGTACGGCGCGCGACAGAGACACGCTCACCTCCGCTCTGTACTTGAGGTGCTCGGGCCACACGCAGCGCTCGAAGTAGCCGTGCACGTCGGGCGGGTCGTAGAGCCGCAAGCTAGTGTATATCTCCGTCTCGCTCGCACGTACGGCGCGCGACAGAGACACGCTCACCTCCGCTCTGTACTTGAGGTGCTCGGGCCACACGCAGCGCTCGAAGTAGCCGTGCACGTCGGGCGGGTCGTAGAGCCGCAAGCTAGTGTATATCTCCGTCTCGCTCGCACGTACGGCGCGCGACAGAGACACGCTCACCTCCGCTCTGTACTTGAGGTGCTCGGGCCACACGCAGCGCTCGAAGTAGCCGTGCACGTCGGGCGGGTCGTAGAGCCGCAAGCTAGTGTATATCTCCGTCTCGCTCGCACGTACGGCGCGCGACAGAGACACGCTCACCTCCGCTCTGTACTTGAGGTGCTCGGGCCACACGCAGCGCTCGAAGTAGCCGTGCACGTCGGGCGGGTCGTAGAGCCGCAAGCTAGTGTATATCTCCGTCTCGCTCGCACGTACGGCGCGCGACAGAGACACGCTCACCTCCGCTCTGTACTTGAGGTGCTCGGGCCACACGCAGCGCTCGAAGTAGCCGTGCACGTCGGGCGGGTCGTAGAGCCGCAAGCTAGTGTATATCTCCGTCTCGCTCGCACGTACGGCGCGCGACAGAGACACGCTCACCTCCGCTCTGTACTTGAGGTGCTCGGGCCACACGCAGCGCTCGAAGTAGCCGTGCACGTCGGGCGGGTCGTAGAGCCGCAAGCTAGTGTATATCTCCGTCTCGCTCGCACGTACGGCGCGCGACAGAGACACGCTCACCTCCGCTCTGTACTTGAGGTGCTCGGGCCACACGCAGCGCTCGAAGTAGCCGTGCACGTCGGGCGGGTCGTAGAGCCGCAAGCTAGTGTATATCTCCGTCTCGCTCGCACGTACGGCGCGCGACAGAGACACGCTCACCTCCGCTCTGTACTTGAGGTGCTCGGGCCACACGCAGCGCTCGAAGTAGCCGTGCACGTCGGGCGGGTCGTAGAGCCGCAAGCTAGTGTATATCTCCGTCTCGCTCGCACGTACGGCGCGCGACAGACACGCTCACCTCCGCTCTGTACTTGAGGTGCTCGGGCCACACGCAGCGCTCGAAGTAGCCGTGCACGTCGGGCGGGTCGTAGAGCCGCAAGCTAGTGTATATCTCCGTCTCGCTCGCACGTACGGCGCGCGACAGAGACACGCTCACCTCCGCTCTGTACTTGAGGTGCTCGGGCCACACGCAGCGCTCGAAGTAGCCGTGCACGTCGGGCGGGTCGTAGAGCCGCAAGCTAGTGTATATCTCCGTCTCGCTCGCACGTACGGCGCGCGACAGAGACACGCTCACCTCCGCTCTGTACTTGAGGTGCTCGGGCCACACGCAGCGCTCGAAGTAGCCGTGCACGTCGGGCGGGTCGTAGAGCCGCAAGCTAGTGTATATCTCCGTCTCGCTCGCACGTACGGCGCGCGACAGAGACACGCTCACCTCCGCTCTGTACTTGAGGTGCTCGGGCCACACGCAGCGCTCGAAGTAGCCGTGCACGTCGGGCGGGTCGTAGAGCCGCAAGCTAGTGTATATCTCCGTCTCGCTCGCACGTACGGCGCGCGACAGAGACACGCTCACCTCCGCTCTGTACTTGAGGTGCTCGGGCCACACGCAGCGCTCGAAGTAGCCGTGCACGTCGGGCGGGTCGTAGAGCCGCAAGCTAGTGTATATCTCCGTCTCGCTCGCACGTACGGCGCGCGACAGAGACACGCTCACCTCCGCTCTGTACTTGAGGTGCTCGGGCCACACGCAGCGCTCGAAGTAGCCGTGCACGTCGGGCGGGTCGTAGAGCCGCAAGCTAGTGTATATCTCCGTCTCGCTCGCACGTACGGCGCGCGACAGAGACACGCTCACCTCCGCTCTGTACTTGAGGTGCTCGGGCCACACGCAGCGCTCGAAGTAGCCGTGCACGTCGGGCGGGTCGTAGAGCCGCAAGCTAGTGTATATCTCCGTCTCGCTCGCACGTACGGCGCGCGACAGAGACACGCTCACCTCCGCTCTGTACTTGAGGTGCTCGGGCCACACGCAGCGCTCGAAGTAGCCGTGCACGTCGGGCGGGTCGTAGAGCCGCAAGCTAGTGTATATCTCCGTCTCGCTCGCACGTACGGCGCGCGACAGAGACACGCTCACCTCCGCTCTGTACTTGAGGTGCTCGGGCCACACGCAGCGCTCGAAGTAGCCGTGCACGTCGGGCGGGTCGTAGAGCCGCAAGCTAGTGTATATCTCCGTCTCGCTCGCACGTACGGCGCGCGACAGAGACACGCTCACCTCCGCTCTGTACTTGAGGTGCTCGGGCCACACGCAGCGCTCGAAGTAGCCGTGCACGTCGGGCGGGTCGTAGAGCCGCAAGCTAGTGTATATCTCCGTCTCGCTCGCACGTACGGCGCGCGACAGAGACACGCTCACCTCCGCTCTGTACTTGAGGTGCTCGGGCCACACGCAGCGCTCGAAGTAGCCGTGCACGTCGGGCGGGTCGTAGAGCCGCAAGCTAGTGTATATCTCCGTCTCGCTCGCACGTACGGCGCGCGACAGAGACACGCTCACCTCCGCTCTGTACTTGAGGTGCTCGGGCCACACGCAGCGCTCGAAGTAGCCGTGCACGTCGGGCGGGTCGTAGAGCCGCAAGCTAGTGTATATCTCCGTCTCGCTCGCACGTACGGCGCGCGACAGAGACACGCTCACCTCCGCTCTGTACTTGAGGTGCTCGGGCCACACGCAGCGCTCGAAGTAGCCGTGCACGTCGGGCGGGTCGTAGAGCCGCAAGCTAGTGTATATCTCCGTCTCGCTCGCACGTACGGCGCGCGACAGAGACACGCTCACCTCCGCTCTGTACTTGAGGTGCTCGGGCCACACGCAGCGCTCGAAGTAGCCGTGCACGTCGGGCGGGTCGTAGAGCCGCAAGCTAGTGTATATCTCCGTCTCGCTCGCACGTACGGCGCGCGACAGAGACACGCTCACCTCCGCTCTGTACTTGAGGTGCTCGGGCCACACGCAGCGCTCGAAGTAGCCGTGCACGTCGGGCGGGTCGTAGAGCCGCAAGCTAGTGTATATCTCCGTCTCGCTCGCACGTACGGCGCGCGACAGAGACACGCTCACCTCCGCTCTGTACTTGAGGTGCTCGGGCCACACGCAGCGCTCGAAGTAGCCGTGCACGTCGGGCGGGTCGTAGAGCCGCAAGCTAGTGTATATCTCCGTCTCGCTCGCACGTACGGCGCGCGACAGAGACACGCTCACCTCCGCTCTGTACTTGAGGTGCTCGGGCCACACGCAGCGCTCGAAGTAGCCGTGCACGTCGGGCGGGTCGTAGAGCCGCAAGCTAGTGTATATCTCCGTCTCGCTCGCACGTACGGCGCGCGACAGAGACACGCTCACCTCCGCTCTGTACTTGAGGTGCTCGGGCCACACGCAGCGCTCGAAGTAGCCGTGCACGTCGGGCGGGTCGTAGAGCCGCAAGCTAGTGTATATCTCCGTCTCGCTCGCACGTACGGCGCGCGACAGAGACACGCTCACCTCCGCTCTGTACTTGAGGTGCTCGGGCCACACGCAGCGCTCGAAGTAGCCGTGCACGTCGGGCGGGTCGTAGAGCCGCAAGCTAGTGTATATCTCCGTCTCGCTCGCACGTACGGCGCGCGACAGAGACACGCTCACCTCCGCTCTGTACTTGAGGTGCTCGGGCCACACGCAGCGCTCGAAGTAGCCGTGCACGTCGGGCGGGTCGTAGAGCCGCAAGCTAGTGTATATCTCCGTCTCGCTCGCACGTACGGCGCGCGACAGAGACACGCTCACCTCCGCTCTGTACTTGAGGTGCTCGGGCCACACGCAGCGCTCGAAGTAGCCGTGCACGTCGGGCGGGTCGTAGAGCCGGAGACAGCGGCGCGCCGCGCACTCGCCGTACTCCAGCACAAAGTAGTATCTGAAACACGTTATATTGGTTCTAAAAATCTAGTGCTTACACACACAAATAAAAATTTGATTGATTAATAAATTCTAAATTGATTTGCGTAAAATTTCTTTTTAGTGAGTTTATATAATGAAGTACCACTTATTAATTAATCATTAATCCTTTTGGTTTAGTGTTACGAAATTGTGTCGTAGCGAAAATTTACAACGCCGACAGTTTGCCGTACCGAAAGTGGTCCGCGCCGAAAATGTGCCGTGCCGAAAGTATGCCGAGCCGACAATTTACCGTAACAATATGCTGCATCGAAAGTGTGCCGTACCGAAAGTGGTCCGCGCCGAAAATGTGCCGTGCCGAAAGTATGCCGAGCCAACAATTTACCGTTACAATATGCTGCATCGAAAGCGTGCCGTGCCGAAAGTGGTCCGCGCTGAAAGTGTGCCGTACCGAAAGTGTGCCGTACCGAAAGTGTGCTGTACCGAAAGTGGTCCGCGCCGAAAGTTAACCCTACCGAAAGTATGCCGAGCCGACAGTTTGCCGTACCGAAAGTGGTCCGCGCCGAAAGTTTACCCTACCGAAAGTATGCCGAGCCGACAGTTTGCCGTACCGAAAGTGGTCCGCGCCGAAAGTTTACCCTACCGAAAGTATGCCGAGCCGACAGTTTGCCGTACCGAAAGTGGTCCGCGCCGAAAGTTTACCCTACCGAAAGTATGCCGAGCCGACAGTTTGCCGTACCGAAAGTGGTCCGCGCCGAAAGTTTACCCTACTGAAAGTATGCCGAGCCGACAGTTTGCCGTGCCGAAAGTGTGCTGTACCGATATTTTTCCGTAGTGAAAGTGTGCCGTACCGTCAGCAAAGTGTTTTCATAAAAACAAATCGACGAAGTCAATTGAAAATATCAAAACTACAAAAATAAACAAACATATTCTAATGATACAACTTTTTTGGAATTTATTGCGGTTTATTAAGTCTTTTAAATGCCCGAAGTTTCGGATACTTTACAGGAACCATGGTCACGGAAGGACTGGAAATATCAGGCATCTAAAAAACTTAATAAACCGCGATAAAATCCGAAAAACTTGTTTCATTATAATATTGTATACTAGCCGACCCACCTCGTTGGGCGTTAATTATTATTATATTAACCAAATAACACACTTTAAAGAACAAATTTTATAGCACTTAAATAAGTAATATGTTGCTCCCGTGTATTTATTATTTTAAATTACAGAACCAAATAAAATACTTTAAAGAACAAAGTTTATAGCACTTAAATATTATGTTGCTCCAACGCCATCTATCAAAAATCGAGAAAACGTCGTCGATAGACTAAAATAAGACTGTTTTCTAATAGCTATAGATGGCGCTAGTTTATTTACCATTTTGATATTATATTTTAATCTTTTTAATTTACTGAATTTTTTGTTCAATTACAATAAAATATAGCCTACGTCACTCCTGAATAGTGTAGCTTTCTGTTAGTGAAAGAATTTTAATGATCGGATCAGTATGTGCAATAATTACCCCCTACATACAAACAAAGTTATAAACTTTACCTCTTTATAATATTAGTATAGATATATTTTCAGCTATACATTGTCTTAGTATTACTTTTAAAACTATGCCTTTTATCAAATCTTCCCGCTCACCTTAAATCACAAATTTCCATAATAGGCTTGTAATTCAACACCGTGAACCCTTCTATTATTATAAACTTTTTCCCCCTAATCCCATACTTCCCCGCACCATGCTCCAAGTTTTGCACGTGTGATTTATTTACACCTTTCATTGTTTGTGTGATGTCATCGAACATCAATTGCATGTCCAGTGACGACAGGATATCGTAATTGTTGTGATCCATTCCTTCACATTTCACATGTTTTGGGCTGTCGTCCGGATAGAAATATCTATCTTGATGGAAGACATATACTGGTGTTAATATATCTTTCAATTTATTTGCCAAAGTGGTTTTTCCCCCACACGTGACACCAGATACACCTGTAAAAAATAAGTGTGATTTAAAAAACACGACTAAAGTAATACTTACGAAACGTAACTCTTTCTCTCTTCACTAGCTTATATCTCTCTTTCAACTTCCGTTCGCCTCGACCAATCACACATTTCGTAACGCCCTCGTCACGCATTCACCAGCTTACTTCCCAAGTCAAGCGTGCGTAAGAAGTTTTACTTCAATAAAAATCGTTAATTTTATAATCTTTGTTAGAAATTATCACAGTCTTCCCAGTGAGTTCCCACTTTTATTCGGTACAAGTCGTGACTTCCTTTATGTACGACTAAGACTATAGTTAAAATTATGAATAATCTAAGAATTAGTGTTACCTATGACAATGTAATCGTTCATTTCTGCTTCCTTTAGATTATTTTGATGATTTCGAGTTATAAGTGCGGATAGATGTGGTAGAGAGTGAACGACATCAGACCTCCGATGAAAAAGAATCCCCAAACGGCACAACCTAGTAAGGCCCACTGTGGGTTAGGAATGTATTTGAATATTGTCAGATCTGAAAAGAGATTAAATTTAATATAACTTTGAGTTATACATCTACGACCACCATTCCCAAGGGAACATTATTTAAAATCTTAATAGGGGCGAAAGTATCAATTCTATGAAATATAACAGAGTACTTAATTTTATTAGAAAATGGATCCTGGGGGGATTGGGGATTGGGTCGGCAACTCGCTTGCGATGCTTCTGGTGTTGCAGGCGTCTATAAGCTACGGTAATCGCTTACCATCAGGTGAGCCGTACGCTTGTTTGCCGACCTAGTAACATAAAAAAAAAAGTTGCAGGGAACATTTATACAAATTAACTATACGGATATTACGGATATTACGATTTACGGATATTACGTGACCAATTTTAAACTATGGTGTCAGTATAAATATCACATTTTACATGCCATTCATATCAAGAGCTACAAATACCTTTCCTAACAATAATCAAATATAACAAAATATCTCGCTTATAATATTATTAATTATAGAAAATAGCTCACCTTCGTCAATAAAAGGATAGGAATTGACCCAAAAGATGAAGACCAAGTAGACAGTTATTGTCGTCACCAGAGTAAGTTTGCCCAAAATTGCATCGGGTATGTCCATAAAGGCACTCGTCTTAGAATATACACATTAACATTTCTTTACTTTTACAAGCTTTGAGTTTACAAAATTTACAGCTTGTTAATAAATACACAAAGCTTTGAAGTCTTTTATCTTTGAGTTGTACTATAATTTTTTTTTTCAATACAGTAATATTCTTCCAAATAATTATTTTGTGTCTCAAGTTGAGATTTAGCTGCAAAAATAACTCTCTTCAAATTTGTGGAAGGGCTCGTTGGGGAATAGAATCGATTTCCCGTCGTCGACTTTCTCTTCAATGTGTTCGACGAGAGGCTTGCCTTTGACTGCTCGCTCTAGGATCTGAAAAACACGTATAACATTAATAATTTTAGTTTTGTGGCAGGTATTGCATTAAAGTATATAGCCAGCCTCTCTTTCCTGTGGGTGTCGTAAGAGGCGACTAAGGGATAACACAGTTCCACTACCACCTTGAAACTTAAAAAGCCGACCGATGGTGGGATAACCATCAAAATGCTGGCTTTGAAATAAACAGGTCGAAGACGGGCAGCAGCGTCTTCGGTACGACCAAGCCAACCCTGTGGTCACCAACTCGCCTGCCCAGCGTGATGACTATGGGCAACACACATGAATTCACGCCATTTTTGACGCGAACTTGTGGAGGCCTATGTCCAGCAGTGGACTGCAATAGGCTGAATTACAAAAAATGTTATTTTGGTATATGTAACATGTATAAATCCATATTTTGCATTTAGTAAAAAGTGGTTATTTTAATATTACAAACAGACACTCCAATTTTATTTATTTGTATTGATTTCAGTTATGTAATATGAACTGAGAACGTCAGTCAGTGATTGTGCCTAATCAGTGAAGGTTGTAACATAATAAACAATATTACAATAAAGATACTCCTTATCGTGTATACAATTGGCTTGAATAATTGTATCATAAAGTTGACATACTGTGGCAGACATTTGTAGGTATCTCAGCCATTTTTTTTAAATAATAAAAACAGAAAATATATATTTTTCATTCTCACCTTCAACGGTGAAAAAGAACGTGAATTAAAAAATATATATATTTACAATAAATTTTAGTTGATCGTATACAATTGTACATCAAATGGTAAAAAAAGGACCTCAAATTAAAAAAAAAAGTTATTTGTTGTGTATTTTACAAGATTACGTCTTTAAGTAATATTAAACTTTTTTATTACTTTTTATACTACTATTCTTATATTGAAATCTAAAATGTTAAAGGTCACCTTTACAAAATTGAAAATAAGAACAGGTTCTTGAAATTTTAAATAAATTAATTAATGTACATTTACCACTGTTTCCTTCAAAATTATATTTAATCTTATTAAATAAAGCTATAAATGTAAATGTTACACAAATGAGTTGTTTAGTATCTTAAATAAAAGTTAATAAAAATATATTCTGTACCTTTTGTGCCACTTCTTTGTTAGCAGTTGGTGTGGATAATTTAAGGAGTTTCTGGACGTTTTCTTCTGTTATTTGCTCCTTTGATTTATCTACTTGCTGTTGCTTTTGTTTTTTACTCTTTTGCTTGTATGGATGACTGGAAACTGAGGTTAGAAAAACATTAGTTATATTTCAGGATACACTGCAATAATATTTAATAAAATTGTTTTCATGTGGTTCTAATCTAACAAGTGATACTGATAATGAGATCATATTAATAAGAAATATATATTTGTATTAGAATTAACTACTGTATGATAAATACGGAATATAACTGGCTGACTGGACTATTTAAAAATGTGCAAAAAAGCAATGAAATACTTAACAGTTGTATATCATACTGATAGTACCTAATCAATAACGACTTGAGTCCACGCAAGTTTATCAATTTAAATTATGTCACAAATTTAGCGTGACTGACGTCTAGTTAGCAACTGTATGTTATATGTAGTTTATTACAGTATATTATGCGAATGATGAAACACCTCGCTACGTACAAACCTTGACCTGTGCTCTGGTGCCGACTAGGGTTCTCACGACGTTTCTTTCCTTTACCAATGTTTTCTGGAAACAATAATAAATACCATTAGGTAACAGAGAATGTGTATAAAGCACGTGACCAATTAATAAGTTACTTTACCTTCAGGATCCACAAATGCGAGAGCCTGGCGAACTAAGGCCGAAGACATTTTAAGTCACCAACGAAAATAAAAACATAACAAACTTTCGTAATAACCAGTCTAACCTCTAAATTCTGCGCTAAACATGGGGTCACTCCGTCACTATGGCAGTATGACAACCTGACAGATTGTCCATGGTCAAAACATCAAATATGACAACAGTCAAGCGTTGCTTTCCATTTACTAACAGCTCTGTGTTGGTGGCTTTTATTTAATTTACAAATATATTTTTTTCACAATTTGTAGGCAAATCAATATGTAATGGTTTTAGAATTATAATAATTTTAATTAATAATAAATATTTTAACCAACCATATTTTCAAAGTAATTATTATTTATTAAATCAAATATCAATAAACATTTTATCGAAGTAATAATTCAATTATTGTAACGTAATTTATAACATATGTAATAAAAAAACTATTAAAATAACGTTAATTAATTCTGAGGTTATTTTATGTTCATTGTTTCTTCAAATAATTTATTTTAGATTTCTTAATATCAATATCAATAATTAAAAATCATAAGCAGAGAAGAAAATTGTTTTCTTTTTTGGTGGTAGTCACGAAGTATATATTACAAGGACTCTGAACGTAATGTTGAACGAATGGACTCAATTTAGAGGACAGAATTTTAATTCTAATTTTGCGGGTAAAGCGCGCCATTTCCAAGAAGTACTTCTTTAAACCCTTCCGCGGGAAGTTTTGTTGCTATTGACAGCTCTGAAAAAAAATATTTAACTAGAAAATGCCCTCGCATTATTAAAAAATTATTACTCATTGGTTTTTACTTATGTTCATCACAGCCAACAGTAATAGCATCGGTTAGTCGTAAATTCTGGCGCAGCCAGTGGCAGAAAAAAGACCTGAGATCTGGTTTTATTATTGTATACATGAATATTATGGAAAAGTCTATAATAGCGTTCGGACTCCTCGTTTCTACTTCGTGGTCGTACTTATGTAGTATAGAAGAAAGGAGCATCATCTTTATATATCAGAAAGTGTTCGTTCAAAGTTATCATAATGAACTTTTTTATTAAATAATATACTGACTGTAAAAATGGATTTTATTTATGAAAAGTATTTATTTATTTATAAAAGATTTGTTGGACATGTCGAAAGGTTTTTGATTCAATTAGTCAATTAGTTATTTTTGATTAACTGTTAAGTTGCGACTGCAGTTGGTCCGGCACTCATATATACAAACACAGATAAAGTCAATACTCTTTTTATAGGTTTTGCATGCTGTACCGAGCTATCAATGGTGAAAGTTCAGGCCCCGAGCGCCGGGAGGACCCCGGAGTAGGCACTCATGCCCCACACGCTCCTCCACATAGATACGAAGTAAGTGTTCTTTAGTGAAAATGTTATAACTGTCATATGCAATTTACACAAGGTTATTAAATTTAGAACTATCGCCTGCGTCAAAACCGAATTTAAAGAAAAAAAAATTTATAGTTATAGTATCAAAAATTACATCGTCTATTAAAATCCTAGACAGAAAGTATACAGATTATCTCTGATTCAGGGTCCGCCCACTCCGTGTCCCGCTCGCGTGGAGTACGCGACGCCGGTGTTCGCCCGCAACTACCAAGGAGTCTGGCGCTACGTCGTGCAGATACCCTACGAGGGGTACTTTACACAAACCGTAGAAGTTACCAGGTACATCGATCTTTTTCATCTTCACTTGTATATTTTATCAAAAGTGTATTTATAATTAGAAATTAGAAAAATAAAAGTTTAAGATTAGCTAAATATGAAAACTGAAAGCGGCCTGGTCACCCTCCCAGATGCATGCAGTCCCGCTGCCACTACCTCGAGGGCGGCTGCCTGAGCTCGCCGCGCTGGCTGTCGCTGTTGGTAGCGGAGCTGCACTACCCGCCGCCCGCGCAGGTACCGCGCCCGCGACCGCGACTACCTTGTCGACAAGCGGACATTTGTACACTTTTCAATATGAGATTTATATGGAGCAGCCCGACTGGGGTAGTACCTCGACCTTACAGAAGACCACAGCTAAATAATACTGTTTTCAAGCAGTATTGTGTTCCTGTTGGTGGATAAGGTGACCAGCCGACCTAGTGATATATATATAAAAAAAATGATTTTAAGCTTCCCAATGAGAAACCAAAAGCAGATTACCTCTGGTACCTACCGATAAACTACTGCGGAAATAAACGCGTGGCAGGTCTAATATTTTCGTACATTATTAAAAAAGTGGACATAAGGTGCCAATCAAACCACTAATTGCAAATTCATGCAACGTTTCGATCCTTTATTGGACCATCATCAGGCATCTAAAATAAACATTGAAGAAAGTTGTACAACTAATTAATCCATACAACAACAAACCAAAGAAAACCAAACTATTAGTACCTTTACATGTAGCTACATGGATTAATTAGTTGTACAGCTTTCTTCAATGTTTATTTTAGATGCCTGATGATGGTCCAATAAAGGATCGAAACGTCGCATGAATTTGCAGTTAGTGGTTTGATTGGCACCTATGTCCACTTTCCTGCGAACCGACAAAGAGTACTTATAGCAAATGGACGCAACGATAAATAATTATTAAAAAACTTCAAATTTAAAACAGGAGTACCAATTCGCACAAAAGCGCCCCGGTGAGACGGACAGCAGCACTGAGAAACCGCCGCACTGTGATGGGCACGACGAGTTCGGATGCTATCAGGTATTCTATTCACGTAAAGGTTTTGCTTCACGTATAAATGTAAAATTTTAAAATTTTTCGTGCTAAATTTGTAGGTATAAGGTATATAGAGCAATGATCGTGATCGTTTTCCCTCATTAGCAATGGTTTCCTTTGCCATATTCATTGAGGTACAGTGCTATGATAATCTTATACTGCTCTCAACCAGTGTTGTATTCCTGGTGAGTGAGGTGACCGGTGTTCCTGGGGGGGATTAGGGGTGGTGTCAGCAGCACGCTTGCTATACTTCTGGTGTTGCAGGCGTCTATAACCTACGGTAATGGCTTACCATCGGTGATCGAATGAAAATCGTCCAAATTTCTACCACTAGTAATTTCGACCGGGCGATGATGGCCCAGTCGATCAAATATTTTACAATAACCACTGGTGTCAGGTGCGGCTGTACTACGACTGGTTCCTGGTGCCGGGCTCGTGCAAGTGCTGGCGCCCGGACTACTTCGCGCGCTACGTGCGCCGCAACCACCACGAGCTGTGAGCGTACACACAGACACAAAACACTTCCACGGTACTGAAATATTGATTGTCTATGGCAATAGAACAGAATAATGACAGAATGTCAAAAATGAAATTGACAATGTTCACTTATGTCAAATTGAAAAAAAAATTAGTTGCATTATATGACTTGTGTTATAAAATTACAGCAATCGATATTGTATGGTTAATATAATTTTGTAATTATGTCTGTTGTATTTTGTATGCTGACACATTACACAGTTTTTTTTTGTAACTTTCGGCTAGCGTGATGTTGATTTTTAAACAATTCAGAAAAAAAAAATATAAAAAAGCAAACGCAAAACTCAAATATTTGCCCTCAAAAAACTTTACAAGTCTATTACGAATAGTTTAAGTGTAAAATATTATATACAAATAATATTTTTTCATTATAAATATTTATTTGTAGGTAATATAAGATATTTTGAAACTTTGAATACTAATTGTAAGTGAAGGTGCTAAGACTTCGTGATGTTGAGACTGGTTACTCGTGAAATAAACAGTAATTTATATAAGTATTTTAAATAATTTAAAGATGTATTTACATGAAACCCTGTCCACAAAATGAATAAAAAAAAATATCGTGTCGATATGTAAATACCGCTTTAGATGAAAAGTATAATGACGCGGCTAGATCTCCGTAATTTAATACTCGATACCATTGCTTTTATTTGTAAGACTTATTTATTGTAATAACTTATTAATAAATTATATAAGACACTTAGAATGATTAAGTTACGAATTTTTTACTTCCAAAATTGCATTTTTTTTTTATCATAAATAATTTTGTTTTGTACCATCGAAGGTTATGAATTATGATTATATTTGTATATTTTTCACAATGTAAACTACATGCTCGGCTCGAGGTGCATTTACTGTATTGATAAATATAATTAAGGTAGGCCGAAATTCATTGTAGTATTAAAATATCAACTAATAAATATCTAAATTAATAAAGGGATTTTTATTTTATAATGAAAACAACACATTATTTTTTGTTATTAATATATTTAAATACAAAACTATATTTTATTGAAAATTGAGGTTTTTAGATTTGTGTGAAATATATATTTTTTGAATTTCTTTACAATTCATATTAAATCGGGTAGTAACGTGATGCACTACTAGAGTCGGTGTACAGTAAAGGAGATATCTACAAAAAAATTGTAAGACAATATTGAAATCGCTACACAACCTGAATTTATCATCGATATTTTATTATATTTACACTTAACTACTTGTAAGGAGTATAATAAAATAATACAATAATATACTTTCACCTAAGTGCCGTTTCAAAGGAAACACGAAAAACTACATTCATAAGAATCGATCATTATAAGCGTTTTAACATTTAATTGTTAAATTTCATTCTACCCTCGCATTAACAGGAGGCCGTCTCGTTACGTTCGCCGCTCGAGCTAGCGTCGGAGACGTCGATGGTCACGTCCGGGCTGGCGATGGGCGCCGCGCCGATGTTAATGCACTCAGCTGAGTCGGTGACGCACTCTATTGAGTCGGTGACGCACTCTATTGAGTCGGTGATGCACTCTACATTGCAGTCCGAGTCGTCCGTCTCCAAAGTAGTGTTGTCGAAGTACGGCAGCTTATAGATCCGGTCGCCGATCGGGTTGTTCGCTATCTGGCCGGTGTCGAGGTTGAAACCGTTGCTCGAGTGCGCGATCTCTCTCACCTCATCGGTCGACGTTTGAACGTTGGTAAAGCGAGTGGACGTCGGCTCGTTGGCATCTGTAATAATAATAAAGCTTTGTTTCAATAAAAGTTTTTTAACAAGTGATATGAAATACACAAAATACTTATGCAAAAGTTGAATTATTGGGTTGATTGGGTTATTTACCAGAGCTCCCGGGAGCCCCAGGAATTCTCGTAGTTAGTAAGCTGACCAGAAATTCTGGGCGGATAGAGGTTAGTTTCGGCAAAGTGATTGCGATGCTTCTGCTTTTGCAGGTGTCTATAGGCTACCGTAATCGCTTACCTTCACGTGAGCCATACGCTTGTTTACCGACCTAGTAGTGCAAAATAATTGAGTTCAAGCTGAACATCCTAGATGGATTATTAATGTGTGTTATGGATCCGATGTATAAAAACCCGAGATATAATATATACTTTTGGCACAAGCTTTTATATTTAGGGCATGTATAGTGGTTATTTAAAAAAAAAAAACAAAAATCCTTGCCTTCGAACATATTCTGTCTTTGGCTGTTCAAGAAGGTAACCGAGGGTATGCCGTTCTTTGGGTTGGAGAAGGCGACGTAGCAGGCGGAGTACGGGGGCGGGGGTTCTTCCCTGTGGATGTGTTTGTTTCCATCGGCGCACTCCGAGTATGGAGGGGGGAGATCTGCATTGTAGATCATATCGTTGCTTGCTTCACTTTCAGAAGGGTAAATATCGAATTCGTTTTGCGATGTCTCCGCGTCCACGCTCAGTGGCAGGCGGTCTGTAAGATGGGTTAGTAGTACTGTTAAAGTTAATGGTGAACTATTTACATAATAAATTATTTTTTATTTATATTTATACCTATTGATCTGCTTTCATTGGTCACATTATTGTTTTATAGACTTTATACTGCAAAATCGATTTAGTTCTAGTTGTGATTAAGTTAATTTTAAATATACATATATCTAGAAAATTATGAAAAATAATGTTTAAATTTTAAATTAGTTAATGATTTGATATAACTTACTACTCGTAGCGAGCACGCTGGGTGTGGGCCACTCTTCCGACCTTCTTCGCCGTGCTGTCAAGAAAGAGTGTAAATCAATTTAAGAATTACAAAAACACATGTTGTTTTTTATTTAAAAAAAATGCAAAAATGAGAACTATTAGTAGTATATATAAACAAAACACACACACTTCTTTTTTTATATAACTGGTTCGTCAAACAAGCGTACGGCTCTCCTGATGGTAAGCGATTACCGTAGCTTATAGACGCCTGCAACACCAGAAGCGTCGCAAGCGCGTTGCCGACCCTATTTCCCCTCAGGAGCTCTGGTCATCTTAACTACCAACAGGAATTCTACACTGCTAAAAAACTATATTATTTAGCTGTGATCTTCTGCAAGGTCGAGGTACTACCCCAGTCTGGCTGCTCCATATTTTGAGCAGGAAAGTTCCTGCTGTGTCTATGGCCAATGTAACAGAATAATGACAGAATGTCAAAGTTGTAGACTTTTTTTAAATTTTTATTAAATTGTCAATTGCAAAAAAAAAATATCAATATTGTAAGGGCAATGCCATTTTGTATTTATGTCTGTTGTATTTTCTATGTTACGTAATTACACAGTTTATATTAGATGATACATATAACGACGTATTATGTCAACTTTAATTAATGAATAAAGTAAATAAATGAAGAAGAAGGTCTGCATAAACTGTCTTTTATTAATTTGAACTGTGCTTAAGCGTTCATTGGTGCTGGCGCTGTACCAGCAGTTTATCCACAGCCCCTTAAGATGGCGTTCGAACATAAACAAAATCTTTTTTTTTTATAAGTAAACTTAGAAAACCAATGACAACACATACACAGAGCATTACGTATTTTACTACTCATTAGTATAATGAAGTGTGTTAGTACTCGTCAAGTTTAACGCCGTATGACACAGCTGGAAATATCCTGCTTAAAACCTAACACAGAAGATCATAGCTAAATAATACTGCATTCAAGCAAGCTTGCATTCTAAGCTACGGTAATTGCTTGGGCATCAGGGCATCAGGCGGAACCGCAGGCTTGTTTATCATCTTTGAAATAAAAGAGTGGTAGAGCGATCGCTCTGGTGTAATGGTGCGTGTGCTGTGTCGGCGGCGCCTAAACACCGACGTTCGCGGGTTCGATTACCGCTCGGAGTGGATATTTGTATTTAGACAAGTGTTTATTTCCATTCCGGTTGTTAATGCCCCATTGTGCCTCGGAGTGCACGTTAAGCCGTCGGTCCTGGTCGTTATCGTGTACACCTGAGTACACCTGATCCGCCGGGCCGCAGTGGAGCAGCGCGGTGGTCAAGCCCGGGGCAGTACGTACCGCGCGCGTAGGAGCGCGTGAAGCAGCGGTCGGCGGCGCGCACCAGCAGCAGCGCGGTGGTCGAGCCCGGGTCTCTCCGCGCGGGGCAGTACGTACCGCGCGCGTAGGAGCGCGTGAAGCAGCGGCCGGCGGCGCGCACCAGCAGCAGCGCGGTGGTCGAGCCCGGGTCTCTCCGCGCGGGGCAGTACGTACCGCGCGCGTAGGAGCGCGTGAAGCAGCGGTCGGCGGCGCGCACCAGCAGCAGCGCGGTGGTCGAGCCCGGGTCTCTCCGCGCGGGGCAGTACGTACCGCGCGCGTAGGAGCGCGTGAAGCAGCGGTCGGCGGCGCGCACCAGCAGCAGCGCGGTGGTCGAGCCCGGGTCTCTCCGCGCGGGGCAGTACGTACCGCGCGCGTAGGAGCGCGTGAAGCAGCGGTCGGCGGCGCGCACCAGCAGCAGCGCGGTGGTCGAGCCCGGGTCTCTCCGCGCGGGGCAGTACGTACCGCGCGCGTAGGAGCGCGTGAAGCAGCGGTCGGCGGCGCGCACCAGCAGCAGCGCGGTGGTCGAGCCCGGGTCTCTCCGCGCGGGGCAGTACGTACCGCGCGCGTAGGAGCGCGTGAAGCAGCGGTCGGCGGCGCGCACCAGCAGCAGCGCGGTGGTCGAGCCCGGGTCTCTCCGCGCGGGGCAGTACGTACCGCGCGCGTAGGAGCGCGTGAAGCAGCGGTCGGCGGCGCGCACCAGCAGCAGCGCGGTGGTCGAGCCCGGGTCTCTCCGCGCGGGGCAGTACGTACCGCGCGCGTAGGAGCGCGTGAAGCAGCGGTCGGCGGCGCGCACCAGCAGCAGCGCGGTGGTCGAGCCCGGGTCTCTCCGCGCGGGGCAGTACGTACCGCGCGCGTAGGAGCGCGTGAAGCAGCGGTCGGCGGCGCGCACCAGCAGCAGCGCGGTGGTCGAGCCCGGGTCTCTCCGCGCGGGGCAGTACGTACCGCGCGCGTAGGAGCGCGTGAAGCAGCGGTCGGCGGCGCGCACCAGCAGCAGCGCGGTGGTCGAGCCCGGGTCTCTCCGCGCGGGGCAGTACGTACCGCGCGCGTAGGAGCGCGTGAAGCAGCGGTCGGCGGCGCGCACCAGCAGCAGCGCGGTGGTCGAGCCCGGGTCTCTCCGCGCGGGGCAGTACGTACCGCGCGCGTAGGAGCGCGTGAAGCAGCGGTCGGCGGCGCGCACCAGCAGCAGCGCGGCCAGCAGCAGCAGCGCGCCGGCGCCCCAGCCGCGCCACCACCACTCGCCGCCCGCCGCCGGCTCCGGCTGCTGCGGCTGCTGCGTTCCAAGCGGCCGCATACAGTCTTGGCGCAAATTGTAATCAAAACCGATAGCGACTTGTTTCAAATTAGCTTCAAAACCACTTATAAACCGACTCCCAAAGAAGAAGGCTTTCAATTCGATTGTATTTTTAAACGGTTTTATTTAGCTCACCCCGTTTGTTTTATTTATTTTTTATTATTCTTGGGTCAAATTTAGTAATTCAAATTTCACCCTCTTCCTGTCAACCGATTAATCTGAAATTTTGTATACACTTTGGATTTTGGTGACAATACAATTATGTTTATTCATTATCATTATAAATTCAAGATGGCCGCCGCTACAAAATGGCGGATAGTTTATGTTTTATTAATCCCATCAATATGGGTATCAAATGAAAGGGCTCAACAAGCAGAATACAATATACTATAAAAAATTGAAATCCAAGATGGCGGCCGCTACAAAATGGCGGATAACGTAGGTTTTATCAATCCCATCAATATGGGTATCAAATGAAAGGGCTCAACAAGCAGAATACAATATACTATAAAAAATTGAAATACAAGATGGCGGCCGCTACAAAATGGCGGATAACGTAGGTTTTATCGATCTCATCAATATGGGTAGCAAATGAAAGGTCTCAACAAGTAGAATACAATTTACTATGCAAAATTGAAATCTAAGCTGGCCGCCGCTACCAAATGTCTGATAACAATTTTTTATCAATCCCACCAATATGGGTATCAAATAAAAGGGCTTGACAAGAAGAATACAGTGCACTATACAACCTCAATATTTAAGATGGGCCTTGCAATAATGAAGCACTAAATGAATTAAACAGAATGCGAAATAAAAACTAAAAACTAGAAAATAAAAATAGGTAAAAAAACTTTTTAAGTTAAACGGTTTTATGTTAAACATACATTGCAATGTTTAAGATAAATGTACTAAAAACCAAAAAATAATAAAATAGATACAGTCGTGGGAATTATAAACATATGCATAGACTAGACTAAAATAAAACCGTGTGGCACGTCAATTGTCTACAAATTATCGACTTAATGTGCGATAGAAGAATCGTTTAATTCGTCGTTAAAATAGGCAGTTGGCCCGCAGACGGTGAGGAAATTACTTAGTATTTTCTTGCTCATGGAAATTCCAATAGTTATACACTCCATGTAAATAAAAGAGATGTTTCAACTAGTTTATCGTTGGACATTCACACTGCTGGCTGGCGAGGAATCGTTTCACTGCTCGTAGTTTGTCTTTAATCGACAAAACATATGATAAAAGTACTACTCGCTCACCACTATGAAACCCTAAAACTCGCTTATAATCGAGCTTGCTAGCTTGTTTCCACATTCTAGCCCTACTTATCACACGTCGTTGTCGGTTGAACAACTGCCTAATTATAGTGTAACATTACAAAACAAACATTTTAATCAACGATTGTAGACAATTGACGTGCCCCACGGTTTTATTTTAGTCTAGTCTATGCATATGTTTATAATTCCCACGACTGTATCTATTTTATTATTTATTGGTTTTTAGTACATTTATCTTAAACATTGCAATGTATGTTTAACATAAAACCGTTTAACTTAAAAAAGTTTTTTTACCTATTTTTATTTCATATATATGTTATTACCTCAGAATATTTAACTGAGTTAATAATGAGTTTATACTTGACTATTTTTTCGTCAATCTACGTTGTATATTTACCGTATAACTTTTCATCGGAGATATCGATTTTGATGATTCTCGCTTTGATCGAAAGCTAATGCTTGTCGTGTGATCCCGCTTAAATTTGATCCACATCTGAATGCCTAGTTTTATTCACAGAAACATGACAGAAACGCGTTTATACGTGAAGATTATTTTGTATGGGAATTTAAACAGTGCAGCCTAGATGATAAAGAATAGAATACAATACAATCGATACAGAGCCATCTAGCGGCAAAGGCGAGAACTAGTTTGAAATCCCGAATTTCCCATACAAAATGAAGTTTAAATTTTACGCCCGTTATTGCGAGACGGATTAAACAAAACTCGCACTAGGCACTCTGATGACTACTTTTGAATGATCTTTGCAAGCACGTATTTACTTGATTATTTTTTCGTCTACTTACGTTGGATTACTTATCAAAGTCGGTTTTTATTTCGTTACCGAAAATTTCGTTATTTTCGGTACCAAACACAATTATTCATCGTAGTTTTACAAATTAAAATTACATTCCTACCGAATTGCAGACAAGAATCGACAAGGAACTCCGCAGTTAATGTTATTACAATAATGAAAGCTGTCAAAAACTATTATTTTTGTTATTTTACGGTCCAACTTTTATGTATTCGGCAGCATGAGAACGTGTGTCTTAAATATTAAACAAGGTTTATATTTAGCAGTTTTGGAATAAAAAAATTATCTCTTAGTAGTTGTACGAGTGTGGCAGCAGCGTAAATAAATAACCAACGCGTGTGCACTACTGGTTGTCAAACACGCTACATGCGCGACAGTGACGGACGGTGTGGTGGTGGTGTGGTGGTGGTGTGGTGGTGGTGTGGTGCGGTACGTACGCGCAGCGTGATGTCTCCATCGGGAAGGTGCCAGGGCGCGCCCAGCGGACCGGGCCGCCATGAACTGCCAGTGGGTTGAGCTGCCGCTGCCGCCTCCGCTGCGTTACCTAGTCTGTGAACACACCCTTATTATACGTAATGATCGAACAATTAATTATTTACTCGTTATCGCTTACCAGTAGATCCGGCAAAAAAGACTCAAATTTTTGGATCAATATATTTTATATGTCATATAGTATGGATAAATCTTGAAAGAGATTTTTATTTATTTCTATTGAAAGGGCTTTATATAGAATTACAATCTGAAGGAAAAAAAATATTGTTTTTTTCTCCCGCATTATTTATGTCTTCTCCGTTTATCGCCTAACAACAATTCGACAATAACGGTTGTTCAATGTATGTTTAATTATTGCTTTGTGGAACGAAAAACAGATGGCGTTGATTGTCAAATAGATCGCGCTATCTTTGTGCCGTGTAAATTTACTTAGTCAAATATTGCGTTTATGTTCGGTACTGATTTTATTAGTGTTATATTGGTTATCAATCAATAAAGTTTAATTCCTCACATCAAAACACTGGTAGTTTTATTGAGACGCCAGAGGGAGCTGAACGTTCCCAGCAGGCCTAGCATGCGTACAACGAGATATCTCTTGACGAGAGAGAGAGATAATGTCTACATCGAGTATTTTCTCGATTACCCTAACATGCGCACTACGAGAGACAAAATTCTCTTCCGAAGACTTCGCCTTGTCGAGTAGAGAAAATTGTGCTGCCCTTACAAAAAAATATACCATTTTTTTATAATGAAAAATATAAACACTAACTAAATATTACTTACTAACAACACTAACTAACTAACTATTAAACTAATTTAAAAAACAAGAAATACAAGAATCTTAAAATTTCGCCTTATGAAAATTTAATAAAGAAGGAATTTCAAAAATTAAACATTATCAACCATAATCACAACTGAATATCATTCTTATTTCTTATGTCGTAAAGTTGAATTTACAAGGTTATTGACCATCGTGCCGAACCGGGATGAGCCAACGTTTGGATTCACAGTATAATTTCAAACGAGTGACACATGTTTTATTTAACAATGTTCTCGGCCTTTTGGGCTAAGATAAAAAGTGTATATTAAATTTAAAAAATCTAATATGAAAAAAAAAACGGCGTAAGTAAATGAATTTAATTATATATGTAAAACAATATGCTCGTGTTGTGCTTTATATCTTGTAGCACATTAGATAATTGTAATTCTATCACGCATTGTTTTAGAATAAGAAGCAACAGGGCGCAAATACGTTTTTTGACATGAATCACTCGACTATGGCACACTTCACTCGACTTTTCGCGCTTCCCGCTCTTCGTATACCGAAATTATATCATTATAATAGGGAAACGCCATGGTATACAAAAAATAGGCACCCGGTTTTATTTATTTTTTACTTATCGTCTTTCTCATCGATAATATTGAAGACGAGAAGTTTCTCTTCCTAAAACGATAAAATTCGACAAAATTACGATGTCATGTTAGCTTCCGTAGAGATAAATATCACAGATCACTAAAATTTAATGATTATCTCTTCTATTGACGTAACGAGAAGAGTATCACGTGCACGCATGTTAGCTACTGTAGACATAGAGAGATAATACGAGAAAAGGGGTAGACAAAATTTTGTCGTGGCGCGCATGCTAGGCCTGCAGGGTGAACTATCGAGGTCGCTACAAGTACTATAGTCTTGTACAACGGTCTTTAAAAACCTTTTCTATTTTAAAATATCTTCAACTATAATTGCCCAACTGCACAATAATGACTCATGCAACTAAATCCTCTATGCATAGATCTTCACCTGATAAGCTGTCGCAGCTGGTTCGGCGTGTAGAGCAGGATCTCCGGGGGGTGTGCTCGCGGCCAGTCCAGCCGCGCGTGCAGCTCACGGAGACGACGTAACTCCTGCGGAAAAGTGTCAACCTTCTTTATACTTAAACTAGCGACCCGCTCCGGCTTCGCACGGGTATAAAATATAATTATAGCCTATGTCATTCACTGAAAAAATGATTAAAATCGATCCAGTAGTTTTCATTTATTCATTACTGCCCGTGGCCCGCATGCGTTAACTTAGAGTAAAAGCCGGCCGGAACCGCCGCAAACGCTACGTACCGCGATTTTTAAATCTGTAATATCTTCGAAAATATTCATTTAAATCATATGCTGTAAAAGGGCCATATAGATCTATATTAAATCAACAATGTATTTAAGGTATTTAATTGGATAAGGATTAATGCTGTATTGGTTAAAATCGCTTCGAAAATTAGCCATTATTTGTCGTAAAAAGTAAATGACAAAAAAATGTTATTGTGGGATATCCATAAGAGATAGGTATATACCATCGCGGAGTTTTCTGTAGACCTTTTCAATGTGTACAATATTTAGTACATTATTTTGATAAATCTCGTAGGGTTCAGCCTGCGTTTGCAATTTAAGCGAAAAAAAATAATAATTATTTACGACATAACATTAGAAAACTCAGAAATAACAGTATTTCTCCACTATTTAATGGATGTTATTATACATATAAACCTTCCTCTTGAATCAATCTGTCTATTAAAAAGAACCGCATCAAAATCCGTTGCGTAGTTTTAAAGATTTAAGCGTACATACATGTACAGGGACAGAGAAAGCGACTTTGTTTTATACTATGTAGTGATTCTTTTTCTTCAGAGTTTTTGGTGCAGGGGTCTATGTCTTGCGCATAGATGGATAGCGTCGTAAGGATTTTTTGGTTGATTTTTAACTGGAGAACTTGAAGTTACTAATGGTACGGTTATTTGCTCTTAGTTTATTATATTATTGTCGTCGAACTTTTAAAAGCAACACCAAGAAAATTCCAAAATTATTAAATCACTTAAAGTGGTAATTTTGTTATTTTGTGCGTCAGAAATTTCTTATACGATTATCAATGGAATGTAATCATTACATAAATCCTATTACCAGAACGGAATCCCATTAAGAACGAATCGTTGTGATTGAATATATTCCAGTATTTTGCAATCATTAAATTCAATTTAATTTTAAATAATTACCAACGTTTGTCTGATCGTAACGTTAACAACCAGAAGGCTTTTGAATCTCTATAGCGATAAAAATATCTGCACAAATCATCAGCAGTACTTTGAAAATAATGAAACTTTACAATTCTATACACATTTAAAACTAAAAATGAAGAAATAATTGTAGCATAAATCATGAACGCGTGGAATTGTGCCAAAAAAATACTGAATGTTACTGTATTTTCCAATTAATTCGGCTCGTGGAGTCAAATCTTTAGATTTTTTGTACTGCTGCTCAGAGACTCAATTATTTTTGTCCCAATCGTCACAAAGATTCACGATTTGAGCATTTTCGGCAGCGACTCCTGTTCTGACGTTCGACTCGTGAGGTTGACTTCTTGACACAGGAGAGATTGCGGTTTCGATCAAAAATAAAATAATAATAAATTGGCTTTTGATTATGAATGATAACCTACGTACTAAATGCCAACCTAGTTTTGTAAAAAAAGGTTACTGAGAAGTATATGTACCTACCCACACATAGTGTATGAATTATCCGTATATGCACATCAAATAATTAGCTTTTTTTTCTAGCGTTATCGTCAAATAATTAAAATAAATTTAAAAATGAACACGATCGGTACATACTACAATGATAATGATATCTGCCATAGCCTTAACATTACTAAATAGCAAAACAGTTTCTACGGCTACCTCCAATCATTGAGATTGATTTTCAAACATATTGTGGGTATTTTTCGATGTCTATCCTTTTGGGTGCCACCGTGCGTCGGAGAGCAATTTAAGTCGTCGACCCCTGTTGTTATCATAAATACCTAATAGCAATCGTTACACATAGTCATAATCAAAATCAAAAACAGCTTTATTCAAATAGGCCCCAAGAGCACTTTCGAATCGTCATTTTACAAATTAAACCTTTAAAAATAAATTATTATTTTTGTAAAAGTAAAACTACCACCGATTCGGAATGTAGATTCTGCAGAGAAGAATCGACAAGAAAAGTAGTAGGGAACATATCCGCCAACAGCAGTGGAGCAGCATGGTCGATTAAGCTCCAGACCTACTTCTACAAGCCAGGAGAGAGAACTATGCCCAGCAGTGGGTTACAGGCTGAATACGTAGCTAGTGATAACATGCGTATGGTTTAAGAGGATTAGCTTAGTAGCAGTCATAGTTGTATTGTTTTACGTTGTTCTCGGTAAAGGCTAAGTGTTAGTAAGGTTAGTGCCTACGTGTCTGTACCGGCTTAGAACGTAATGGGATTTGTAAATAACATGTATCATATGATTGGGTTTTTATTGCGATATCGCGGTAATATATTTTAAGATACTAACAATACCCGTGCGAATAATTCGCACTACCGACCATCAATCTTGTTGATGTTGGTTCAAAATTAAAGCAGTTATATATATAATTTTAAGAATTAATGAATTTACAAAAATCAATAATATATATATATATTTTTTTTTGTTGTGGATGCCGGTAGAGTGAGCAAATATTTATAAAATGATATATAATTTATATGGAGTAATTGTGAGTTTTTTTTTTCTTAAAAGGGGGCGTTCATAAAATACGTGAGATGTTTAAGGGGGGGGGGGGGTCGATGCAAATCTCACCTAATCTTACGTTGGAGAGAGGGGGCCTCGGCAAATATTACGCAATTTTTTTTCTGATTGAAATAAAAAAATAATACTATTTTGGTCCATTTAATCCAGATTGGACACGCTTAAGGTTTAATCTTAAGCGTAATCGTAATACGATTAAGATCATTCACTAATTCGTTCGAAAGAAAATAATTTCAATCATACTTCGACGTTATACATCTACTGACTGTCTGATTTGTTGATTGTATCTGATTACTAGTCTTAACTAGTCGTAAATAAAAGCACGAAGCATTTTTTGTTCCTTTTTACAATAACAATCCAACGCGTTTACGTAAGAAACCCACATTTTGAAAAATCTCACGTTAGATTGGGCGATGGGGGAGGGGGTTGAATAAAATCTCACGACATCTCACCAGGGGTCTACGATACGAACACAAAAATAAAATCGTAGATATTACAAAAATAGCACGGTGTCATCTCCTGTCAAAGATTTTCATTGTAATATGAAACTTTGAATAGTTACGGGTCTCTGTAAAGAACTCACTATAGACGGCGTCACGGTTCGCTTAAACCGAATATAAAAATCATCATATCAGAAATTTCGATCTAGCGGGTACATCGTTCCATAGCTTAAGTGGCTAGAGCGCCGACACGGTCAGTCGGAGACGCGGGTTCGAACCCCGCTGGAGCGGTCAATTTTTGATATGATATTCAAAAACTTTTCTATAAATTAAATTGCCAAAGCCTATTGTAAGGCATTTGTATGTTTGTATGGCAAGGTACCTGCATGTGCATCTGGTGCGCGCGCGCCGTGATCTCGCTGAGCTCGGCGAGCGTCACGCGGCCGCGCCGCCGCCGGAAGCGCTCCAGCTCCGACCACCCCGGCGGCAGGGTCGGCTGCATCTTCTGCACAAGCATTAGTTCCACACTCACTTCATTGCACCGGGGTATAGGGGTTTAAGGAACCTGCTACAATGTATTGAAAGAAATGTAACAGAACTATAGAGCTATTAACAAGCGGGGGTTAGGAACAGACGAACGACGACCGACGAATGCGAATGGTAGTTATAAAAAAAAACCAGAGAACTCATTTGTTTTGTCTGTATGTCATTTTGTTTTGTCTATGTTATGGCAGTGCATAATACCAAAATTACTGAATGAATTAAAATAACAAAAAAAAAAAACTGGACTTGAAGAAGAGTTGACTGACTTTGAAGTGTCCTAGCTGTTAGTATAGACTAGATATATCACTCCGACTTGAGACGGTAGTTGAACCAACAAAGTGAAAAGCAGCGTCGCTTCCAACTACAACAACGGGACGGTCACAAGCTAAGTCGCAGATACAAATAGTAGCTCATATAAATAATCGCTTAAATCAATTACTACATGAAATATGGTTTCACCAAAGCTCTATTCCCACGGTCGCATAACGGTGTATTAATAATTTTACGTGTATTTATAATTATAGACAATACGCGCAGTAATAAGCTTCATTATTAAGCAGACAATAGAAATAAATTTAAATAGTATTTATTTAATTATTTTAAAGATCATTATTCAATTATTAAATTGATTTTATGAATTAATGTTGTTTTCAATTATGTTGACTGTGTGACTTCAATTATATCGACAAGCATGAGTAATACGACGTAGGTGGTCGGTAAAACATTCAATTAAATTCTTATCATTAGGGATCACTCAAAAAGTAATCGTGAGATCTCGATCAAATTGAAATAGGATCACAAAATAATGAATGATCAAACTACTCACAACAGAAAGTTATGAGATGTACATAAAAAATAAGATTATTAAGCTGAAAAGTTTGTTTGCCCGTTTATCGATCAAGCCTATTTTGTCTTAAATTAAATCGGGTGAAACCACGGGGAACAACTAGTAAAAGCACAATCGAATTTAGAACTTCATAACAGTGTAATAAGCACAGAAATGCACATTATTTACTTGTTACATGACACTATATACCTCGTATATCGTGTTATATCTGGTAGATAGTATAAGATTAAAATTTTATCTGGGTAGGTAGTATGAGAATAAGCAAATTGGCAGCAGGGCGAAACAAAGAACTGACAGACGTGAAGTAAGACGTGAGAGATAGTAACTGTTCTTAAAAATAAAGTTGCAGAATTATGACTGCTATTTATGCGGTACATAAGTCTAAATGAAGAAATAAGGAAATATCGGTAACTTAAATTATTTACTTTGTCGTAGCTTTTGGAAATGCCATTTTATTTTAAGGAGGATATAATATTGCCTGAGTCCACAATAACTTCCTTCTCATGCTACAAGTCCGTGAGCACAGCATATAGCCTGAGTCAGGTTTTGGCTGAGTTCCACATAACCAGGCTTGTTATACGCTAGTCGGATAAAAAAACTCTCCTGGCGCCCCATTTAATAATTTTAAGTTGACCATAATTAAATTTAAGGCATGTAATAGTATAAGTTTATACCTAGTAGAATAAGAAAGTAATTTAAGATAGTTTGGAACTACAATAGTGTAAGTTGAAAATAAACCATAAAAGGGAAACAATATTTTAATTATTGTATAAGACCACCAACAACCGTTAGTGCCCCTATTATCGTTAGAATTGTACCCGGAGTGGATTCAATTAAAAGTTCAGAACAATTAAATATGACACGTAAGGTCAGCAAGAGACTAGAGGCCCAACAGGAGTGATATAAAAATTAAAAAAGTCAGATTAAATCTATACTTCGGTTTGGCTATTTCGAAAATATGATTGAAAAGTTTCCGTTAGTGTAGAAAGGAAACAAAAAATATAAAAGGGTACTTAATATAAAACCTTTTGAAACTTGAAAAATATGTCCCGTTTTGCCCACAACTCGAAGGTAAATCTAATATATAAAATTCTCGTGTCGCGGTGTTTGTGCTTAAACTCCTCTGAAACGGCTTGACCGATTCTCATGAAATTTTGTGTGCATATCGGGTGGGTCTGAGAATCGGCTAACATCTATTTTTCATACCCCTAAGTTATAGGGAGGGGGGGGGGGGTTGAGGGTATTAACCCTTAGGTGCTCTTCATCTATCCCTTCATTCACCACCTACAGAGTAAGTTTATATGTATATTTTTTTTGTGTCTGTTATATTTTTTATGTATTTACGTATATTTATGTTTGGATGTTTTACTGATTCTAGCAGAACTATGCCACGAAAATATAAAAGAAAGGAAGAAATGCGAGCTCGAGTATGTTCTTGGACTATAGAAAACCTACAGTCAGCTTTCGATGAGAAAGTATGATTGTGCAATGTGCATTTTGACACTTGATATGAATATTTTAGACCAACAATTAAGATTTATACTTTTGTTGAATAAATGCTTGTAGATATGGGAGAAAGTGATAGCGCGACGAATGAGAGAAGAATGTCAGAACCAATTTGGATTTATGCCGGGCTGGGGAACTACGGACGCCATATTTGCACTCCGCCAACTCTGCCAAAAAATATCGACTCGCACAAAAAGACTTACATATGGTGTTCGTGGATCTGGAAAAGGCATACGATAGGGTCCCCCGTAAGGTTCTGTGGTGGGCTATGAAAGGGAAAGGAGTGTCAGAGAAGTATGTACGAGTTGTTCAGGCGATGTATGATAGAGCTAGCACCCACATCCGGTCCGAAGCCGGAGTAACTGGCAAGTTCAATGTGGCTGTAGGTTTGCACCAGGGGGTCGCCTTTAAGCCCGTATTTATTCCTCCTAGTAATGGATGTTCTAACATCAGACATACAGGAGGAAGCACCCTGGTGTATGCTGTTTGCTGACGACGTTGTTCTTGTCGGAGATAATGCTCTTGAGATACAGAGCAGACTGGGAAAATGGCAGGAAAGACTGGAGGGCGCGGGATTGAGAATAAGTAGATCTAAAACCGAGCACTTATTCTGCAATTTCAGCGGTTTGTCCGGTTTTCCCCATATTTCCTTGGATGGTGTATCCCTACCAGTGTGCTCCGACTTCCGGTACTTTGGGTCATTAATAAAAAATGACGGCAACATAGACCGTGACGTGAAAAATAGAATAAATGCGGGATGGATGAAATGGCGACAGGTCTCTGGAACAGCTTGTGATCCACGAATGCCCCTTAAACTTAAGGGTAAAATCTATAAAATGATCATAAGACCTGTCGTAATGTATGGATCAGAATGTTGGGCAACAAAAGTGACGGATGAAAGAAGAGTGCACGCAGCCGAGATGAGAATGCTACGATGGATGTGTGGAGTAACAAGGGAAGATCGGATTAGAAATGAGTATATAAGGGGAAGTTTGAAAGTAGCACCCGTGACAGAGAAAATGAGGAGCAATAAGTTAGCGTGGTATGGGCATGTAATGAGGAGGGATGAACGCTATGTTGGTAAAAGAATGTTAGGGATGAATATGGAAGGGCGAAGAGCGATCGGCAGACCGAAAAAGCGATGGATGGATTGTGTGAGTGAGGATATGAGAAAGAAAGGAGTAAACACTGAAGTGACGAATAATAGAGAGGAATGGAAGAGAAAAACATGTTGTGCCGACCCTACATAAGTGGGATAAGGGCAGGAAGATGATGATGAATAAATGCTTGTAAAATTTAATTAAATATATATATCATGTTGAAACTTAAGAATTTATATTTTAGTTAAACAAAAGCTCTAAAAATTTAATTAGGTATAGTAATCTGTGTGATATAAAAATTATATTCTAATTATAACAATTAAAAGATATAAAAAAAACACAAAATTTTTTCATTGCTATGGCCCATGTTTCTTGGAGACAATCGATGTTTTAGGAGTAGAACTAACCTAACCTAACCTAACATTTGGTTTGGGTTTTTCGTTTACACGGTTTAAAGGGCATCTATCCCTTTAAATAGTCAAATTTAAATAGTCAATTAAATAAATTAATAGTTTAAATAGTCATAATTCAACATAAAGGATTGAGCTAGCTACATTAATAAAAATTATTCGTATAAAAATCATATTTTTAAAATTAGGTGACTATTTCAAAAAGTGAGGCATCTATCCCGGTTTTACCCTATACTTTTTACGGTACAAGTACGGTAAAAGTACCGGTGTCCACACATATACAAACTATATCAGAAAAATAGTCAAACCTCACTTTATAACTTACATATTTTTTGATAGATATTAAGAATATATTATTTAAATTCTTCTTTATAATTTATGTTTTATTCATTCGAATATAAATTTGTTTTTATTATATTGTTATTTTTAAATATTATTTTTTTAAAAGTTACATAAAGTTAGTTAGAGATTTAAATATATTATGAATAAATTATTTATTGATAGTAAGTATTATGTAATGTTTTAACTCTTTTTCTGCTGTATGTTATACTATAATGTGAGACTAAAACTAAATGAATCCGAATATTAACAATATATAGTATGGTCGGCGTGTCAGTGTAGCGCGGCGAGTCGGCGATTCGGAGCACGTTTAATGCGCTAATGCCCAATTATGTCACATTACCAAATACAAACTGCATATAGCGTGTATTGTTATTAAAATTCTCTTTACCTAATATCTCTTTTATTCATAACTAACGACCCGCCCCGGCTTCGCACGGGTGCAATGCTGATACTAAATATATTACAGAATGTCTTTATTTATAGTGTACCTTATAGCATGGTTATTAACATAATAACAACATTCAAATATGCGTCGTTAGATTACACGTTGTTACAGAATGCGTTGAAGAAATAAAGGTTCACTGCTCGTTCCCCGTAGGTGATAGCGTGATAATATGTAGCCTATATGTTGACCAGACTTCTTAATAATATTCGTGCTTTTGAAGTAAATCCATGCAGTACTTTTTGAGTTTATCCCGGACATACATACAGACAAACAGATAATAATTCTAAAAACTATATTTTTGGCTTCGATGTCGATTGTAGATTACACCCCAAGTATTCCTTTAAAAAAATATTCAATGTACAGTTATGACTTTCCTACCATTTTATTATGTATAGATTATTGTATGTATAATTAAAAATTTAAAAACAAAATTATCAATGACTACAAAAAATAAGAATATCTTACCGATTCTTCTCAGGAGATTTTTTCTAAATAGTGGTATTTGGCATTAATTTAATATATTGTAAGTACAACAACAATTTAGAAGTACTTCTATAGACTATACAAATAAATTAAACTTTGACTTTGAGATTTGTGTTAGCTGTAACTGATGCTCATTTACGGCTCACTGAATCGATTACGTATCATATTTACACGGATCGACTTTAAAGAGTTCACACAGCATTTCCTACATCAAGGAAAACTAGAAATACAATAGAATTGTGAACATCATCGTTTTTAGCCGACTTCCAAAAAAGGAGGAGGTTCTCAATTCGACTGTATTTTTTTTTATTTTTTTTATGTATGTTACATCAGAACTTTTTACCGGGTAGACCGATTTCGACGAATTTTTTTTTAATCGAAAGGTGGTGTGTGTCAATTGGTCCCATTTAAATTTATATGAGATCTAACAACTACTTTTCGAGTTATATCTAATAATGCGTTTTTACTTGACGCTTTTTTTGTCGACCTACGTTGTATTATACGGCATAACTTTCTCCTGGATGTACCGATTTTGATAAATCTTTTTTTGGTTGGAAAGAGGATATCCCTGTTTGGTACCATGATAAGGAAACCACGATCTGATGATGGGATCCCAAAGAAATCGAAGGAAACTCTCGAAAATCCGCAATAACTTTTTACTGGGTGTACCGATTTTGATAATTTTTAATTTAACTTTTTTTTATCGAGATCTGATAACTACTTTTTGAGTAATCTTTGATACCGCGTAGTTACTTGACTATTTTTTCGTCGATCTACGTTGTATAACTCTTCGATGTAATTGAAGTCGGTTTTTTTTTCGTTTGCGAGCAAACACAATTATACAATCATAATAATAAAATTTGTTTAACTGCGTTACAATTTTTAGTTCTTATTATTCAATAATAGGCAATATTACTTCACTCATTGATAATTGGTCGGCCAATTAATAATTTATTAGTATACATGGAATAATTGCAGCCCATTGAAACTGTAACATTATGTTTTAATCATTTTAATCGCCGGTCAGTTTCGAAGTACAGCATAAAATAATTATTAAGTGGTTTGGAGTTTTAAATTAAAAAATAGATTTACATATATATAGACTGCCCGTTGGTGCAGTTTACGGACCAAACTTTCTGTAGCGCAGGTTGCAGGCTCGATTCCCGCCTGAGTCTGGGTGTAATAAGTGTATTAATATATGTATTATTTCTATGAATATTTATCAAAGAAAATATGTAAATATACCAATCGGCTGTTAACCTATAACACAAGCATTAAGTAGCTTAGTTCAGGAACAGACGATCGTGTGTCCATGTTATAAGACATTTATAGGAGTCCTGTATATGTCGAATTTCTGTATTATTAATTTATAAGTGCTTTTAAGCTTATAATAAACGCTTTTTACTTGTTCCGAATTACAGCGCCGCGAGTAATTCGTTTCGTCGGTTGCTTCAATAGTTTAGATTAATAATTTATTTTTTAAGTTACCTACATCATCTGTCACTAAATCATTAAGTCAAAGATAACATTAGCTCGCAAAAATATTATCGTAAAAATTGTAATAAAACCGTATAAGAAGAAATTCATGGGGAAAGAATTCCTGGGGGGATTGGGGATTGGGTCAGCAACGCGCTTGCAATGCTTCTGATATTGTAGGCGTCTATAAGCTACGGTAATCTCTTACCATCAGGTGAGCCGTACGCTTGTTTGCCGACCTAGTGATATAAAAAAAAATTGGGTTTAAATTAAGCCCCAGGGTGTCGTTGAAGACAATACTCAATAACCTCCATTTGGATTTAAATCAGTCCAGACCACGACAAACATCTGTAGGTCTATTTTCTACACAAATATTTGTCACGTACAAATGATCGACCTTGACCTCTAGAACATCAACCATTTGCTATGGAATTGCACCAACGATTCATAATACTATACAAAAAAAAGTGTGTGTGTACTTATGTATGCACGTAAGAAGTTATATTTCATTGGCTAGCTAACTTCACGTTGCTAACTTCTTCCTTGACAAGCTAACTTCAGGGTGTCGGCTTTTGTGATGGTGTGCGTGCGCCATTGTAAAAATTTACTCTCACCATTTTCCCTAACGCGCCAAATGTAGTATAACTTCAAAAAGAAAAGGATATACAAAATAATTCTTGTAATGTGACATTAGGGTTGTAGCTCTCGAATTGTTTTATATCAACGATATTTTATAAATTAAGTTAAGTAGGGACGTTAGCAATGACACTCGCATCGGACCAAAGCAGCCTTTTAATTTTTTTTTAATTTTTAGCTTTCCGTACGACCTACTCTGAAACAATTTGACAATGCGGCTGACCCACCAAGCTTATTAGGGCAAGTAAAGAGTTATTATATTTATAAATTTCCTTTTTTGATTTTTCCGCGTTAGAAAAATCTAATTATGAGAATTAATGAGATGATTAATCGGATTTTTTTTTTTTAGTAGCTTGTTTGGCTTTGAAATACACAGGCCGAAGACGGGCAGCAGCGTCTACGGTGTGACAAAGCCAATACTGCGGTCACCAACCCGCCTGCCCAGCGTGGTGACTATGGGCAAAACACATGAGTTTCCGTTATTTTTGGCGTAAACTTGTGGAGGCCTATGTCCAGCAGTGGACTGTATAGGCTGTAACGATGATGATGATGAAGTTGTTTAACTGTGTCATGGACTTTTTTGGGAATAATCCTACTAGCTATGCTTCCCAGTTTTACTGGCATAATTTCCAATTCCGGGAGAATATCGGAATAAGAAGTTGCCCTTGAGTTATTCTAGATCTTCGGCTATCTACTGAGTTTCATTATCATAAGTTCGGAAGATTTTACGTGGTATAGAAAGTATAAATAATTAAATTTATTGCAATAAAAATTTCAGTTAAAAAAAAACAATAAACAAGACTGTTGATTTTTAAAGTTATAATTTTATAAATTAAATTATGCAGTGTCAAGAATTTTCCCATCAAGAAAAAGGTATGGATGCTTTTAACAGAGTCATTTAGGGTTTCACGATTTAGCTTCGTTTGGGATACATTAATAGGACATAATTAAGAACGGTCCAGTCAAGGCCAGGCAGGACCTTGATGACATACTTATGTGAACCGCAGTAGGGCAGCCAATGAGAACCCAATAGGTAAGTTCGTCATATTGCTGTTAAGAATGAGGTGTATCTTCCAAAATTATCATTTGAAAATGTTCGAAATAGTTTGATAAGTTTCAAAAACAATAGCATTGCGATTTTGACAATAATATCTATTGGGTCATCCACGATCTTCGTCTAGTAGGCACAGTTTACAATAATTTCTAAGCATTTATCTTTAAGCTCACCTATTTGGTAGCTAATTTTTTAAACTTCCAATTTGATATACTTTTTCTTTCGTGACAAGTCGATGTTTGAACAAAATTATTTTAAGAAACACGAATTCAGATTGTACCATTATTGATTTTATATTTATAGTCATGCTAATAACAAAATATATAACAAAGGATAAAGGTACTAACCTGTTACAAAAAAATATATATACATATAAAATTTGTGTTTGTCCTAGAGAAACGTTATTAATATGAATAAGTTAACTTTAATAAAATTTAAGATTTATTTGTTTGCGAAATAAACTTAAAATATGGGCTTTTTTTATTATAAGACACATTTAGTGTTAATAAAGGCTAAAAGTTTGTATCTTATTTCAGTAGCTGTTTTGTTCGGGTACTTACTATAAGTAGGGTCAATGTAATGTTTGATTTACTAAAAGCTCTCCAGCGTTGGCGTATTAATTAATAACGATTGTTTGTAGTCTTGACGCCGAAAATCTTGAGTCAAATTCCACTTAAGCCTTTTTATGGAAAACATACAAACCCTTTGATCGTAAATGCCTTCATTACGCCCGAAAATCGTCGCTATGGCAAGAATAACGCATAGCAACTCATAACAGTTTTTCTTCAATAATAAGTAACCTCATTTCAGCAGTGGAAAATGTTTTACTGCTAGAATGAAACCTGATCCTCATTGGATATTCGATTTATACATTTGTTTTAAACAGCTTGTTCTTTTTCAAAATAATGATGTCCTTTATATCACAGGAGAAAATGCAACAATAAGTTGATCTAAGCTTTGATGATGAACCGCATATACTTTTGCATGCTTGGCGGGATAACCATCCAACTGCTGGCTTTGCAATACACAGGCCGAAGACGGGCAGCAGCGTCTTCGGTACAACAAAGCCGGTGCGGCAAACCCATCTGCCCAGCGTGGTGACTATGGGCAATACACATGAGCTCACGTTATTTTTGGCGCAAAATTATGGAGGCCTATGTCCAGCAGTGGACTGCGATAGGTTAAAGTGACTTTTTTAATTATTTTTTAAATATTTACTAATTAGAATTGTTTTTGTTGATACTTTAATTAACCTCTGAATACACAAACTATATCAGTCCGTAAAGTTATTGATCGCCAGAGATTTATAAGCCCTTAAACATAACTCAAAATTTTCATAAATTATCAAAACTACACAAGTAAAAAACGTAATAAGGCCTTTTCGGGACATTATTTATTTATTTATTTATTTATTTATTTATTTATTTATTTATTACAGTTTACATTTCACAGTAGGTTTTTTTATTATTATACTGTAACGCCATACCATATTATCTAGCTGAGCCTTATGACGCCACGCCTTCATTGTTGTTATTAATTATCGTTGTTTGACAGAGTCAAGTCGATGTAAGACATCAAATGCACAACCAGTTCTTGTTACCTTTTGTCAGGCACCTAATGAGGCGCACATCATGACATCTATCTGATTGTGTCTCATTAAACAGTCTTGACAGTGATATATAAATAAATGTTTGTCTGTATGTCCTTTATAGAATCGTAAACTATGCATTAGATCATGTCATGATCTTCAGGAAAGTGTGGTGCATGAGCCCATAAAGGTTTCTGAGTTGGTACGACCAAAAAAAAATTAAAAAAAAAGCGTAGGAACGCGCGCAGAGTACAGGTAGTATTATAATAATTGCTTTAATGTAAGTATACTTATTGATTATATATATTGAGTATATTATATCTTAATGCTTTTTTAGACAGATTTTTTTTCTTATCAATAAGTAAAGAAAACGTTTGATAAAACAAAGAAAGTGTATGTACAAACTGAATAGGTTTTTTCCAGTATTAAAAATGTTATGTTGTTGAAATTCAGAATCAGTGAGCGATTTGTTAGACACTGTTATGACAGCAAATAAGGGTGACTGCTTAGTATTGAACAGCCTGCAATGCAGAACCACTGTTGACTTAACTTACATTGAAGAACTTGGCAACAGCCGTGAGAACTACATTATATACATACAACCCATATTGAGAAAAAAAGTCTAAAATTTCTAGTTTAGTTAAACAACACTGACCAAATTAAAGGTCAATAAATATTAGCGACACCTACTGTGTGTCAAATGTGAGTCCCATACATACTACAAGCTGTATGTTCAAAGTAACAATAAAACGTTACAAGCGTATCTTGACACATAATAAAGAACATAAACGCAACAATAAATATATTCAGAACAGTCGCTTATTGAATAACAACGTTCATTAAATCATTACGGACGTTGATTGCGCGAATTAACCAGTTTTCTAACTTACCGATGACGTCACGACCGTGCACTATTTATTATTTAACACATCACTTATACACAATGAACAAATAAGTTAAAAATTAGTGATAATTTTGTGTTTTGTTAATGTTTCCTTTTGTTCAAGATACGTTCGGCGTTGGGCGGACAAGCGAGTGAGTGCTGGGTCGGTAAGTCGGGGAGACGGCGCGTCGCGCATGCGCGCCGCGGCCCGCGCCGAGCGAGGTCCTTGCACAACTGTGTTGATAACATCGTGTTCAGCTGAAAGTGAAAACAAGCTCCTTCGATATACAATTATTGTTTTACGTTATGCTCTTGTATATATTTTTTTTTTATCAAGTAAAATTTATGCCTCAAAATGTGACAAATGTTTAAACCTATTTAAAGTTAAAAGAACTAGGCCCTTCGCATAAGGCTTCAGTTAGTAAAGGGTTGCATCAATAGTTCCCTTGTAGACATTTCCACAGGCGTTGACGTTCATATTTCAAGGTGAAAACGAAAATATTAATGTACTATGTACTTACGATTCAGCCTGTAATATCTTGATATCTAATTCTCTGTGAGTAACTATGGCTGTCAGGTGTATATAATAACAACCAGGATCGACAGCTTGACGTGATCTCCGAGGCACGATGGGGAGACCCATAAAACAATCAGATCGGAAAAAATCGTCTTAAGATAAATTACAAATATACGTTTGTATTGGATAAACTCAACAATTACAGGACCGACTCCTTTAACCAGGAGAAGACTGCGTTACAACTGATACTGAACGATCAGTAAACACAGGCTATGTTATTACGAGAGAAAACGAAAAATCCCAAATCATGTAATCCGCGCAGGCGAAACCGCGGGCGGAAAGCTAGCTATATAAACAACATTTTTTTTACTTTATTTGAAAAATAAACAGCAGTATAAAAAGTCCCAATTTGAATTTGTTGGATTTTTCTGAAATTATGATAAATTTAACGTTGATATTAGTTTGAAATGTGTTTAGAATTCCTAATGTGTAGGTAACACGAAAATAAAATCGTAGATATTAATAATAGCATGGTGTCGTCTCCTGTCAAAGATTTTCATTGTAATATGAAACTTTGAATAGTTAAGGGTTTCTGTAAAGAGCTCATTATAGACGGCGCCACGGTTCGCTTAAACTAGTGTTGCCCAAATGCAAGAACAAGACGAGACTTAGCCAGTCTTGTTCTTGGTCTTGCGCCAATACACCTGGTCTTGGTCTTGGTCTTGGTCTTGCGCTCCCAGTCTTGGTCTTGGTCTTGGTCTTGCAGCAAGAGTCTTGCAAGTCTTGCAATTACCTATTAGTCTATTACTATTTATTAAAGTTTACTTTAAATCTTAGAAAAACGTATTAGAATTGGAACATTGTGAGCTTGAATTAACATAGCCATAGTAAAGATCAATACTTACGTAAGTTAATGGCGTTTTTGAAAGTATCGCATGAATAGCTACGCAGAGTTAAAATTCTTTTAACAGTTAAAAAAATATTCTTACCTGTCCACTTCTTCCAGCGGTTACTAAAAAGCTTGTGATATCTCCACTTAATTTTGGTTTAACAGGAAGAAATATTTCTGATTCCTTTTTGTGGAAAGATATTAGATGTTTCCTTAAGCCTGAAGTGTTTCTGTTTTTCATTTTTATTTCAATCTTTTTATGTTGGCACAATTTACAGAAGGCAGTTTGGGATGCATGAATTATTTCGAAAAACTCCTCAAATTTGCTTTTGGGTCTTTTAGATCTGTGACTCAAACTCTCGTTACTCGGACTAGAATAATTTGAATCTTCGTCACTCATATTAAATTGTACACGTGATACGTTTTTAGAAAACAACGAGAATTAGTAAAAACAATTATTAAGTTAGACTCGAAGCACAGCTCAATTGGAAATGACTGGAATTAAAATAATTCCTTTATTTATAGTACGTTTCCTTGCTTTCTACCGCGCCGCCTCGCCACGTGCCGGCTCTATGAAAAGGATGCCGCCGCAAATCAAATAATGCCGCGTGCGGCGTACAAACACACACTAAATATTACCTACTTGTACAGACGCGACGCGTGAATAAAATATATGTAAAGAATTAGTGCCAATCACTATTCTTTACATATAAGTGAATGTTTTGGCGTACATCTATACTAATATTATAAAGCTGAAGAGTTCGTTTGTATGTTTGATGACAGAAGTTTTAAAATAAATAAATAAGTCCTGAACGTCACTATACCTCCAAAGTTACTATTCCTCGTGGACGAAGTCGCGGGCACAGCTAGTAAATACTTACTCTCATCATCTCTCTCAGAGATATTCGGGCTGGTAAGTAATACAAAACTCTTATCGCAGGCTTTTTATTTTATTAGTAGGTAAGTACCTACGCTTTTTATATTATTTTATTAGTTTTGTAGAATTTTTTTACACGTTTCAAGTATATTTAAAAGTGGCTACAATATTTATTAAACGGGTGATATTTGAACACTTTTTGCTATTTTTTCGTGTAAAAACTTAAGAAATATAATGACTAAATGTACAATAATAGTACCTAAGTAATTAGTTTAAAACCATATAAGTAATCAATATTATAATATATACTTACTAGAATGAATTAATATGACATCTACTACCTATCCTTACCATTTTATCCTAATCATAATACTACTTGCGTGATCAGTATAATGTATTCATTTTCATTCTAAGCACTCTGAAACTTATTTATTCTTTGGAACACCTGTAGGTACTCTTAAAATTCGAAATTATTTTGCATGAGTATACCTACGCCCTATGGCGGCAATCAAATAGTGTCAAATGTTATGATTTCGGCGTGGCGGCAACGATTGTTTTAGATTTCAAAAGAAGCCGCCGGCGCGTGTATCATAACCATGTACTTCCGAAAAGCGGCAAATTTCTTTGAGAAGTAAGTACAAAACCTTTGATGCCGCATTATCAAAGTGCCGATGGTTAAAACATAACTATGCATGCACTCAGTTTGATTTTAATAGATATTTTTTTATTCGCTATGTTTATGTTATTAGTCGTAATGCGCATAGGTCCAGTTTTTCATATTCTTTGATACAGTTTTTTGCGTCTCATAGAATTCCTAAGCGTACCTACCTATACACCTAACTGTTACACCTAACTACTCAGTGAAATAGCGCTAAGTCCTAGCTGCAAGACGCAAGAGTCTTGCAGGCTATGTCTTGTTCTTGCTCAAGTCTTGCACGGTCAGTCTTGGTCTTGGTCTTGCTAAAAATACGCGGTCTTGTTCTTGGTCTTGGTCTTGCAAAAACGCAAGAACAAGACCAAGACTGCAAGACCAAGACTGAATTTGGGCAACACTAGCTTAAACCGAATATAAAAATCCTCAATCAAAAATTTCGATCTAGCGGGTACATCGTTCCATAGCTTAATTGGCTAGAGCGCCGACACGGTCAGTCGGAGACGCGGGTTCAACCCTCGCTGGAGCGGTCAATTTTTGATATGATATTCAAAAATTATTTCATACTCTTAAAAATAATAACATTAAAAAGTCACTCATCAGTCTACGATTGCTTAAGCTCGCTGGTGTCGCTCTTCCTGATGGTACCTACCATAAAATATGAATCATGTTACATACAAATAATCTTATTCCTGTATAAAAGATGTTATCCCACTTTTCAATCTCATATTCGAAGCTTGTATGTGTCCAATAGTTTGTAGGTCAACGGTAAGTAGGTTAGGTAAGTGTAAATTTGATTTATTTGCAAGCGTCAAAATATTCGCTATTAATGTTCATATTTATTCGTTACGGCGATTGAAATAATTGGTATTTTTAAAGCCTCGGGGGATATCGTATCATAAACATTAAGGTCAAGATGTTTGCCTCCCTTTTTAGAAAAGACCTCACAATATTACTCCACATAAATTATATATCATTTTATAGATAACTAGCGACCCACCCCGGCTTCGCACGGGTGCAATGCTGATACTAAATATACTACAGAATGTCTTTATTTTTAGTGTGAAGCTAGCTTATAGCATGGTTATTAACATAATAACAACAACATTCAAATATGCGTCGTTAGATTACACGTTGTTACAGAATGCGTAGAAGAAATAAAGGTTCACTGCTCGTTCCCCGTAGGTGATAGCGTGATAATTTGTAACCTATATGTTGACCCGACTTATTAATAATATTCGTGCCAAATTTGAAGTAAATCCATGCAATACTTTTTGAGTTTATCCCGGACATACATACAGACAAACAGACAAAAATTCTAAAAACTATATTTTTGGCTTCAGTATCGATTGTAGATCACACCCCAAGTATTCTTTTAAAAAAATATTCAATGTACAGTTTTGACTTTCCTACCATTTTATTATATGTACCTATAGATTGCTTGCTCTATGGAATCAACAACTAAAAAATTTATTATTGCTTTTGTTTTTGTAAATTAATTAATTATTAAAATTATATATATGACGACTTTAATTTTGAAACAACGTCAAATCGATAACGATGGGTAAATTATTTGTTCAATTTCAAATCAACTCACGTATAAATCAACTTTTTTTGTAATTTTGTAAAGTGGTAATTACACTTATTTAGTGCGAATTATTCGCACGGGTAGTAGGTATAGCTAGTTTTATATTATTTTAGAAATCCTATGTACCTAACATTCCTAATCAAGTCATACAAAATTATTGCCAATAAAATTTAAAAATAATTTTCAAAAAAAAAAATTATATGACGTTTTCCTCTGCTATGAGCACTACATATAATTATGTTAATTTTGAGATATAAAATTAGTTAACTAGTATGGTGTTTAAACTGCAACTGCTTCTATTTTACTTCACTATTTCGAGTTATCTGTAAAAAAAAACCATTTTATATTAAATAATTATTTATTTGTAGACTTTCGAGGATGAGACTTTGGAGGTCTTCTAAATAAAAATCTTATAGGTGTGTCTGTACCTATGCTTAAATACTTATCTCAAGAGCTATCTGATAGATTACAAAATTTTCTCACTGGATCACCAAATAGGCTATAATGCAGCAATCTCACCCCTCACAGGCCTATATCAGATAAAAACATGCAATAAATGTTATAATATTTGATGAAATCAAATTAGTTATCAGCGAATGATATCGTTCAATTATATACAGTGTGACAATAAAGAGATATTATTATGAGTGACAGGGATGAACATACAGGATGTTGGGAAGGCTTCGTGGGGCGGGAGACAGAGAGGGATGTAGGGATGGGGATCGATGAGAGCGCGACACTCCGGCGCCTCCGCCCGCCGGCGGCACACCGGGAGATATTGTTCATACTAATACAACTTCAACATATAATTTGTATGAGTTATGATTAATGAAAATTGAATGAGTCCTAGTTCTTTATTCTTTATATCTTCATATATATAAATTAGGCGTCACGTTGTTTGCCCGCGATGGACTCCTAAACTACTTAACCGATTTTAATAAAATTTGCACACCGCGTGCAGTTTGATCCAACTTGAAAAATAGGCTATATTTTATTTTGATTTATGTAATTATTATATTTAAGAAAAAAATAAGGCAGTGCGAAGTTCGCCAGGTCAGCTAGTCCTTTTTTATATGACACAAATTCCCCTGAATGCAACACTAGCATCACTGTCTTGCAAAAGTCATCTGTGTATATGGTGACTAGCTAACTTCAGGGTGTCGGATTTTTGTGACAGTGTATATAAAAATTTACTCCAATCATTTTTCCCTTACGCGCCAAAAGAAATATAACTTAAAATTTATTATGCTACCATTTTATTCTTAGTTATTTAAAATATGTGTAGACTCTGTTTACGTTCGAAAAGTGTATATAATTACCGTATGACGAAATTAATATTTTCATTTCATTTCTATAAAAAAAAAAACTTATAAAGGCTCAAGTCAAAAGAAACGTTTTAAATCAAAATATAAATTCATAAATTTTTTTCAGTAGTGTTGTTACAGTGACTATATTGTCACAGCTGTCACAGCGTCTGCAGTACCGGGTGTACCCCGGGCCGCTGCTCCCAGCGCAAACCGCCGCCGCGCACTCGCGCGCCACATCCCTCTCCGACATGTACACATCACTGTGCAGTCGATACTGATAATACAACTCCAACTAATTACTCCAGTTGAATTCCTTACATATACCGATAAACGTAAATATGAATAAACGTATTTATTTGTGATATATCGAAGTTCGTCTTTTACATAAACGGGGTAAGTATTTACTGTTTTATCCTTCGGAAAAGAAAAAAACAATATATTGTAGTTTTGTTTTAAAATTATAACAGAAAGAATAATCTCTGACCCGGTTGTTTCATGATCATCAAATAAATGATGTAAGTCTTAGTAATTATTATTCATCTAAGAAAATACTTAATTTGTGGACGCAAACGTTAGATATCGTTAACTTGTTAGTTTCTCATTAAAATTATACGCAGACACGAAAAATTACAAGCAATCTCAGAAGATTCTAGATTCATCTGATGTCTAAATTATGTCCCTAGATTACGAATCTCGTTAAGGTCAAGTCTCGAGACATTAATTAATTTCTTGAAATATGTGAAAATGGGCAACTGCAATTTGATTCAAGTATAATGGATATATAGGGGAGTAAGAGGAGAAGAATATAATTTAAATATTGCAAACATTTATTGTTAGATCGATCTGTCATTTAAAAATATAATACTTATGTTTAACATTACCTATTGTAGCGGATCGTCTCATTGGCTTAAAATTCTCTTTACGCTAAAGAGCTTTTCGTGAGTCTATAAATAAATAAAAAAAAAAATTAAATTATAATTATAATGACCTGAGAAAAAACCAGACAATAAATTCTGAGACTTTTTGTCTCTGCCTCTTGGACCACTGTTTGTTACGTGAGTTATAAAATAATTGACAAAAAAAAATTGATAATCCAATTTTATAATATTCAATTTCACTCAATGTGGACAAAATTTAGAAAGGAGTAACTTAAACAGACCTTGAAAATATTATATAAGAGAAAATATTGCAGAGATTTTTGAAGGAAAACTTCTTCACGCTCGCTTGACTTGGAGGAGTAAGCTGGTGAATTCGTGACGAGAGTGTTACTAAAAGTGTGATCGGACTGAGGTTAAGAGGGACATATGTGTAAGTTAGTGAAGATAGAAAGAGTTACGTATTTACGAAGTTTTACTTCAACGTGTGGTCTAAAGCACTTTTTTTATATTGTTTTCTAATGTTTACGCGAATTTTACTCATTTAATGAAACAATTTTTTTCGGATTTTATCGCGGTTTAGTATTAACTTTTGATTCCCGACGTTTCGGATACTTTACAGCAACCATGGTCACGGGAGTCCTCCCGTGAAAAGTTGTATCACTTTTTTTATTTCTTCAAAGCGTTTTGTTCGAAATTTATAGTGCAGTAACTAAAGAAAAATCTTAAAATAGTTGCGCAAAAACAAAGCATTTTAGATAGGCTTAAAAGTGAGATTGTTTCAGAGGCATGGGCGGGCTGGGCGCGCTGGGCGGCGCGGGCGGAGTGTTGGCGGCGGAGGTGTGCGCGCCGCTGCTGCTGCTGTGCTGGCTGTGCTGCTGGCCCGACGACGATCGCTCCGGTAACACGCCACATGCGCATGTCTGCTACATGCAACATGCATAGTTGCTAATGCTAACCCTGTATCCTAGCCGTGTAATAGGATGTAATATCGTCGCTAACCGAATGGTCTAGCAGTACAGGGTATTTATTAAGCTTTATTTAGGCCCTGGCTTTATTAGGTAAAAGTTATGTGTTTTACAATTAACACATACGTAATTTATGCTGGACCGATTTTTATGAAATTTTATGTGCATATCGGGTAGGTGTGAGAATCGGTCAGTATCTATTTTTCATACCCCTAAGTTATAAGGGGTTGAGGGGGGAGGGGATTAAGGGGGTTAATAACATATATGGCAAAACACGCCACGTTGGCGCAACGGTCACAACCATGGATTGTGGTTCGATTCCCGCACGTGACAAAAATTTGTATACAAGTTTGCCGTGGTCTGGGTGTTTGTCCAGTCCTTGTGGGTCTCCCCACCGTGCCTCGGAGAGCACGTTAAGCCATCGGTCCCGGTTGTTATCATGTACACCTGATAGCGATCGTTACTCATAGTAGGGAATATATCCGCCAACCCGCATTGGAGCAGCGTGGTGGATTAAGCTATGATCCTTCTCCTACATGGGAAAAGAGGCCTATGCCCAGTAGTGGGATATTACAGGCTGAAGCGCGATGGCAAAACAACGTTTGCGGGGTCAGCTAGTATACATATATATTTTAAAATATATTATTCGCTATTGGGACAGCTAATAGCGGTAACGCGCAGTGTTTTGTAAGTCTTTTTATTATTGCTTCCTATTTCATATCAAATTTCTGTGATTCCCCATATGTTATATATGTTACCGGCCAAACCCGAATTCAGGACAATCTAGTTTTGCCTAGGCTAAACTAGTTCTTCCTATACGTGTTAGGATTAACTAGTATAGCCTAGGCAAAACTAGTTTGTCCTTAGCCCGATGGGATAAACCAGTTTAGGCTAGTCCAAACTAATTTGTCCTAAGCCCGATAGGATAGACCAGTTTAGGCCAGGTCAAACTAGTTGACTTTATATGACTTTCCAATCTCTCTTATATATCTTACTTAATATTTTGACTATTTTGACTAAGTTAAGGTTGCCTATAACACTGGGTTCATTACCTAAGTTTGTAATGTACCTAATGTTAAGATGTATATTTTTATTATTATTGCTTGATATATTGCTACCTTAACTTTCTTTTATTATTGTTGAGTTTTTGTTTTTGTAAATTATATTATTTTTGACTTTCCTTAAGTGTGTGTATATCACCTTATGGCGAAATAAATGTTTTCATTTCATTTTATTTCATTATAGTTAATAATATTTTAAGTTGTATATATTGCACGATTTGTATGTATGTAATGTATTTATTTATATCGGAAATATTTGCTATTTTTCCAGATTCTAGCTCTGAAATGTATCCTCAAAAGCCTGTTATGTCTAACGGTAAATTTTATTATTATATATTATGAATTATTTAAATTGTTCCATTGTTAATATACTATATACTTTCATAATAATAATTTACAGTCGGTTCATATTTATTTTCTTTCGTAAAAATAATAAGAATGTATTTAATTAAAAAAAAAAATCGTTCAAAGCAATTTGAGCCACTAACTTACAGTAAGTAATGTTTTGTACCGGCAAGATTAAATACAATAGAAAAGTAAAAAAGTACATTTATATATAAAATTTTCTTGTCACAATAACAACATATGTTATAGGGGGGGGGGGATATGTTATAGCGGGGTCAGCTAGTAATACTCTAAAATTTCGCTTACCTTGTTAAACAAAATAAACTTCAAATAACTTCAATACATTATTCGTAACAATCCTATAAGGGTCGAATGTAAAAATGTTGAAAGAAAGCTATAATGCTGTAGATGAGTATATACGAGTTCAGGTTATGACACTAAGCATAGAGCCTAATGTCATAAGCTTCCTATTTTCAAAATGTGCTGTGCTGCATGGCTGCAATAAACACAGATGACGTCATTTTTAAGCGGCAAACGAAATCGAACTTACGTCCATGTGTATATTTGTATTTTAGGACGATTCTAGGAGGGACCAATCTTATATACAAAATTATCGTGTCACAATATTGGTTACAATACTCCTTAGAAACGGCTGGACCGATTTTTATGAAATTTTGTGTGTATATCGTGTAGGTCTGCAAATCGGCCAACATCTATTTTTCATTTCCCTAAATTTTAAGGGAGGTAGATAAAGGGGGTTAATAGCATATATGGCAAAACAACGTATGCGGGGTCAGTTAGTACAAAATAATAAAACCAATGACTATATGAAGAGTATATAATGTCGACTACAAATATTCAAAACAGTTCATATATTGCAATATCGTCTCTTTTAAATAAGAAACATATAAATACATATTGATTTTTATATGCTCGTATTTCAGAGTCAAGTTCGCGACACCGATCCGGCGAACTTTTCGGAAGGCGTTTTGCAAGTAGCGCCGTATCTTTGCACACACCGAGCACCTCTGGTAACTCAAATATTAACGCAAAAGAAATAAGTACTTCAAGTTTAAGTTAACGTCATTATAAGAGAATAAACAGATTTACAAGTTTAGATTAAGAGTTAAAAATTAGGAACCGTTTGGGTGAAAACTTCGTTCTTGTAACTAACTAGCGGACCCGGCAGATGTTATCCTGCCCGAAATAGCATTAGTAGCTACCAAATTTGGTGGCTAACATACCGATAGTAGCGCCATATACCGGGTCCAATTGTGTTTCCAAACCATCCATGAACGCATTGAAATATATACACGAAATTTCAACCAAATCTATCTAGCCGTTTAGGAGGAATTCAGTGACAAACACACGTACAGAAGAAATATACAGTTTGAATCTTCATAAAGTGCACATATCAAAATCAGGGAAACTACACCCTATTTCATCGATGAAAAAAATATCAAAAAAAAAAAAAAAATTATATTTGATTTTTAATGAATATTTTAAAAAATTTAATTGCAGCTGCTAGCCCTATTTAAATAAATCGGTGTAACTTTTAAACTAAATGTCTTATCACGATGGAGTAAATTTTATAATACTTGCCTATCTTGTTGTCTCTATTGTTGTATCTGAGTAATGATTGTGCAATTTTTACTTTTAGAAAGCTGATACCATGTATAATAACTGAGAATTTAAAAACGTAGGGTAATTAGGACGATGTTTTAAGAAATTTTTAAAATTAATGTGAAAATGACGATAAAATAACAGATTTTCATAAAATTCTTCTTTATTCTAAATTTATCGCATTTAGGATATTTTTACTTTATGAGTATAGCCTATTATTAGCAAGCATTATAAAATTTACTCCATCGTAATAAGACATTTAGTTTAAAAGTTACACCGATTTATTTAAATAGGGCTAGCAGCTGCAATTAAATTTTTTAAAATATTCATTAAAAATCAAATATATATATTTTTTTTGATATTTTTTGCATCGATGAAATAGGGTGTAGTTTCCCTGATTTTGATATGTGCACTTTATGAAGACTCACCCTGTATATATAGGTATATATTAGTTATTCTGGAAAGTATTGATGGGTATTATATAATAAAAGAAACATTCACGTCAAATTTTAAACTCAGGTCACACAAAACAACCGCTGTCCGCTCATCGAAGTCACGAGGAGATAAGGAGCAGGCGTAAGTCGCAGCTGGAGCCGTCGGACCAAGAGGCTCGCTACCACTCCGCGCCCAGCGTCATCGACGAGGTCATACATAGGCGAGATTGGGAGCGCTCCACTAAGGAACTCTACATACCTCTCAAACCTGACAGCGAATTCTCTAATGTGAGCGACGTCTCCGACAAGTCAGAGAAAGAGAACACTCCAGAGGACACCACTGACATGGACAAAGTTGTCGTCAGAACTTGCAAGAAACACTACACCAACATCAAATCTTCTCGCAAAAAAGAAGTCAATAAGGAATCACTGAACGATGATGTTAAGGACACTGACGCTTCCGAAAGTGTGACGAATTTTTACATCGGTGACACGAGTGCTAGAACCAGCCCCAACGAGAATTTAAGTGAGATAAAAGCTGTAGACACGATTAAGAATACCTACAAAGTAAAGGAAGCCAAGCAATGTCTAAACGAATCTATAAGAACCAAGGATCGACAGAGACAGCCGTTGATTCCTCTGGCTGAGTTCCAAGTGGCTGGGTTTGATAACAATGACTTAGAGATAGATCTGGATCGGTCAGGTGCTATACACCACAGCGTGGAATCTCGCTCCAGTCTCCACAACACTCACACTATTCCAGCTCCACCGCCATCTGTAGGTTAGCTAATATTCAATGTAATGTATATTTAACTCTTTTATTTTACTTATTTAAATTTCGTGCGCCATAGGAACTACATAAGAACTTGATGACGATAAGCACTATTTCGTCTTGAATTATACGTAGAATTCAGTTTTCACCAGAGCGGTCAATTGTAAATGATAACTTTAAACATTTTGATCTAGGTTACCTACTATAGTATTCGCTTCAGCCTGTAATATCCCACTACTGGGCATAGGCCTCTTTCCTCATATAGGAGAAGGATCAAAACTTTATCCACCACGCTGCTACAATGCGGGTTGGCGGATATATTCCCTACTATGAGTAACGATCGCTATCAGGTGTACATGATAACAACCGGGACCGACGGCTTAACGTGCTCTCCGAGGCACGGTGGGGAGACCCACAAGGACTACCCAAAAACTTAACCACGGCAAACACCTGTATGGCCAATACAAATATTTGTCATGAGCGGGGATCGAACCCTCAACCGTCAGCGCAAAGGGTACAATCCATGGCTGTAACCGTTGCGCCAACGCGGCGTCAACGTAGTATAGCTAGAGCAATACGGTGTTTTTGAATACGAGTGTCCACCGGCAGAAGCGGTGGGCTACGAGTGGGACGCGGCGTACCTGGAGGAGAGCGGCGCGGCGGGCGTGTGGCGCGCGCCGGCGCCGGGCTGGCCGCGCGCGCGCCACGCCAGCGCCGGGGACGTGCTCGCGCCCGCGCCGCGCCCGCAGTCCGGCGCGCTCTCCGGTACGGCCGCGTATACTGGCGTTTTATGGAAGACTACTGTTATATCAACCATTGCTTCAATTTATATATTGTTACAAAAGTAAAATACGTCTTAGGAGAAGAAAAAAATGAAAGAAAGTTTACTTTGTATAACGAAACAAAAAATATAAAAGGGCACTTAATATAAAACCTTTTAAAACTTGAAAAAAAAAGTCCCGTTTTGCCCACAACTCAGACGAGGGTAAATATTGTTACGTATTAGGATTCGAAGGATTTGGAGAGAAAAACCTGCTGACTCTTTTCAAGACTTTATTCACTAGCACTAGGTCCAACACAAAGCACTAGGTTCAAACACTAAGCACTATCGATGTCCTAAGTCGTAGCCCATGTCGTAGGTTTCGCTGGTACCACTCTTGATCACTAGTTTTCACTCTTGAAGTCGCCTCGAAGATCGCTCAAACTGAACTGAACTCGCTCGCCTACCTGAGGCTATTTATATCGGCCGACACGAGTCCCAGACCATTCTGGAAAGTTCGCACATGTACCCGGTTTTCGAGACTAAACTTCTATATAGTTCCACAGTAGTTCCTCTAACGCCATCTAGTATTGAGTAGAGAGTTTCATGCTATCGCTGTCTTTGTGTGGTTTCAATGGTTGCCGCTAGACAGCGCTAGTTTCTTTGTGTGTTCGTAACACTACTCCCCTCTTAGAGATGCTCGTCCCGAGCATCGTTGTTACTGCCATGGTAACGCGCCAGACGGTCTATGTGTACCACTTTGAATGTCCCTCTTGGTTGCTTTTGTATCCTGTAAGTCACATCATTCAATCGGGTAACCACTTTGTATGGACCGTCCCACTTGGTCTGCAACTTTGGAGATTTCCCTTTTCGGCGGGTTGGGTTATGCAGCCATACCAGTGACCCTTCCTTGAAGCCGCTCGTGTTCGATTTCCGGTCGTATCTGGTTTTCATGTTCTCGCTTGAATGTAACCCATTTTCCCGAACCAAGGCGTGTATATAGCGCATTTTTTCCCTCAAATCGCTGACATAGTCTTGTACGGTATTTGGTCCCTCCGGTGACCCTCCAGTCAATAGGTCTACTGGTATTCGTAACTCTCTACCGTAATTGACATACGCCGGGGTAGCTTTTATGCTCTCATGCTCGGCGGTTCGGTACGACAGAAGGAAGAGTGGTATATACTTGTCCCAATCCTTTTGTTTGTCGTCTACCAATTTCGCCAAATGCCTCTCAAGGGTCTGGTTAAATCTCTCAACCATTCCATCAGATCGTGGATGGTACGCGGTGGTCCTTGTCTTATGCATGCCCAAAATTCTGCACACTTCCTGGAATACTTGCGATTCGAAGTTCCTGCCCTGATCAGAATGGATTTCTAGAGGCACACCAAAGCGACATATCATTTCTTCGACTAACTTAGAAGCGACTGTTGTAGCTTCTTGGTTTGGTATGGCGAACACTTCGGGCCATTTGGTGAAGTAGTCCATGACGACCATAAAATACTTGTTTCCCGATTCCGTTACAGGAAATGGCCCCGCTACGTCAACTGCAATTCGTTCCCACGGTGCACCGACGTTATACAACCGCAGGTTCCCACGGCTTCTAGTCTGTGGTCCTTTTACAGCAGCGCAAGTAGTACATTTGCAGCACCAATCCTGTACATCATCTCGACAATGCAACCAGTAAAAGCGTTCTCGCACTTTTGTTAACGTCCTCTTGACACCTAGATGACCTCCTGATACGCCATCATGTATTTCACGGAGAATATCTGGTACTCTCGTTCTTGGGACAATTATCTGAAGGTGGAACTCTCTGCCGTTAGTCCTCTCCCATTTCCGGTAGAGTATTCCATTTTGAAGTATCAGACTGTCCCATTGAGCCCAGTACGCCTTAGTGACAGCGCCAGTGGGTGCAACCTCACTCCAGATTGGTTTTACGTAACCCCGTTTCTTCCATGTGATGATGTGCCGAAGGTCGTCATCTCTTTCTTGAGCTTCCCTCATAGCATCATTCTCCCAGATACCCAAGGGACTTGTTCTTGTTAGCTTTAATGTTACTTCATTAGATTCTTGCTTAACACAATGTTTGCAGTCTTCCAAACACTGCCTTCGTGAGAGTGCGTCGGCATTCCCATGCATTTTTCCGCTGCGGTGTTCCGCCTTGAAGTCGTACTCCTGAAGCTGCTCAATCCATCGAGCTACTTGACCTTCTGGGTTCTTGAATTGCAGTAGCCACTTCAAGGCTGCGTGATCAGTTCGCAGTAAAAACTGTCTGCCGATGAGATATTTGTTGAAATGTTGTAGCGTCTTTACAACAGCCAAGAGTTCTCTTCTTGTCACACAGTAGTTTCTCTCTGGCTTGGATAAAGATTTGCTGAAATATGCAATAACTACTTCTCTTTCACTCTGTTTTTGAGATAACACCCCTCCAATGGCCGTGTTGCTTTCATCCGTGTCGACTATAAACCGACCTTCGGTTTGTGGATATCCCAGGATTGGTGTTTCACACAGATGTTTTTTCAGTTTCTGAAAAGAATCTTCACAAGTCCCATCCCAACTAAATTGTCGTTTATCTTCTGTCAGCCGATGTAATGGCTTGGCTATCTCTGAGAATCCCTTAACAAAACGCCTGTAGTATGAGCACAGTCCGAGGAATTCCCGCACTTCGGTTTTGTCTTTAGGGGTAGGCCATTTTTGGACTGCTTCCAGTTTCTCCGGGTCTGTCTGGATTCCATCACTGAAGATAACATGGCCGAGATAACTGACCTTATTCCTGAATAAACGACATTTTTTTGGGTTCAACTTTAATTTGGCCCCCTCTATTTTAGCGAAAACTCGCTCCAAGTTTTGCAAATGGTCCTCGAAATCACGGCCGACAATGATGACGTCATCTAAGTAGACTAAGCAAGCCTCTCCAACTAAGCCTGCCAGTACATACTCCATGAGTCACTCGAATGTGGCAGGTGCGTTGCACAATCCGAAGGGCATGACTTTAAATTGCCATAAACCTTTACAGGTCGAGAAAGCTGTCTTCTCCTTGTCTTTTGGATGAATTTCCACCTGCCAGTATCCAGATTTTAGATCTAGGGTTGAGACCATTTCATGCCACTCAAGGTATCCAAAGTGTCGTCGATTCGAGGTAACGGGTAACTGTCCTTCTTAGAGACATCATTGAGACGCCTATAGTCCACACAAAATCTCGTGCTACCATCTTTCTTTTTCACTAACACAACAGGTGAGCACCATGGACTTGCAGACGGTTCAATAATCTTATTCCTTCTCATGTCCTCCAAAAGGCCTTCAACTTCTTTTTCCTTTGCAATTGGTATCTGTCTTGCTCGTTGACGAATTGGTCTCTCGCTTCCGGTATCTATCCTGTGCTGGACTACTGACGTTCTTCCAAGGTCCCCTTCGTGACTGGAGAAGATATTCGCGTAGCGCTGTAAAAACTTCTTGGCTTTCATGCTCTGCGAATAAGTAAGATTATTCTTGCAGTCATCGAGTAGCTCAGTCACTAAACCGTAGTTGTTGCTCTTTGCCAAGTCTGCGCTTGTCATCGAACTACACTTTTTCATCCAGACAACTTCTTCGCACTTTCCAATGACGTCACCTTTGTTCAAGCAGATCTCGCGATCATCCAGATTCACAACCTTGACCACAGCGTTACTTTTGCAAAGCACTACGAATTTCAGCCCTTTGCCGCTCTTTTGATTCTTGCAATTTGAAACTTGTTTGATCTTGTAATTCTTGCAATTTGAAACTTGTTTGCTCTTGTGATTCCTGCAAAGCACTACGAATTTCAGCCTTTTGCAGCTCCGTTAGTTTAATTAAACTTCCTAATTGAAGAGCCTTTTGAGGGTCTGTAGAAGCTACGTTATCGCTGGTGGGCGTGGTAAGGTGAGCGGATCCAGTGGGCGGGGCTTGAGACAAAGTAGGCGGGGCCAGAGTCTGAGTAGGCGGGGCCTGAGCCTGAGTAGGCGGGGCCTGAGCGGGCGGGACCTGAGCCCGAGTGGGCGGGCCTGATCCTGAGTGGGCGGGGCCTGAGACCGAGTGGGCGGGGCCTGGGGGCGGGGTCAGTGGGTGGGACATGATTAGCTGGGTCAGTGGGCGGGGCTTGGTACACGGTGGGCGGAGCTTGATCCCCAGTAGGTGTGGCCTCCACAGCTCGTTGTGCCCTTGTCCTGACGCCCTTGAAGTCCTTGAAGTCTTTTCTCGGAGTCAATGGCATCTCTAAATCTCACTTCCGACACCAGTTGTTACGTATTAGGGTTCGAAGGATTTGGAGAGAAAAAGCTGCTGATTCTTTTCAAGACTTTATTCACTAGCACTAGGTCCAACACAAAGCACTAGGTTCAAACACTAAGCACTATCGATTTCCTAAGTCGTAGCCCATGTCGTAGGTTTCGCTGGTACCACTCTTGATCACTAGTTTTCACTCTTGAAGTCGCCTCGAAGATCGCTCAAACTGAACTGAACTCGCTCGCCTACCTGAGGCTATTTATATCGGCCGACACGAGGCCCAGACCATTCTGGAAAGTTCGCACATGTACCCGGTTTTCGAGACGAAACTTCTATATAGTTCCACAGTAGTTCCTCTAACGCCATCTAGTATTGAGTAGAGAGTTTTATGCTATCGCTGTCTTTGTGTGGTTTCAATGGTTGCCGCTAGACAGCGCTAGTTTCTTTGTGTGTTCGTAACAATATTATATAACAACTAGCTGACTCGGCAAACGTTGTCTTGCCGCTAAACGCTATTTAAAAATAGGGGTTGGTAGTAGAAGGGTGCAAATTTAGGGTTGTATGTATTTTTTAATGCGAAATCAGAATAAAATAAAAAATAAATAATATATCTATAAATAAATAAAAAATTTAGGGGTGGACTACTCTTAACATTTAGGGGGATGAAAAATAGATTTTATTCGATTCTCAGACCTACCCAATATGCACACAAAATTTCATGAGAATCGGTCAAGCCGTTTCGGAGGAGTTTAACTACAAATACCGCGACACGAGAATTTTATATATTAGATAAAGTTTTTTGGTTTTTTTTAGAGACGAGTCGATGAAATAGTTGCAAAATGAGATAAAAATGTCAAATGATTAAAAAAAAATAACACTGGCAGATTCTGAGATCATTAATTATCACAATCACTTATTCTAATAAGTATTATAATTATTAGTAATTTGAACTCTTTTTTGATAAATTACTGCCACAGGTACTTCGCATTACATTTTACTGCATCGACTAATTTCGAGCCTTGCGAAGTGCTCAGATAACTTATAAAATTTGAGTAAGTTTCGTCAAACTTTTATTAGGTCGATTGCCATGCGATTTCTGTCTTTGGTGTATAAGTTATTTAACAGACTGAATACTCTTTCACAACAAGCATTGCTTACTGGAATTGACAGTACAAATGGTATAATTTTTTTCAAGTTCTTGAAGTCGTTTTGCTCTTTAGATTTTTTACAAAAGTACGAACAGATTTTGTCATTTGACATGTTACTGTCATTCGGAAGGTGGTTAAATGCTTCTCTAAGGCAGCAGTAACCACTATATAAAGTATCTTGATCTATTTAATTTTTTTTAAATATAATAATAATAATAATAATAATAAATAATAATAATAATAATTGTATTGGGCGGGTGGAGTGACATTCAATAATAATAATAATAATTTATTTGCATTAAACATATGATATCATTTATAATAATAGGCTTACGTTTGACCACTGTTTCACATGATGACAAGTGAAAATGCTGTCTAAGATGGAGTATGCTTACCTAGAAGTAACCTGTTCACTCGCGAATTAAAGATACCCAGGTTATAGTTTTTTTTAACCTTTAATAACAGTAGTATGTAATTAATACATTTGAAATATTTAGCACGTAAGAAAACAGGGAGGGCTCTTCCCAAGTAAATAAATTTTCGCTTCTTAGGGATAATACAGCAAGCTTCTTATTATAATGAGTTGTCGGCGAAATCATAACATTCTACTAAATACTGAATTGCTCGCTATAAAATTGTTCAGCCTCGACACAGATTTTTTTTGTCTCATGATCGGAAATGTTCTTTAATAAGATTCTATTTCTACTTTCATATTATTTGTCATCCAACCTGTTTTTAAGGTGGCTCAACGGTTTTGTCATTCATTACACCATGAATTTCTAAGATGGTACATGCATCACTTTCTAAAGCTTGAGATTGCTTCTTGAAACTCTGACATGATATTATTTATTTATTTATTAATACTATAGATTAAAGAATTGTAAAGAAGGCGGGCTTAATGCTAAAATCATTCCCTACCAGCCAACCTTAGGACGTACAAGATCAGACGTTTGTAGGTGTGCAAAATTGAGTATTAGTAAAATTGACATTAAGAAGAAGAAAAAGGAGGAATAATAAGGTAACGTTAGTGGCAATCGTTATATTATATACACGAGCAATAATTCATATATATATGGTGCGTTGTTGAACAGTGAACCAACCAGATACACTGAACCACAGTCATATTGGCAAAACGACGTTGCCACTGTGACTGAGCTTGTTAATACATGTTTCTTGAGCGCTCTTCCACTCTCCCGTAGTTAGCCAGCGACCGTGGCTTGAGCGTGACGTGTAACAGAGGCTTGTTTGTTTCTCGCCAAAAAAACGTAGTATTTTTACGTAAGTATCTTGATTTTTATACATTTTGTTATTAATGATTAGAACAAAAGCTGTAAAGTGTCAAAATGGTTGTAGTTTTAGTCGTTTTATGAGCATATAGCGTTGTGACAATTCAGTGTATAAGCTATTTTTTTATTTTTTTATTTGTTGAATAGTGTGTGCATTGAACAGTGAACCACATCTGCATGGTTCTCAATGCACCGGTTCACTGTGTACCTTACGAGCCGGGTTCACTGTTCCTTAATAGTGCCATGTTGAAAATCAATCATATATTTGTTTATTCTAGGATGCCAAGACCAAAAAATAAGGAACGGAAAATAGGAAAGCACACAAAAGAGGACATGATGTCAGCTTTACAAATGGTACAAAATGGGGACTCCATTAAAATGGCGGCAAAAACTTGTAAAATTCCGTACCCCACATTGCGCCGTTACGTGAAAAACAAAAGTGAACATGGTGCTAATATATCACTTGTACCTAGGTATGATATTAATAAAGTGTTCACTGAAGAACATTAAAAAATATTAGTAAAGTACTATAAGGATTGTGCTCTAATGTTTTACGGTTTAACCGTTAAAGAATGTAGGAAGGTGTCTTATGAAATGGCAGTGCGTAATGGCATAAAAATGTCAAGCTCGTGGAAACGAGATCAGTTGGCAGGTTTGGAATGGTTTCGTAGCTTTAAAAAACGACATCCTGATATTTCAGTGAAGAAACCAGAAGCTGTTAGTCTCGCACGAGCTACCTCATTTAATCGTCAAACTGTTTCAATATTTTTTTAATAATTTGGAAAAGTTACTGAAACGAGAGCCTAGATTCGCGGATGGAACTCGTATATTCAACCTTGACGAAACCGGCACAACCACCGTCCAGAAACCTCAGAAAGTTGTGGTTCCAGCAGGAGCTAAAGTAGGTAAAGTCACAAGTGGAGAAAAGGGCACTCTTGTCACTACATGCTGTATGGTTAGTGCCACAGGCCACGCCCTGCCCCCGGCTATAATATTTCCTCGGAAAAACTTTAAAAACTTGATGATGCACGGTGCACCTCCAGGTAGTTTAGGGCTCGCGAATCCATCAGGTTGGATGACTAGTGACTTATTCGTGGAGGTGATGAAACATTTCATAAAGGGTTCAAGCACGACACCAGAAAATCCATGTCTGCTAATAATGGATAATCATGAGTCACATTTGTCCATTGAGGCTTTAGATTTGGCGAAACAATCTGGTGTTGTGATTCCTACGTTTCATCCTCACACTACTCACAAACTGGAACCCTTAGATGTGGGTTTGATGGGCCCATTAAAGACCTATTATTATTCTGCACTTGAGTCATGGATGCTACAGAACCCAGGGAAACCAGTTACAATCTACGAGATAGCAAGATTCATTGGTCATGCTTATCCCAGATCTATGACACCACTAAACATATCGGCAGCTTTCGCAAAATGTGGAATTTTCCCCTTTAATAAAAGGATATATTCTCTGATGAAGACTTCATGCCAAGTAGCGTGACAGACCACCCTGTTCCTGTGGTGTCACAAACATTGCCTGATGCTGAAGCTTCTGCAATTCTCGATACGAATAGCAACAAGAATCAACAGGATTCGACTCCTCTAGAGACACATCGTTCAAGTTATGGTCCTGTTGCAACCCCTGATCGAGAAAGTCCATCTATACTATCACAAGAACATAGTTATTACCAAAACGTGACACCATCAAAGAAACCAGATGAAGCATGTAATAGTGAAAATCATCCCCCAAAATCTGAGCATACCATCACTCCAGTAATGTTCCGTCCACCGCTAAAGGCCGGCTTACGTACCGACAAACAGAAAGGTAGAAAACTAGGCAAAAGCATGATAGCAACGGACACACCAGAAAAGGAAAGGATAGCCGAGGAACGTACTGCTGCCATAAATAGAAAAGGTCTGCATAAAAGAAAAGTTCTACAAGATTGTGGAAATGAAATGCTTCCATCGACAAGTAAAATTAGAAAAATACCAAATAAGAGAAACAAGAAAAGAAGAGTTGTACTAGACGTAGACAGTGAAACGAGTGAAGCAGAAGATATAATTCTTGAAAGTGAAACAGACCTAGAATCGAATGAGGAAGATGAGCAAATTATAGATGAAGATTTTCCTGTTTTACAGCGTAGGCCAATGACTGACGAATATGTCATCGTATTGCTGCAATCTAAAAATCGGGTTGTTCATGATATTGCGAAGATTGTGGTGATGATGAATATGGCGTTTCGTACTTGAAATTAAAAGATCGTCTTAATAAAACGTTTATATTTCCATTAGAACCTGATATGGCAAACGTGACACTGAGTGACATAAAAATGATTCTCCCTCCTCCTCGTGTGTCTGGTACAAAACGTCTGATTGAATATTCCTTCAACGTGAACTTATCTTTACTAAATATGGCGTGAATATTTAATTTGACGCATTTGGATGTTTTTTTTTTTCGCGGTTCCTTAAGTGGTAGGTACGAGTAGGTAAATGAATAGAGATTGTTTATCATAATTGGTACTTATCGAAAAGGCTGATTTTTAAATATCCAAAGAGAAAACGTTAATTATATTTAAGTATATCATTAATATATAATTTTATCATCATATCATTATATCATTAATATTTTAATTTTTAGTTCAAGTTTAATTATTGATATTTATTTTGTGTTATTTTTTTGTATTCCGTGGTCCTATAAATGAAGGCTGTTCGTAATGCCATCGAAAAGGCTGTTTGTTAATAATCTAAAAAGGTTTATATGATAATTTTAAGTATTTTTTTTTTAATAAAAGTAACAATTTATTATTTGTATTTTTTTAATAAAAGTTTATTATCAAAAATCGCGTGATTTCTTCTCACAAATAAGCATTTTACTGGTAATGAAATTATGGTTCACTGTTGAAATGTAGGTGGTTCATTGTAAACTACCCATAGTACACAGTGAGCCAAATTTCATTTTTTTTTTAAACCTTCTATAAGGGTTTTAGTTTGTTTCTCTGGCTTTCGGTAACTTAAAACTGAGAAACCTTATGAAATTACCTAAACGATGTCACCAAGACCAAAATTTTAGCTTTGTTTATTTTATTTTTGATTTTTAGTTTTGTGTTTGTGACTTAGAAAAAGAGGTGGTTCACTGTTCAACAACGCACCCTACCATACAAATATATACATACATAAACAGATACAAACTTACATACACATATAAATACATACATACATACATACCTATATAAGTATGAAGTATAGATAAGCTTCTGAAACCTCTTCGTGTTTACATTCATTGATCTCTTCATTGTTATCGAAATGCGTTTATACTCTTCGACACAAATTCCCATATACATTTCCGAGGGTCATTTTCCCCTTTAAACAAAAAGTAGTGCTTTACAGCAGGCCAGCAATTAAGCGAACGGTCAAAAGCGGGAAAAAGAGATAGCCATCTTGTTGGGACGTGCTGAAGAAGGTTTTTGTACTCGACACTCGCAAACAAGAAACGTTCTTTTAGTTTGTCGGTTTATGTAGATGATGAGCTAAATTCGTTGAATGTTTTTATTCTAATGCTTTCAATATCTATGGACAAAGCTTTAACGGCGTATTTTACGCAATTGTTTATGACATGGCTAGAATTTTATTTTATTTTATAACTCTGCAAACTGAACAATAACTTTTTTGTTGAATTCTACGCGGGCGAAGTCGCGGGCACAGCTAGTCATTAAACTAATCCTGATCTGCATATATTAATTTCTTTTTAATAAAAAACTTTAAATTTAATTCCTGGCAACTGCAAAACTGTTTATTGGATTTTATTATACCTACACTAGGTGTGCCCCGCAGTTTCACCCACGTTAAATACTAGACTAGCTGACATGGCGAACTTCGTACCGCCTTTTTTTCATAAATATAATAATTACATACTCGTATAACAAAATAAAATCTAGCCTATCTTTCAAGTTGGGTTAAACTGCACGCGATGTGCAAATTTTATTAAAATCGGTTATGTAGATTAGGAGTCCATCGCAGATAAACTTGATTTGTTGAACAATGTTGATTTTCATTCTCTGGTCTCATTAAAACAAATGACGTTCCAGAGAGCGACCTGGACTTCGAGCTGGAAGGTTGCGACGAGCCGCCGCCCGCCTACCACGAGCTCGATCTGCTCGCCGCGGACCGGAAGGAGACTGCGATATAAGCGCCGGGTGTCGTCGGGTGCTTTACACTAGGATTTATTTGACTCTATTTGCAAATTAAATTAAAAGTCAGTTATGTTACCGTTGTATCAAGCACTAGCAGCGCTTGATTAACGATCTCCCTATTGAGCTGTGATCGAATTGTAACCAGTATGACGTTTTTATATATTACGTACTTAATAAGCTTTAACTGTTGTTATTAGTATTTTCCAGTCACAAGTACATATTCGTGGCTCAATTTAATTATATCCTCTAAATAACATACATTTATGAAGTATACTTACCGTAATATGTATTGTCACCCGGCGCACTGGTAGCGGTACTACGAAGACTGGCTAAAACCATCGTGAAGTATTACAAAGATTATTTTTGAAGTGAAACTTCTTTAGAATCATTGTAATTTGAAACTCGATGAAACGAAAATGTGTTACGATAGAGACACAAACACATAATTGTACGGGAGAGAATGAGATAGAATGCGTCACTGCTTTAAACGCCCAAGTAACGCGTTATTGGCCGTTATCATCGTCGATGCAACAGCCTTCCTTCCTTAGGCTTGATTTTTTAGAAGTTTCACTTCTGCCGTGTATGAATCGCACACAAACAAACCATTATTTTTTTTAACTTAACTATCTTATTTTTTATATTTTTATCTTATTATATTAATGAAAAAGTTTCCGCACAAACTTAAACAAATTAGTTAAACTTCTTGAAGTAATTTAAAAAAGTATCGAATAAGATCGGCGTCTAAGTAATGTTCCACGATGGTTTTCTTTGGTAGATAGAAAATAAAGGACATGGCGTTTTACAGTTGACGTGAATTATTGATAGTTAAAGTTTTATTCAAGTCAATATTAAATAAAACACAACGTGTGCAAATTAATGTGATGAGATATGAGAGTATTTTTGAAATTAGATTATTTTTATAGTTTACCGAACGCTACAGATAGCACGTAGGTGTTAGCTGGCTTGCTAGTCTCCATGTGTTTTAGATTTGCATTTCAGTATTTTGTATGGGCCTTTTAAGCAATTGACAAGGGCCTACGAACTGTAAGTCCTATTATGCCTATATGATAATAAAATTATTATAATTACAGTTTTACGTAAGAAAAATAATATTTTAGTGTCGGTTAAAAGATTTTATATTAACATATTTATTTTATTGCTAAAATTATTCAAAAACGGGATAGTTACCATGTTTTTTATTTTCGTTTTGCGGAGTTCGATATTTCGACATTAACTGCGAATGGCTTGTTCACGAGAACTTTCTCTTTTTCGAGAATAATTAAAAAAAAAAAAACATGGTAACTATTCCGTTTTTGAATAATTTGAGTAAAAATATGTTACGATTTTTTTTTCAAATCTAAAATAGATTATATCAGAAGTTGTTCTAAACTTAAGTTTACTTTTATTAGCTCCAGCACAAAGAGTACCATTCCAAATCGGTACGAAATGATCTGATCTAGTTTCAGGTCCGTTTTACAGCTGATGAGTGTTATTTCAATAAGAACACACTGTAGGACATTAGCAATGACGCAATGAGTCTGTAACAAATTGCTATCTAAGTTAGTTCGAGAACCCTTCTGTCATTTGTTCTACTCTGGTTAAACTCAAAAGAGTTTAAATATTTTAAATATCATATCAAAAATCTTTTTGATATCATATTTAAAATTTTTAGAATTCATGTTGCAACACAAAAATAAAATATTTATACCAAGTTGGTAAGCGGTTGCCGTTATCTGTGGACAACTGGAACACCAGAAGCATTGCAAGCGCGCTGCCGACCCTATCCAGAAGCTCACACCGTTTGACACTTCTTGAAATCAGTATTATTTAGCTGTGATCATCTTTAAGGTTAAAATTGCCCTTAGTCGGGCTGCTCTAGATTTCAAGAATTATATCTCCTACTGTGTTCTACCTCAAAGAAATGTGTATTATGTGTCATACAAATTGAACAAGTTTAAATTATCTATATGTTAATGTATATATTTGTTCTTGCAAATGAAGGTATATATTTGAAGCGCCTGAGCTGAAGGCCTTAATTGAGAAAGTAAATGCATCCTTGCAGGTACACAGTATTGTATAGAGTTAGTAGAGTGCAGTAGTAGTCATAGTAGCATCGAGGTTCGAGCAGCGAGCGTCTTATGTTAACATAGTGGGGAAACTCGAGCTAAACGGACGTGTTTTCTTTTTTTTTACGTGTGGAAATGCATTACGCATGTCCGGCCGCTGGGGAAGCGACCGGGGTATGTTAGACTCCTGCCGGCTTCCTGGCAGTCTACCCACTAAAACCACACAGTGTCCACTTTCGTCGCCCGTGCCGGGGTCGCAGGAATCCGCACCCCCCAAAGCGACCGTGTCACGAGAGGACCTGCATGGTGCGGAAGGTTAGGACGCCATGTCGTCTGTCCAACCACTGCCCGAGAACCGGCTAAACCGCATCGATCGTCCGGTGTCCCGCACTCGGACGCCCTGGGTCACCGCGTCCTGCACCTGGGCTCGGACGCACAGGATGACATCCACAGTAGAACGGCCACTGCGGCAGCCAAAATGCACGTCCGAGAGGTTGGGACCCCAACGCCCGAGGTGCGTCACCAGACGCGCGGCCACGACGCGCTAGAAGAGCTTGGCGAGCTTGACCAGGAAGACGATGGGGCCGTACGCCGACGGTGACTCCGCCGGCCGGCCGTCCTTCCTTATGAGGACTAGCCTGCTTGTCTTCCACCGCTGTGGAATTATGGCTTGAGCCAGACAGGCAGAAAATAACCCTCGAACTCGCGGCGCCCGATGGTTGTACGCCAGCGCCCACGCCCTCTCCGGAATACCGTCCGGGCCTGAAGCGACGCTCTTCCTGTGAAGCCGCGCGACTGCATCCTCGAGTTCGGACTCGCCGACCTCAGGTGCCTCCTCTTGCTCCTCCTCCTCCTCGCTACGTGGTGCCATCGACGGCGGCTGGTGCTCTGCCGGCGCCATCGGGAACAGGGTCGCGACCACCTCACGGACCACTCCGACGTCCAGGGTCTCCATGAGTGGAGGAGCCCAGGGACGGACCTTGTTGCGCACGCGCTTGTAGGGCATCCCCCAAGGGTCCCTATTCAGTCCGTCCAGCATTTCCTCCCTTTTTTTTTACGCTGGAAAATGCATTTACGCACCCCCGTCACCCGAAGGCGACGGGAGTCTGAGACTCCCGGCGGGAAGTGCAATGCCGGACTACTCAGTAAAAACCAGCGGTGCCCTCGTCGTCCTAGTGGGGCGCCATGGGACCCCTTATAAGTATAAGTATTCGCCGTGACGCCCCGGATGGTGGGCCTGCTTGCGGGTGCAGGGCAGGCCGCCTCTGATTGTAGAGCGCTCCCGGGTACCGAGAGCGCTCCCACTCGTCGCAGGGAGAAGAGGGGCACGCGGAGCGCCCCCACGCCGACACGATGCGGAGGACGGAGGAGCGCGCTGCAACGCCCCCCCCCGCACCACACCCACCGCGAAAGCACCCCGCGCGCCCCCCTCCCACCCGCGACTTGCGGGAAGGAGAGGGGCGCCGGGAGCGCCCTCGCGTCAAGCACGATGCGGAGGGTGGAGGAGCGCGTTGCGACGCCTCCTCCGTCCCGCCGGTCGCCTCCTTCGTAGCGCGTCGGTGTGAGCGTCGGCTTCGCGCTCACACTCCGCAGCCTCGGCTGGCGAGCCGGTCCGCCTTCTCCTCTTTGTCGGAACCGGGGATCTCGAGCATCCTCGCTCCCGTCGCCGTATGACGGAAGAGGATGCGCTCGATCCCCAGTTCCTCCAATTTAACAGTATCTTCAGCCGTCCGGAGGATGGAGTTATATGTTAGCCCCTTCTCTATGGCCGTCGACTGCAGCTGAACGACGACTGCCGCAGTCTTTGGAGCCTTAAGTTTGGCTTTAGCAGTCGCCTTCGTTGCCGGTCTTTCGGATGGCTTGGACGGCTTGGCGGTCGGCTTGGCGGCCTGTCGCGTGGACGACGCCGCGGCCAGCTTGCCAGCTGGCTTCGCCGCAGGGGCGGCAGTTTGGCCTTCGACAGCAGGTGTAGAGGGCGGGGCGGAGGACTTCCCTTTCCCCTTCCCCTTGCCCTTCCCTCTTTTCCACTATTGCCCAGGTTTCCTCCCGGGCAACCGTGGAGGGGGCCGCCGACGTAGTGGCCGCCGTCTCGGGGCGTCGAGGACCACCCGCTCTTAATTGGGGACGGACCGACGGAGCCGGCAGCAGCCTCTCCTCAATCCGTGCTAGCCGGGCGTTTATCATGTCGCCCAGTGAGCAGGTCAAGGAGTGCTTTAAGTCCTCCAGTATGTCCGCCCCCGGAAGTGTCGCGGTTGGACCGGCGACTGAGGCGTTGGCGGCGGCGGCGGCGGCAGCGGCCGCTTCCGACTTCGCCTCGGCGAAGCCGCGCCGCATCGCCTTCAGCTCAGTCTTGATTGACTCCACCTCCATCTTGAGGCGGCGGTTCTCCGCTCGGAGCCGCTTCGTCTCTTCGGCCTCAGTCCTTGAGACGCGGGCGTCCACCACCTCGCTTAGGTCCGTCGCGGACCTCTTTAACTTCGCGACGAACTCGCCTTTGAGGTTCCCGGATTTCCGGGCAACCTCTAGGATCACGGCGAGTCCCTCGCCCGCGCGCGCTCTAAGCTCTTGCGCGTTGAGCGCGCAAGCGTCGTCCGCGAGCAACGAGCCGGCGTCCGACTCGTTGTCAGTGGATGCATCTCCAGCTCTAGGCCGAACAGGTGCCGGCTTGAGGAACCGCTCGCGGGAAGAACCCACCGCGGCTCCCCTCGCCTTCCCTCGCGTCGCTGTGTTGACCTTCGCAAGCGTCAAGCCCTCGGTCTCCGTGCCTGAGCCGATGAGCCCAGGCACGAAGGTCGTGGACGAAGGCCGCTTCCGCCGTCCCATCACAGAAATATCCCTGTCAGGGGAGGGGTCCCAAGACCATATCCGTATCTTTGGCCGTTCTATCGTCCGCAGCCAGAACCGCAAAACGATTTCCATCTTTGTCTTGGCCCTGAGAAGGGCCTTTTTGTCGTGGGAGGAATCTCCCCTTGCGATCTCGCGAGGGAAGACCAGCCCTCGGGCGCGACGGCTCATTAGAGCCGCCACTCCGAAGGCTGTTATCGGAGTCCGTGTTTCTTGCCGAGGTCGTTGTATCACCGCCCTTCCCGGGCACTGTGTCAACGCCCATAGTGGGCAAATCATAACCACAAAGGTTGCCCTCCCCAGAATCGAACGGGCTGCGCGCCGAAGCGGTGCGGAAGCGCTGGGGTAATTTACGTTTTAGCTCTGTGTTCATGATTAAGGCTGTGTATCACAGCTTAGATTTTTAATCGGGGTTTACTCCCCTAGGCCGCGCGGCTGACAAGCCGCTAAAGGTGCGCCCACACCTACTGGTTTTGGTCCGCGGGGGTCCGAAAACCCCTACCACCCGCTCAGTGCGAGTGGCGTTCCCCTATCCGCCACCGTGGGGACGCGCCCAGTAGAAATCCAGCAACTGGCTTTGGTGTACAGCCGCTCGCCCTCCTCCTCGTGCCAGTGTTTTCTTTACCTACCATGACTACTGCTGTTACTGTACTAACGCTATACAATACAACACTATTGCTCAGTCAAAACGTTATTTCGCCTATAATTCTAGTCAATTAACAATAAAAAATGAGCATTTTACTTTTATTATTTTATACTCAAATTATTTATTGATTTTTGACGCGTTGCTTTTAATTTGTATCTGATGTTTGAGTTTTTACGTTGTTGTTGTGTTTGTTTTAAGATCGATAAATTTGATTCATATGTAATGTTTTGTAAATAGGAATAAAATTGAAAAACAGTTACTGTGGTTTGTTAATATGACAATATGTATGCTGTGCTGTATCGTTGTCTTACAATGATTTTATTTGTTGCTTGATTGATATTGCAATTATAATAAAGTTATTTCTACACAAGATCAGTTTGTTGTTGTTATTCGATAAAGTTCGTGGTGCGGATGTTAAAGCAGCTTTTGTTGGAAGGCGAAAGTTATCTCTATCCAGAACCTTCCATCCCGACTCTCCCCAATTTTCTAGTCTTACATTCTTATACCCCTTTGAATCGCAGGAAAAAAGGAAAAAATATTGTACAGAACTGTTTACACATGTACAATAAAATAGGAGGAGTTAAGTAAAATGACTTTAGTCCACGAGTGCTGTTTTTACACTGATTTATTCATGAAAAACAGAATACACGATGCATGTGAAATGATGTGTAGACAAAGTTGTATAACATAAAAATATATATTGAATATAACATATTGAATGTATATGCTGCTGGCTTTGAAATACACAGGCCGAAGACGGGCAGCAGCGTCTTCGGTGCGACAAAGCCAGTACTGCGGTCACCAACCCGCCTGCCCAGCGTGGTGACTATGGGCAAAACACATGAGTTCACGTTATTTTTGGCGTAAACTTGTGGAGGCCTATGTCCAGCAGTGGACTGTATAGGCTGTAATGATGTACGAGTATATGTGTATATACTCTGTACAGGCACAATTACCACTGCTAAATATATTTTTGTTGCACTGTACATATATTTATGATTTGATAGTTATTACATTTTTGTTTTTGTGTATTATACGTTCTAGTTCTTATCATTGAATCGAACGAGAGTTATCATTGAACGCCAATAGAAATAATATAAATGTTAGATATGTTTTAAATGCATTAAATAAATAAATGATGAGATTTATAGACAATGTCATATCACAATTAATGATGATCTCATTCGTATTCAGCCTGTGACAGGTCACTGTTAGGCGTAGGTCTCTTTCTCTATGTAGGAGAAGGATTTGAGCGTAAATGTTGATAAATTAATGATGATCAATGTGATGGAATTTCTTGACATTAGTTTGTTTTGTCGAGTTCCTATTGTTATGTGATGAATCAAACTTATATATTGCAAGGGCTGTAAAATAAATTTGTTGGAAATGTACCGTTTTAATAAATAATGACTGGGAGGACTATTAGGAGGCAAAATAAAAATCAAATTAATTTGAAAACGTATATTTAAAAATATTAAATAAGCGTAAACATTTTGGCACATGTAACGTTACAATATAACATTTATTCTTAGCAAAGTTCCATTTTAAAATACATAGAGGTATCTTAGCGGCGAATATTTCATATAAATTTGATAAACTACAATTATGATAAGCGTAATCACCGTATATAGTTAACACATGGTCTATCACAGCCTTTCAGACAAAAGCTACATCAAAGCCAGAGACGCGAGCGCTTTAAGACATGTATCGGATATTATTATATAAGACATATGTAATAGATAACGTAGATGCATACATTAGACAATTAGATACCATTATATTATTTTTTTTTATGTCACTAGGTCGGCAAACAAGCGTACGGCTCACCTGATGGTAAGCGATTACCGTAGCTTATAGACGCCTGCAACACCAGAAGCATCAAAAGCGCGTTGCCGACCCAATCCCCAATCCCCCAGAAGCTCTCCTTTTACTCCATATGAATCGATTTTCGTATGAAAAAAATATGATTAGTAAAATCTACTGAAATAATGAGCTCGTTACGTTTCTCGCAACGCCATCTATCGGAACTCAATAAGGTACCGATAGACGACGACGTTTTCTAATAACGAAATCTATCGCCGATAGATGGCGTTATTTGATTCGTTTATTTACTATTTTATATGGATGTTTTTCTTAGACTAGTAAACTTTTTTTATGCCTATTCAGACAGTCGATCTGAATGAGTAAACTCCAGTCGTTCGTCGGAGCTGACATACACGCTTTTTTATAACAAAAATATATGTCTGCGAGAGCTACTACTTATGTATCACACAGTACTAATGATTTTGAAAATGTAATCTATACCAATATTATAGAGTAAGATAAGAGTTTGTCTGTTTGCTTGAACGCGCTAATCTCAGAAACTACAGGTCCGACTTGAAAATTCTTTCAATGTTAGAGAGATAGCCCATTTCTCAAGGAAGGCTTTATAACATTCTAGTACCTCTTTTTTCTTAACGTGGATGAAACCGCAAGGCACATCTAGTTATGTTACAAAAGCAGACCAGTTTGTTAGCCATCACCATTTAAGAAGAAGAAGAAGAAGAAGAAGAAGAAACTCAAGCTTGTTTATTTTTTCCTATTTCTTTTCACAACTAACTATTAATCCATAATAGAATTTACCCAATGTCAGTTTATTGTAAAGAAGCACCAAAGGCATTTAATAATTTTCTGTTACGGTTCTAAAAATTTTGTGATATCGAAATTTTTGTAACATCGTCTTTGGAACTATGGTCCCCTGTAGGCACGCAGGCAGCGACAACATGACATACACACAAGTTTCAAATAACAAATTGTAAGTACACAAGAAATTTTATCATCATAATTATCACCTTATAAGTAAATCTAAGTACATTAATAATTCATAACGTTTTGAAATGTTCTCACAACTAACAATTATTGCAAGATTAAAATGTTTCGCTTTTAGCTGTTCTCACTTTAAAGGTCTTAGAACTTAAAGTTAACAGACAATTACATATATTGTAACCTCCACACTGACAGAGTTTTGTGTTTTAGAGTTTTTGAAACACAGCACACAATAAACAGTGCACTTTGAAACGGTATACAATGCACAGTGTACTGTACAGTGCAGATTTTTTTAGGCAAAACATCATTCAATAAATTTTTGTATCATTTAATGAAACTAATGCGCACAGTATAATACAAATCAACAAAATAGAATTTCGAACATATTTTAGTACCAATCTTTGCATAGCATAAGGAAATCAACAAATTTTGGAAACGTAAATATAACAATATACAGAGTTACTTGTTATAAAATTATTATCATATAGTGTTTTCCAAAGTTTGACAATGTCCACTTATATGCAATAAAAATATTTAATTATAAATAAATCCTCGGTAACGCAGTTGTACAAAATTAGAAACAAGTTAAGGTTTGATGCTCATTTACATTTGAATGGGATGACAATTAGTCGACCTCTTGCACTTTGATCTGGATGGGCGCTGCTTGTCGCGCGGGGGAGCGTGGGCGGGAAATCTTGGATGTATTTGCTGGCGAGTATGTATAGTAGTGGAATACCCTGGGTGTACTAGTGGGTGAGTGGGCCCGGGACAAAACCCTGGGTGTACTAGTAGGGGACTGTGCACGGGACAGTGCCAAGGGGGTGGTTGTTGGCGAGTGTGGCTGGTAGAGAACCCGTGCTGGACTGGTGGGTGAGTGTGGACGGGAGAGCACTCGGGACGGACTCGTGGGTGAGTGAGGATGGGAGAGTAACCTGGGTGTACCAATGGGCGAGTGTGGACGGGAAATAATCTTAGGCGCGGGCAGAGAACCAGATCGCGCGGCTGGGAACACGATATCCGTGTGCGTTGCAGGCACCTGGCAGAGGCGGGCCATCGCCGTGGCGCTTTCCCGGACACCTACACAATAATAACATACGTATTAAAAATTACACAAAAAGTAAAAGTTTAAGCGCTTAGTAATAACATTAAGGAAGGTTTTTTAACTCAAAACTCGTCAATTATCAATATGAAAAAAAAAAAAATGAGCGATGCGTATTCTTAAAGGCAATTAAATTTCCTAAATAACTTAATGCTAACTTAGTAAATTAATGTGAAACAAGTGCTTTATTTATTTATTTATTTATACTTTATTGTACACCACAACTACATTTTAAACAATAAACACATTTACAAATAACGTTTACAGACTGTGAAGTACAATGGGCGGACTTATGGCTATTTAGCCATTTCTTCCAGACAACCCAAAGTACTTGTAATCGTGCCGTAAACATTGATTTATTTTTTTCAATTTTGCATTTCGATTTTGGATTTTTGCTTCTACCAGAAAGAAATATCAATATTTTCATAGTTAAAAATACTTATTTTCAAAGGAAATTTAATACTCTACAAAAAAAATCTGAAATTTTTAATTAAATTCACTCATTTCAAAGTTATTCGACGTTGAAGATAAATTCAAAAGTAATATTTTCTCGTATTATTTTCTATTATTCAGTGTACTTATGACTTTATTTATTTTACTTTATTTATTTATAAATTTGCGAGTATATTTTACATATAATATTATATGGTACCCCGTCGCATTAACGTGTTAATAATACATACAGGGCACTTGAATCAGGAACTCCGCGACTAATAACTGACGACAATGATAATTATGTTTAAGGTGAACTGTATCTTTGTGTGACGGAATGTGAATACCTGGCTGCACGGGGTAGGCGGCAGGAGCAGGCGGCGGGGGCGGAGGCCGCACTGACTTCACAGGCTCCGGTAGGGGCTGCGTCGCCAGCTCTGTGGAGCCAGGCCATACACGTTACTGTATAATGGCTATAAAGTTATAGGACCTTTATTTGTATTAGCAATTAAAGTCCAACCCAGAAAGAAATCGATGTAAGCCTGATAGCGATCGTTACTCATAGTAGGGAATATATCCGCCAACCCGCATTGGAGCAGCGTGGTGGATTAAGCTCTGATCCTTCTCCTACATGGGGAAAGAGGCCTATGCCCAACAGTGGGATATTACAGGCTGAAGAATAGCAAGAAAGAAAATAAATTGTCTTAAACATTTTGGCTTATATAGAAGTCGGAAGGCAGTGGTATTCAAAATCGGACAATGTGCAGAAGCTTCCAAAAAGCTCGTAAAAGTAATATCATATAATACAGTTGGCACAAAAGTTAAATTAAGAAAGATTTCCATTGCTGTTCGAGTCAGACATTAATAATAACACTTTGTTGAGTTTGTAAAATAAATTCTCATTTTTGTTTTTAAATTGTAGAAATTAGTCAGTTAACACATATTAATTTATAAGGATATACAAGGATATACAAATTATAAGAAAAATTTGCAGCTAATTCATCCTTCATTTGGGGCGGGAAAGTTAATTTTAAAAGTACTTTTTTTTTGTCTTGTCACAAAAACAAAAGAATACTTCTTTGATTTCTAAATAAAGCTACTTCGTCTGTGGGTGATAAATTAACCAACTAACTCCCTTATATAATATACCGGTCTACATTGATACATTCGTTAGTGAGTACCTTTAACTCTGCGTATACAAAAGTACAGAAAATAGCAGCACAGCAGTAGCAGCAACACGAAGACCCCGGCCAGCGCCACGTAGTAGGCGGTGTGCGAGGGCGGGCGCGCGCCTCGGACCGACCCCATTGGTGCGCTTTATTACTTACAGTTATGTGGACACGTTCTGGACCCCGACCAGGTCAATGGGGTATCTAAAAAGAGTATCTGGTTAGTCACAATGTTAGTAGAGTTATTAGCTGCAAATGCTAGAGATCCCTTCAGGAGGTATATGTCCAGCAGTGAATGACGTTCATATGTGTTTTTAGCATGCGTTTCGAAGGAGCTAAATTGGTTTGTGAAATGTAATTTTAAATTAATTCTAGATATAAATGTGTCGATGTTTAAAATTGCCTTTTTCACCATCTTTATTCACATTTTAATGTTACGACATTTGTGATATAATTTATATTTTTTTATATATAATTATTTCTAATATCGATTGTACGGTGTTCTAACAATATGCAAGAAAGTAAAGTAAAACGAAGCACGTGATTGATTAATCATAGACCATGAGTCAGTGATGAGGTCAAGCCTTTATCGTTTTGGAAAGACAATAAATGCCTATTATGGTAAATTAAGCTTTTTTATTAATTATTTAGCTCATAATATAATTTACAAGTAATATAAATTACATAATTTATAATTACAATTTTTTTATAATTTTATCGACAAAAATATGTCTCTGGATGAATTTAAAAGTATATTTTCTGTAAAATTTTGTCTTCTTGTACATAAATATTATATTATTAGTAGTACTTACGTTTAGCAGCTACAGTTTAAGGTCCCTCGGTCTTCGTCTCTTCATCACTATCTTATATCTATCACGCCCACTGTCACTATCTTATTCCTCGATTAATTCCACAACCATTATGTACGAATAGCATTTGGTAACAAAAGTTTATCTGGGATCGTTAACTATTAAAGAAAATATCGAAAAATTGGTTTTTGAAATAAAATAATTATGTTAAAATATGCGTGTTCCATTATAGATTCGTATTATTAATTACTTTTAAAACTATATTTTTTTGAAGTTTATTAATTTACGTTTTATTATTATAATATTTTATACTAAACGCGGAGAAATCGAGTGCAGTCACCAAATAAATTATAATCCGCTTAACTGTAGGATGAGCTCCGCTCCTTTGATATTTGTTCTCCTTGAGAGCGGAATGACACCATGTCAAGTTATGGGGGTAGTGCGATCACGCGTGCGACTGTGCGTGCGAGGAGTTGGAGGGGAGGGGGTTGTTAAGGGCGGTGGACGAGAAAAGCAACAATTGTCCACGACGCCCCGGCGCCGAGACGCCTGAGACGGCAGGGTTGGCACAATTTACATAATTCAAAGATAACCGGTCTAAAACCGGCCTTTCAAAACAACATGAATTGTTATACTAGTAAAAAATTTTCTGTCACAGAGACCGTCATATTATACGATATAAAACTGGGAAGTTTTAAAATTTTCTGTTTTAACTGTAACTTAAATTTGTTTTGTCCGTTCTAAAATATTACTATTTTTCATGAAAACACATTTATCCGGCTATTCTCAGGCTAGCTGACGGCATTTTCCTTACCACGATCAGACATTCTTACGTAAGTATGTACCGTAGAGCTGATGATGATGATGTCGGGTGTAAGTATTAAATCTATCAGATTGTTAGGACACTCGAACTAAATTAGTTTCTTTCTTGCCAAGTATATACACGATAAATAGGTCTGAAGATGTAGTTGAATGGTTGCCGGTACAACTTCTTCTAGATTTGGAAATATAGAAGATATAGGCTTCTCAGTATATACATTTTAATAATAAAAAACGTACTAAAGTTGTCATTACATTGTAAGTTATGTAACTGTGGATAAAAAAAATTAACTCTAAGAATTTACGCAAATAAATCTATAATTTCTTTCTAGACAAATGTATTAAAACAACTCCATCAATGGAACAAGTCTTATGCAAATTCGGATAAAGCTGTGGTATTAAATTTTCGATATAAGAGTCAACCCCGACGTGGTGCGAGGCCGAGGCGCCACGGAGGCGCCGGAGACAGACGCATGCGCCGCACGCACTGAGGATCACCGCCCGAGCGGTTAAACCGACTTGAACGCACTGCTCAGAGGTAGCTCGCACTACTGTGCGGTTAATTCGTAGTGCGATGTTTGATTCGTCAAGAAAAATAGACTAAGTATCTAATACAGAGTAGCTTATAAGTTTGCTGTATCCTTTTTTACGGTTAAAATAAAATTGTAGTGTCTGTTTGTGATATTAAAATAACATTATTTATAATTTTGTCTGTCTGTCTGTTTGTTTCGGATAATATCTGAAACGTCTTTACAGATTTTGACGGAACTTTTTTAATTTTTTTTTAAATATTTTTTTATAACTTCGAACTGAACAATAACTATTTCTTAAATACCACGCGGACGAAGTCGCGGGCACAGCTAGTCATAAAATACGACAACAATGTTCGATACCAATAATTATTAGGATTATTTAGGTCGCTAACGGTCTTGCTGGACCATAAATTTTTCACGTCATCAACCCAAAAATTTAATTTTTATGAAACTTATCTTCTACTGGTATATTGGGAATAGTTATGCTGCTTGATACTCAAAAATCTAGCAATTCTCTCGCCTCTAATAAATAAAAAAAACGATGTGGTGTCATGGGACACCAGGTAAGAACGAAGTTCGAAGAAGAAGAATATTTGTATTGTATTTGTGAAAAAAATTATACCATTTTTTTTATATCACTATTTTTTTTTTACTATGTGCTCTTGTAGGGATGCACTATAGACGATAATATCGTCCATATAGACTAGACAAATAGAGTTTTGTAGGCCTTTCAGCACGTCATCCATTACACGCTGAAAGGTCGTCGGAAAAGTTTTTAAGCCCATGGGTATACGAAGGAATTCATAATGTCCATGTTCTACGTTAAATGCTGTTTTATGAATATCCTGAGGATCTGTTTGTACTTGATAAAACCCGCTAGCTAAATATAAAGTTGCAAAATATTGGCATTTTCCTAATTTATTTAATACGTCATTAATGTTGGGATCGGATATTTGTCATCTATTGTTTTTTCGTTTAATTTGCGAAAATCGACTATTATTCGCCATTTTCTCTTACTAAATGCATCAACATTTTTTGGTACAACCCAAATAGGTGAGCTCCAAGCCGAATTAGAGGGCCTTATTATTCGCTGATCGAGCATTTTACCTATTTGTTCCTGTACTTGTCTATGAACATATGGGTATCTATAGCTTTTCGTTTGAACGGGGACTTCATCGATGGTTTTAATTGAGGGCTTTATTTTATTTATAAAAATAAGTGGCTCGCCTTCTAAATAAAATACGTCTGCGTACTGGGTACACAATAGTTCTAAGTTTTTACGTTCCTCAACGTTAAGATGTTCTGTACGAAGTTGCGTCAGAACATCTTTTACACATTGTGATTGTTTAGTGCAAGTGAAATTGATATTGTTTATTTCAGCAGATACGGCTTGGTCCATTGAAAATATAACATCGTTCCTACTGGGGTTTTTAACTTCTACAATGCCTCTGCTATTTTCGACTGATGTAAGTGTTGAAACATCAGGCTCAACTTCGCTTCAAGACGCGATTGTTTTTTTATTTGGTAAGGGGTCAGCTGATCGGAAGTGACGGTGAACAAAAATTATTTAGTTAATATATCGCTAGGTCTGCTCAAATTAAGATCTCAGTCTTATATTTTAATTTCCTTGGATTCCTGAATTTTTAAAACCCCCTGCACGCACAGTAAGGCATTCACTAATTATGCAATTTGAAATTTTCTGTTCTTTTATATACGTCTGCTTCACCGTCGCGTCGTGCATATTCATGGGAATTTTTAATAACTTTAATTGACGTGCTGCGATTATGTCTTCGTGATTTTGATTACGGGAATCATGTGCGTATATGAGGTTTGAAGCAGTTTTAGTAATTAAAGTTTTATTTTTTTAAATCTATTAGGTTTTACCAACTGTGTTAGCGTAGGCGAAGAAATGAAAAATGCGTCCTTCAAGATTATTTCGATTTGTATTCCACATATAAACACGACAAATATCTTTCGTCAAATGTACAAATAATATTATCATTGTAAAGATAAAATTGGATTAAAACTTTATTATTATAGATTTATAGAGTATTAAGCTGTGTTTACAATGTTTTTATAAGGCATAATCTTCAATAAACTGTTTGACTGAACAATCGGGATGCATATTTAACTTTCATTTTTGGTGTTTTTTATCTTTATTGCAATGGTTCCCAGTCAATTTTTTTATAAGTTTTAATCCTTTATAAGTTTATAAGATGGGTTATTTTCATACAACATTTTTATACGTTCCCACTTCGCAATTTTTTCTTGACCATCCATGTATTTTAAATTTTTTGTAATAAGATTTGTTAAGGAACGTCTCACATCTTTATTGCGTGGCAACTCTGCAATGGTTCACATCGTGTGGTCCGTACTTAATTCGCCGGTCATCGATGTGAAGCGTTTGTATAAACTGTAAGTGCAATAGACAATACAGTGGTGTGACAGAACGTTCACTATAAAAGGCAGTGATTTTGACATTTTAGCTCTTTTTTTCCCATTTTTCTTCTCGTCGTGCGAAGTGTTTGCAAATTAATGTAATCTTTGCAATACAGAATAATTTAGTCTTACATCTTTCAATTATCTCCAAATCTTTTTCTTCAAACAAACCTAATAAGTTCAAACAAGTTAAACAATGCAACGAAACATTTGGCGCCCGAACAAAAGACATCAAAAAACAAGCAATCCAAGATCATCGGAACACATGGCCGACGTCTTGTACCGAGCAGTGACGCAGCTAAAGCCTCACCTCGCAGCATGAAAAGATAAGTGCCCTATATCCATTCAAACCATGATTCCCAATCCTAATCAATCCTAATCGATCCCAACCTTTTTCTAAATTATTTTTCCCTATTTTTAATAACCATGATTACCAATCCTAAATCCTAATCCATCCTAACCACCCTTACCACCGTTCCGTATTTAGTTTCTATTAAAACCCTATAATTTAGCTAAAATAGACCCAAATTAAAATTTTTAATAAACGTACAACCTCTTTGTAATTACACACAATAGTTTATTAAAATCTTTAAAACTAGTAAAGGTGTCTGCCCACTATCCCGTAGCATACCATGACCGTACTAGGACCGTTTCAGACAAAAAACTATTCTTTGTATTGAGAAGTATGAGACTATGCCCACTAGACCGCTCCGTCACCGGCCGACACCGTAGCGTGCTATGCACGGCCCGTCAACTATTCGTCGGAGGGAATATTTTGCCGGTGCGGACACGCTACGTACATGGCACGCGACGTTGCCAGACCGCTGCGCGCAGGCGGCTAAACGGTGACTGAGCGGGGAGTATGACCGTTACAAACCCGTTTTAAATGCGTTGTAGCAGTGTTGCTCTGTTGCCAGTCCGTTCATCAGTTCAACGAGAGGCGTGAATGCGTATAGATGTGTAAAAATGGAGGACGAAAAACTAATAGAATGTGTACGTAAATATGAGTTTATATATAATTTACAACATCCGAAGTACATGGATAGTGTAAAAAAATAATGGCTTGGAAGGATATTTCGGAACAACTAAAACAACCAGGTATGTCAATTATTGTTCAATTATCGTTTATTTGAGTAAGTAATTTAATTACAAAGTAGATATCCAATCTAATTGTCCTTGAGCCGTTTGGAAAAAATCGGCAAATTTATTGCGTACTTCAAGCGGTAGAAACTGCATTACCTCCTTGGTGTCTTAGGTTGTTAAACTGTACAGGAGTATTAGTTTCCGTAAAGGATACAGTTTTGCCGCGTCTGATCAATATGCGATATGCAAGTAGTTAGTACAATTTTTTCGGCATATTCTGGTTTTAAATGCATACGTCTATTATAAATACGAAATTTTTGACTTAAATTTCCAAAAGCATTTTCTACAACAGTTCGTGCACGGCAAAGGTGTCCAAACAGATTAAAATTTTGTGTTGTATACCAAAAACATGTTTATAGAGAAACTATCGATACGTGCATTTGTACAGTCCACTATGATGAATGATGGTCAAATCAGTCGCAAATAAACTTGCATTCAAACTACACGTCGTTTTCTTAAAACCAATCGAGAAATAGCAGAGCTACTTTCTCTAGAAAGAACCAACTGGCATTATATTCCTCCCCACTCGCCTAACTTTGGCGGGCTATGGGAATCCTCGGTGCGTGGCACAAAAACCCATTTGAAAAAAGTGGTAGGGAATAGTACGCTTACTTACGAAGAAATGTCGACTGTCCTGGCGCAGGTGGAGGCGTGTTTAAACTCGAGACCGATTTCTTTGTTAAGCGATGACCCAAATGATCCTTTACCCTTGACACCAGGCCACTTCTTGGTAGGCGAACCTCTGCTAAATATTGCAGATGAGGATTACACTAATTGTAATGTTGTTGGTTTTAATAGATGGCGCTTAACGCAAAAAATTGTAACAGATTTCTGGAATAGATGGTATAAGGAATATCTAACTTAAATCAGAGGTATAAGTGGAACACTAAGCGTGATGAACCAGAAATAGGCGATATTGTTGTTTTGAAGGAAGACAATGTACCACCAGCTAAATGGTTACTTGGTAAGATTGTTAAAAAATATCCTGGACCTGATAATGTAACCCGTGTCGTATCCGTAAGATATAAAACAGGAGAATATAGGCGTCCAGTAAGTAAAATTTGTATTTTAACAAAATGAAATATATCTATCTATATAAATAAAAATGAATGTTGCTAATAGCATTACTCGAGAATGGTTCGACTAATTCGGATATTTTTTTTTTTTTTTTTTTTTTTTTGTATTTACCTATATTGTATTTTTGTTAGACCTTAAGGAATAAAAATAATAATAATAAAGAAATATATATTATCTTGTACTATGATGAATTTTCCCAAACCTACTCTTTACCTGTTGTTAAGTGCAGTTGAGCTATGCTCCTGTATTGCTATATCTAGTTATATTCTAATAATGTATCTGTAAAACCAGTTTGTTGTCGATATAACTAATTTCAATCCGTTGTCGGCTGAAACGAACGCGTTTTGCGTTGATTTAATGTATTAAGTATTTATTTACTGCAATTAACAAGGATACTTGGTCAGGCTGTTATTCGATTACTTAAATTGTTTTTATTAAGAATTTCTTAAGTTTGTATTTACAGTTAACACTTATTATGTTTTAAGTTTGCGTTCGTATTTACACTTAGGTATGTATTAAGTTTACGCATAAGTATTTTTGATTTTATTTCTTAAGAGTTTTTGTTTACAGTAAACACTTATTACCTGTGTTTGAGTTTACGTTTGTGTTTGCACTTGTTATGTATTAGTTCATGCATAAGTATTTCTCATTTTTGTTAGAATATTAGAGTTGGATTGTTTTGTTAATATGTAGTTTAAAGAACTATGTTCTTTGGCGGGCGGAATGTCCAAACAGATTAAAATTTTGTGTTGTATACCTATAGACATGTTTATAGAGAAACTATCTATACGTGCATTTGTACAGTCCACTATGATGAATGATGGTTAAATCAGTCGCAAATAAACTTGCATTCAAACTACACGTCGTTTTCTTAAAACCAATCGCCGCAAGCAAATATCAACCTTATTCAAATTAACAAAAGTCGATAATTAAAATGGCGTTTCTTGCTATCGTTTATGGACTGTTGTGAGGGATAAGGTCTTAGAAGATTGTTTTTTAAGGGGAAAGCTTCATCTCCTAATAGTACACACGGTGCACTGACATTAGTCCCCGGCAAACATCTACTGCTGGGGATTTTATTTTCGAATATAGCTCTGCCCATTTTTGATTTTGACAAAATACCCCCATCACTATCTTTGCCAAAAGCACCAACGTTAACAGCTATGAAGTTATAATTAGCGTCAACTAAAGCCATAAGTACGATAGAAAATGTTTTTTTATAATTAAAATACAAAGAACCAATGTTTGGTGGTACTAAAATAATAACATGCTTTCCATCTATAGAAGCTACACAATTAGGAAAATTCCATTTATTCCAAAATTCTTCTATATTTTTTTCCCATTGTTCGATGCCAGGCGTCGGGATACTTTCTCGCAGTACATTTTTTATTACAGCATCACAAACTTCTAACACACCACGTCTCACAGTACTGATTCCCAAACGATAACTAAAAGCAATGGTTGTAAATGAATCGCCTGTTGCTAAAAGCCTGCAAACAAAATATCAATATTAATCGTGTAATTATTTTTTACAGCTGCAGCTTGCAAACAAAGATGGCAAGGGCTAAGAGATGCATACAGACGAGCATTAAATAAGAAACAAGGCAAAAGTGGACAAGCAGCGAAAAACATTAAGAAATGGAAGTATGAAGATGAAATGGCTTTTGTTGCTTCGTTCTTTGTCGAGAGAAAATCTTTAGAATCCGTTGAGCTCACAAGTGACGATGAAGAGTCACAGCCGAATAGCGATACAGGAACTGAAATTCAGAACCATCACTACAGCAATGAGATCGATAATACTGTTGATAATGCTGCTGCAGAAAATATTACAGCCACCGAAATTCAGAACGAAAATGACATTACTGCCAGTAACAAATCCTCACAACCACTACTCAGTCAAGCAAAAAAGGCCAAGAAAATAAAGAGAGGTAAAATTCAACCACCACAAACAGCATCCGCTGTATTGGTGTCGACATTGTTAGAAGCGCAAAATAAATCTCCACGACAAGACGATGAATTGGCTCATCAATTCTCTTCTATTTTCTCTCCAGTTGAAAGTTCGGTGTGTTTATACTTGGGGGATCATTCTCCTCAGAGCTCGCTTGGCAGGCTCATTACTGAGTGCGATGTCCTTAAGGCACTGAAGTCAATGCATCCTAACAAAGGTGCTGGTCCTGACGGAATTCCCGGTGTTTTTATCAGAAGGAACAGTAAATTTTTAGCACTTCCCTTAAAATTGCTCTATGAAAAATCACTTCACACGGCCATTTTTCCAAGCGAATGGAAACGTGCTAATGTTGTTCCCATATACAAGAAAGGTGACAAATCTGACGTTACAAACTACCGACCTATTTCCATCTTGAACTTATTCTGTAAGGGTTTAGAAAAAATAGTTTGTCCAATTTTGTCTAGGTTCTTTTCAAATATAATTTCCTCTAATCAGCACGGTTTCAGTGCAGGTAGATCGACAGTCAGCAATCTCTTGAACAACGTTTCTGATTTATCAATTGGAATTGATAAGAAAAAGGAAATAGATTCCGTATATACAGATTTTTCTAGCGCATTCTATACAGTCAACCACAACATCCTTTTAGCCAAGCTAAAGTATTATGGAATTCATGGAAATCTTCTCAACTGGATTAAATCTTACTTATTCAATAGAACTCAGCGGGTAACTGTGCAGAGTTATAAGTCATTTTCTTATTTCTCCGCATCGGGAGTTCCACAGGGCTCTCATTTAGGGCCTCTTTTGTTCCTTATTTTTATAAATGACATCTCAAATCATATCAAAAACAGTCAATGTTCTATCTTTGCAAACGATTTAAAGCTCTACAAAATAATAAATACCCAGCAGGGTTTTGAGTCACTACAGACAGACTTAGACTCAGTAATCGACTGGTGCAGTACCAATAAAATGAACATAAATGCTTCCAAGTGTCTTCATATGAAGTTTACAAAAAAGAGAATTGTTAACCCATCATCCTATGCAGTTGGTAATAAAACACTAACTATTACTCCGTCTGTACGTGATTTAGGTGTCATTCTAGACAAAAAATTAAACTTTATTGAACACATTGATTTAATTACGTCACGTGCCTGGAAGGTATCCGGTTTGGTTGAGAGAACATGTAAAGACTTTAAAAATCCCGCTCTATCCTTACCCTGTATAAAGCCTTGGTGCGTTCCTTGAGTATGCGTCCCCTATCTGGAACCCTAACTATAATATACACATTGACAGAATTGAACGCGTGCAGTGCAGTTTCACACGCTTTCTGGCATACAAGGATCCTAGTTGTCCCTATCGTGCGGACTATCACTCTAGATTATCACACTTCAATTTAAGCTCCCTCGATATGCGACGAAAAATTTGTGATCTGAAAACGCTTTACAAGATTCTACATGGACAAGTGAATTGTTCAAATGTCATCCAACGAATCAACATCAGCGTCCCTAGATCTATTCCTAGACATCCTAATAACAAAATTTTCTTTCCCTCTTGTACTAGGACTAACGTTGGAAAATATGCTCCTCTCAACAGATTAATGGGAACATACAATGAATTGTTGTTGAGAGGCGATATTGATATCTTTTCTTCTATTAATTGTAAAGAATTTGCTAAAAATTGTCTGCTTACAATTCGTTATTAATTTAAAACTGTAATTTTTTTATCTGTTGGAATTTTGTGTATGTTTATAGGACTTATCTCAGCTTTTATATTGTATTGATTCATACCTGTCAACTCTATGTGCTCACTAACTATTATATAATAATTGCTGTATACACCTTAAAAGACAAATCATACTGTATTGTACCTATGTCTAGCTTTGTATTTCTATTTGCAATGTTTTTATGATGTGTCGATGGTGTGTCTATTAAATAAATAAATAAATAAAAATAAATAAATGAATTAGACCGATTTCTTTTTTGCACATATCAGATACAGAAAGAATTTTTCTGCTTATTTACAAGCCATCGCAAAAAACAAAATATTCACTTTAGTTTCCGAAATGGAGTTACAGCAGCTCGCACCACCTAACTGCTACAGCTACACCACCGTATGCCTATGCTTCATCTCCAGCATCGACTTCTTCGAGCGTACAAGCGAGTGCTACACCTATGCCTCCGTCTCCTGAGCTTTGGAACACTAACGAGTGGAATAATAATAATTAAGCATAAAGCTTTCACCTAATACTAGATCAAAAGTTTGCAGCGAACGCTACGTACGTATCCGTTCGCATCATTTCCGCGTCGCTCCGTTGCGAAAATTCGCCAAAATCGCCAATTTGCGTCTAAAAAATCCGGAAAATAATTCAAAAGTTGCGCGCTGCCGCCAGCTACCCGCTGGTGGTTTCAAAATTTCTATAAGTGAAAAACTCAATTTTTTAGAGCCTTTTTAGTGTTTTTTCTTAAAGAAATCAGTTGAAAATTTTACAGTGACTTTTTAAAAAAATCATTACTCCTTCAAAAATCAACTTTTGTTAAAACTTTTAGTGTCAGTGTATTCTCCACATTCTCCTCTGCAAAGTGATATATAACACTTAATAATTCCGGTGCATTTTAAATAGTTAAAAGTTATTACAAACTTAAGTGCGTAACTAATCTTCCTTTTACAAAGTTTCAAGTGCGAACGCTGCCAAATCAAAAGCGACGACCCACATATTTCTCAGTGGCAAAAGGTGCATTTAAGTGTTTTCTAACCCTGTACAAACTTTCAAAATTTTTCCCCTCTATTTAGTATTTTTTTGGACATTTTCCCTTAACTTGGTAAAAGTAGCCGTTGGTGCTAACTCTTAAAGTACATGTGCCACGGTTACCTATTATCACTTAAAACACTCTCAGTGACTCTATCTACCCCGTTTCAATTAGAAACTAGACTTTTTTTAGTTACTTTGGAAGGTACAGTGAATACAAACTTAGTGATATGTTTTAAAATTTGAATATCAACTTTTAATGTCTGTTAAGGAACGTCTCACATCTTTATTGCGTTGCAACTCTGTAACGGTTCACATCGTGTGGTCCGCACCTAATTCTTCGGTCATCGGTGTGAAGTGTTTATATAAACTGTGAGTGCAATAAACAATACAGTGGTGTGACAGAACGTTTGGTATAAAAGACAATGATTTTGACATATTAACTCTCTTTCCCATATTTCTTATCGTCGTGCGAAGTGTTTACTAAAACAATGTAATTGCAATATAAAATAATCTATTCTCTTGCATCTTTCATTTATCTCCAACTCTTTTCTTCAAATAACAACAAGCAATACAACGAAACAATGTCAAATATCTAAAAATTATCAGCGACGACACAGTGATTTTTTTACATTCAGTACTCCTGTGTGTTACTATCATCAGTGCAAATCATAAATCAGAATTTTTGGACTAGTGATTCCTCAGATCTCTACCTCCGTTAAGAGCATCCTACCGCACAACTAAGTTTGTAACAAGTTTCTTAAACGTTCTATTTATAGAATCGTTTATAACTCCGTTATTCCTCGTCCTATCGCAATTTCCTTTCATACCAATCCCTTTTTTACGTCACATATCATTATTTTCTACTTTTTATCCCGAATTTCCCAAAGGGAAAAAAGTCATATTTCAACTTACGTAAATATTTTAACTGTATTAAACTAAATCTCTAAAAAACTTTAAAATTCTAAAACTCCGGAACCACCCAACCGATTTCCAAGCGGTTTTCGCTAATATTCCTCATTTTTCTTTATTCATCCGACCCCACCCAGAACTCACCCCTTTTCAACCCCTAACGACTTTTTCACCCCACACGCCCAAATTTTTCTTTTTAAAATTCTGAAAAAATTACTCCCGAACCGCCTCGTTTCACCTTTTAAAACGAGGTGCCCCTCACCTCTTCACTTTGTTACTTTTTGAAAAATAGTCCATTTGCAGAAATTGGCTTTTTTCCCGCCACTTCCGCTCCCCATTCTTCCAAAACTTGCCCCCACACCCCCTCTTTTTTTAACCCCAACAGGTGCTCTACTTCATAGAGCACACACTCCGAAAATTTCCATTCTATTCCTTCCACTAACTTTTCCGTAATCGTACTTCTTGCCTCATAAGGGTCTCCGATGCCATTACCAATTAAGTTGGTAGGCCACGTGGCGCCTAAACGGTGCGTCGGAGACCGTTTCTGAGCGAATTTTTAATCTGTTGCCCAGAAGCGATCTTTGGGGCAACCTACCAATAGCCCGCACCAGCGTCCCCAAACCCAGAATTTTCGCACTTCGAGGGGAATAACTTTTTCCCTCGAAGTGCTGGCCTCGAATCCATCGGGCATTTCAATTATAGAGTAGGAGGGGCTTCCCCCCCTCTACTCCCCCCCCCTCCTCTGCGCCGTTTCGCAGATAACGGCATCCATATCCCTTGAACTACGTCATATCACCCAATCCATTTCAATTCACAACGCCATCCCCCAACCCCTCCTTTTAACCCCCCTTTTTTTTAGTTTAAGCTCGCACCATGCAACGCACCCCCCCGTCCAGCAGGGCGACTTCGTCCTCCCGCCCCCTCCAAGAAATCTTCCCCCTCTACGCCACCCACTACCGATCCCCCCCCCTCCTCCAAAGACAACGTGGCTCCCGCTAAAGAAGCAGCACCTACAAAAAAGGTCAGGCAGCTGCCGGCCAAGGCTGAGGCCGTGACCGACCTGCGATCTCTGCTCGCTACCACCTCTGCTCTTTACTCTGCGCTCGTCGGAGCGCTTAAGGAGGGCAAGTCTGTTACCGCGCAGAACCGGGACTTCGCCATTCTCTGCGGTGCGGAAATGCTTGCCGCCGCAAGGAAACTCGAAACTGTTGGTGAACCAATACCCTCCTCCCCTTCCCCCCTCTCGACCTGGCGCTCCAGAAATTCGGAGACAAACTGGACGCCATTCTAGAACAGAAACTCGACCAGAAGCTACAAACCATCCGCGACGACTTCTCCGACAAGCTCTCCAGGCTTGGCAAAGAGACTAAGCATACCACTGAAGCAGCGGCGGCAAAAATAACCAAATCATACGCTGCAATGGCCGCCAAACAGCTGCCCAGAAGCGTCTCCACCCACGGCCCCACCACGAACTCCCCCGCGGCGACCCAAGTCGTCGTGGCGCCTCCGCCCTGGACTCGTCCTGCTATCATCGTTGTCTCCACTGCACCAGTCGCCAACCGCCAGGAGGCTTTCGATAAAATTTACAAAGGGGTCGCCCCCGTTTCACATAACAAATACAGGATCGAATTCGACAGCCTCCGAGACAGAGACGACGCTCTCAAGCGTTTCAATGATACCCCCATCACCACCGCGGAGATCGCCAATAGGCTCAAGCCCATGGCTATTGTCAAGGGCATCTCCGCCGACATAGCTTCCGAGGACTTAACTTCTATCATCCTGCAGCAGAACCCGGAACTCGGTGGGTTCGATCATACACATTTGAAGCTCAAATTTATGCGAAACAACCGCAACCCCGCCCTGTACAATGCCGTTTTTGTAACTAGCCCTGACGCCTTCCGTGCCCTGACCGCCATGGGGAGGGTCCGTATTGAATTCCAAAGGGTCCACGTGGGAGAACACTCTCCCTTCCTACAATGCCACTCGTGTCTGCAGTTCGGACACACACAGAAAAGGTGCACCAACCCCCTCAAACGCTGCGCACACTGCGCTCAGGAGGGTCACACTCACACCGATTGCCCCGCCAAGGAACAACCTGCCACCTGCCACAACTGCACCGCGCACAACACCCGATTCAACACCAACAAACAACACCCCACTAACCACAAAGCTACATCCAACACGTGTCCTATCCTGAGGGCGATGCGAAGCAAGACCGAGGCAAACATTGACTATGGATTTGAACCATAAATTTCAGATTATCCAGATCAACACCGACAGATCCCGGAATTCGTTCCACGAATTCCTGAAATACTTTTATGATAGCCCTCACTCCATCGCCCTCGTGTCCGAGCCGTACGTAGGGAACGGGTGCAAGGCCAAACTCGTCTACGGCACTGGTCTCCAACTTTTGCAGTTCCCTCGAGACACACTACCGACCAGAGCCTGCATCATTGCCAAGCAGCACGTGAGTCTCCTGGGAATCCCGGAGTTCTCATCTCCCGACCTATGCGTGGTTCGGGCACAGATAGGTCACACACAGTTACTTATTGCCTCAATTTATCTTGAACCCAAGATCAACGCCCACAGCGGCAATGATACACTTGCACGCGCCGAACACCACATGCACACGCAGTGCGTTCTGGGCGGCGACTTCAATGGTTGGAACAACCTGTGGGGGAGCGCCTACACCAATGCGCGCGGGAGGGAGATTGAGGAGCTGACTCACATTAAAAAATGACATAAATTAAAAAATGACAAGGATTTTATATTTCTTAAAAGCATACTACCAACTATGAAGAAATTAAACGACCTACAAAAAATACGTTTTCGCGGGAAAATTAATGACTGGCTTTTAGAAGCATGTACAGAAAATGAACGTGGTCTTTTTCAAAATCATGTCTATTATACCCTGCCTAATTCCAGTGCACCTAATCGTAGTTACTATACTCATCCAGATCCAGAAGAACTATCTCAAAATTCATCTTTCAATAATACCAATGCCGGACACTAGTGACTTGTTTATGTACTCGCATATTCCAGTGCTAACGCGATTTGATTAAATACATCTATATTATATCGAAATACAGTCTGTGTTTAGTTATATCGAAATAAATATGAGTTTGATTTATAACTTACCTTATAGTCACCATCAATTTTTCTGCAGGGGTTATAGAATCCGATGCATGAAAATTTGTTTTCGTCAGTTTTAATCTTGATTCAATTTTTTTTAGTATATAGTCAAAAGTTGTCACCGTCATCCTATAGAGTATACACTCATAGAATTAATCTTCATTTAATCTCAAAGTTTCATACAACGTAGAAAACTCCCCACACAGCCGCCTTTGTTTAATTATCTCACTTGGACCTTGTCTCGAGTTATAAGAATATTTTAACCACACATTTTCTTCTAAATACATATCGTACGACCCCGACGCCATCATGAAAAATGTGACCAGCTCACACGAATGATAAGCGTGCACTAAGGCTGTACGAACGCTCTTTTGCCGCCTGCACGCAACGCTGAACGCTCTACTGGACGCTTTTTCACTCAGGCCGTACGCTAAGAGATGAATTACACGTTAAGTGAATATGCAGAAATACATTATTTTTATGGAGTTTCACAAGGAGACGGCGTTAAAGCAGCGCATCTGTATCGCGAACAACTTCAACCGCGTGGTGGACCATAACCTCCGCGATATTCCGACAATCGTGTTTTTATTAACAGACACAATGCTTTAATGGCAGGCCGCATTCCTGATCAACACGGTAATCGCGAAGGTATCCTTAGAGCAGACCTGGATCGCACAGAAGTGGTGCTGGAAGCAGTTCAGCGAAATCTGTCTACAAGCACGAGAGCTATGGCTCGTGCTTTAGACATTCCAAGGACTTCTATCCAAGCCATACTTCACGATGCAGGATACCACGCGTTCCACTTGATTCAACATCTTGGATTTTTCAATAAAATTTTATGGTCAGATGAATCAAGCTTTGGGCGATCTGGAATATTTAATATCCATAATTATCACACGTGGGCAATTGAAAATCCACACGCTGTGAGAGCTTCAAGGTTTCAAGATCGTTTTAGCGTTAACTTGTTGTCTGGTGTCCTCAATGGTGAACTAATTGGTCCGTTTGAATTGCCGACCAGACTTGATGGAGCAACTTACAAAAACTTTTTAGAAAATGAACTTCCATTGTTGCTAGAAGATGTGTCTCGAACTTAGACGTACTATGACGTCTTTCAAAATGACGGTGCTCCGTGTCACTACGCAACACAAGTCCGCAATTATTTAAATTAAACATTCCCCAACAGATGGATAGGACGCAGTGGACGAATTAGATGGCCTCCACGCTCACCTGACCTCAATCCTATCGATTTTTTTATTTGGGGCTATTATAAAGAATAGTATATGCCCGAGAGTGAAGAAGAGCTGAGGCAAAATATTGCAGATGTCCAACGTGTTGTCAGGGGGAAAAGAGAAGCATTTAGACAATTAAAAAACATTTTTTTACGAAGGTTTCGTATGTGTATTGTTGCTAGACGTGGCCACATTGAACATTTATTATAAATTTTAAAAATATTAAATGATTTTAACATGATCTCGTTCTTAATTAAAACTTTTCTTATCCAACCAACAAAATAGTTCTAAGTTTTTACGTTCCTCAAGGTTAAGATGCTCTGTACGAAGTCGCGTCAGAACATCTTTTACACGTTGTGATTGTTTAGTGCAAGTGAAATTGATATTGTTTATTTCAGCAGAGACGGCTTGGTCCATTGAAAATATAACATCGTTCCTACTGGGGTTTTTATCTTCTACAATGCCTTGCTATTCTCGACTGATGTAAGTGTTGAAACATCAGGCTCAACTTCGCTTCAAGACGCGATTGTTTTTTTATTTGGTAAGGCGTCGACTGATCGGAAGTGACGGTGAACAAAAATTATTTAGTTAATATATCGCTTGGTCTGCTCAAAGTAAGATCTCAGTCTTATATTTTAATTTCCTTGGATTCCTGAATTTTTAAAACCCCCTGCACGCACAGTAAGGCATTCACTAATTATGCAATTTGAAATTTTCTGTTCTTTTATATACGTCTGCTTCACCGTCGCGTCGTGCATATTCATGGGAATTTTTAATAACTTTAATTGACGTGCTGCGATTATGTCTTCGTGATTTTGATTACGGGAATCATGTGCGTATATGAGGTTTGAAGCAGTTTTAGTAATTAAAGTTTTATTTTTTTAAATCTATTATTGTTAGGTGTTACCAACTGTGTTAGCGTAGGCGAAGAAATGAAAAATGCGTCCTTCAAGATTATTTCCATTTATATTCCACATATAAACACGACAAATATCTTTCGTCAAATGTACAAATAATATTATCATTGTAAAGATAAAATTGGATTAAAACTTTATTATTATAGATTTATAGAGTATTAAGCTGTGTTTACAATGTTTTTATAAGGCATAATCTTCAATAAACTGTTTGACTGAACAATCGGGATGCATATTTAACTTTCATTTTTGGTGTTTTTTATCTTTATTCCAATGGTTCCCAGTCAATTTTTTTATAAGTTTTAATCCTTTATAAGTTTGTAAGATGGGTTATTTTCATACAACATTTTTATACGTTCCCACTTCGCAATTTTTTCTTGACCATTCATGTATTTTATATTTTTTTTGTAATAAGATTTGTTAAGGAACGTCTCACATCTTTATTGCGTGGCAACTCTGCAATGGTTCACATCGTGTGGTCCGTACTTAATTCGCCGGTCATCGATGTGAAGCGTTTGTATAAACTGTAAGTGCAATAGACAATACAGTGGTGTGACAGAACGTTCACTATAAAAGGCAGTGATTTTGACATTTTAGCTCTTTTTTTCCCATTTTTCTTCTCGTCGTGCGAAGTGTTTGCAAATTAATGTAATCTTTGCAATACAGAATAATTTAGTCTTACATCTTTCATTTATCTCCTAATTTTTTTCTTCAAACAAACCTAATAAGTTCAAACAAGTTAAACAATGCAACGAAACATTTGGCGCCCGAACAAAAGACTTCAAAAAACAAGCAATCCAAGATCATCGGAACACATGGCCGACGTCTTGTGCCGAGCAGTGACGCAGCTAAAGCCTCACCTCGCAGCATGAAAAGATAAGTGCCCTATATCCATTCAAACCATGATTCCCAATCCTAATCAATCCTAATCGATCCCAACCTTTTTCTAAATTATTTTTCCCTATTTTTAATAACCATGATTACCAATCCTAAATCCTAATCCATCCTAACCACCCTTACCACCGTTCCGTATTTAGTTTCGATTAAAACCCTATAATTTAGCTAAAATAGACCCAAATTAAAAATTTTAATAAACGCACAACCTCTTTGTAATTACACACAATAGGTTATTAAAATCTTAAAAACTACACCTTGAAGGTGTCTGCCCACTATCCCGTAGCATACCATGACCGTACTAGGAACGTTTCAGACAAAAAACTATTCTTTGTATTGAGAAGTATGAGATTATGCCCACTAGACCGTTCCGTCACCGGCCGACACCGTAGCGTGCTATGGCACGGCCCGTCAACTATTCGTCGGAGGAAATATTTTGCCGGTGCGGACACGCTACGTACATGGCACGCGACGTTGCCAGACCGGTGCGCGCAGGCGGCAAAACGGTGACTGAGCGGGGAGTATGACCGTTACAAACCCGTTTTAAATGCGTTGTAGCAGTGTTGCTCTGTTGCCAGTCCGTTCATCAGTTCAACGAGCGGCGTGAATGCGTATAGATGTGTAAAAATGGAGGACGAAAAACTAATGGAATGTGTACGTAAATATGAGTTTATATATAATTTACAACATCCGAAGTATATGGATAGTGTAAAAAAAGAAATGGCTTGGAAGGATATTTCGGAACAACAAAAACAACCAGGTATGTCAATTATTGTTCAATTATCGTTTATTTGAGTAATTTAATTACAAAGTAGATATCCAATCTAATTGCCCTTGAGCCGTTTGGAAAAAATCGCCAAATTTATTGCGTACTTCAAAAGCGGTAGAAACTGCATTACCTCCTTGGTGTCTTAGGTTGTTAAACTGTACAGGAGTATTAGTTTCCGTAAAGGATACAGTTTTGCCGCGTCTGATCAATATGCGATATGCAAGTAGTTAGTACAATTTTTTCGGCATATTCTGGTTTTAAATGCATACGTCTATTATAAATACGAAATTTTTGACTTAAAATTCCAAAAGCATTTTCTACAACACGTCGTGCACGGCAAAGGCGATAATTAAAATGGCGTTTCTTGCTATCGTTTATGGATTGTTGTGAGGGATAAGGTCTTAGAAGATTGTTTTTAAAGGGGAAAGCTTCAGCTCCTAATATTACACACGGTGCACTGTCAGTAGTCCCCGGCAAACATCTATTACTGGGGATATTAAATTTATTTTCGAATATAGCTCTGCCCATTTTAGATTTTGACAAAATACCCCCATCACTATCTTTGCCGAAAGCACCAACGTTAACAGCTATGAAGTTATAATTAGCGTCAATAATTCAATATTAATAATCGTCAATATTAATAGAAAATGTTATTTTATAATTAAAATACAAAGAACCACTGTTTGGTGGTGCTAAAATAATAACATGCTTTCCATCTATAGAAGCTACTCAATTAGGAAAATTCCATTTATTCCAAAATTCTTCTATATTTTTTTCCCACTGTTCGATGCTAGGCGTCGGGATACTTTCTCGCAGTACATTTTTTATTACAGCATCACAAACTTCTAACACAGCACGCCTCACAGTACTGATTCCCAAACGATAACTAAAAGCAATGGTTGTAAATGAATCGCCTGTTGCTAAAAGCCTGCAAACAAAATATCAATATTAATCGTGTAATTATTTTTTACAGCTGCAGCTTGCAAACAAAGATGGCAAGGGCTAAGAGATGCATACAGACAAGCATTAAATAAGAAAAAAGGCAAAAGTGGACAAGCAGCGAAAAACATTAAGAAATGGAGGTATGAAGATGAAATGGCTTTTGTTGCTTCGTTCTTTGTCGAGAGAAATTCTTTAGAATCCGTTGAGCTGACAAGTGACGATGAAGAGTCACAGCCGAATAGCGATACAGGAACTGAAATTCAGAACCATCACTACAGCAATGAGATCGATAATACTGTTGATAATGCTACTGCAGAAAATATTACAGCCACCGAAATTCAGAACGAAAATGACATTACTGCCAGTAACAAATCCTCACAACCACTACTCAGTCAAGCAAAAAAGGCCAAGAAAATAAAGAGAGGTAAAATTCAACCACCACAAACAGCATCCGCTGTATTGGTGTCGAAATTGTTAGAAGCGCAAAATAAATCTCCACGACAAGACGATGAATTGGCTCATCAATTCTCTTCTATTTTCTCTCCAGTTGAAAGTTCGGTGTGTTTATACTTGGGGGATCATTCTCCTCAGAGCTCGCTTGGCAGGGTTGTCATTACTGAGTGCGATGTCCTTAAGGCACTGAAGTCAATGCATCCTAACAAAGGTGCTGGTCCTGACGGAATTCCCGGTGTTTTTATCAGAAGGAACTGTAAATTTTTAACACTTCCCTTAAAATTGCTCTATGAAAAATCACTTCACACGGCCATTTTACCAAGCGAATGGAAACGTGCTAATGTTGTTCCCATATACAAGAAAGGTGACAAATCTGACGTTACAAACTACCGACCTATTTCCATCTTGAACTTATTCTGTAAGGGTTTAGAAAAAATAGTTTGTCCAATTTTGTCTAGGTTCTTTTCAAATATAATTTCCTCTAATCAGCACGGTTTCAGTGCAGGTAGATCGACAGTCAGCAATCTCTTGAACTACGTTTCTGATTTATCAATTGGAATTGATAAGAAAAAAGAAATAGATTCCGTATATACAGATTTTTCTAGCGCATTCTATACAGTCAACCACAACATCCTTTTAGCCAAGCTAAAGTATTATGGAATTCATGGAAATCTTCTCAACTGGATTAAATCTTACTTATTCAATAGAACTCAGCGGGTAACTGTGCAGAGTTATAAGTCATTTTCTTATTTCTCCGCATCGGGAGTTCCACAGGGCTCTCATTTAGGGCCTCTTTTGTTCCTTATTTTTATAAATGACATCTCAAATCATATCAAAAACAGTCAATATTCTATCTTTGCAGACGATTTAAAGCTCTACAAAATAATAAATACCCAGCAGGGTTTTGAGTCACTACAGACAGACTTAGACTCAGTAATCGACTGGTGCAGTACCAATAAAATGAACATAAATGCTTCCAAGTGTCTTCATATGAAGTTTACAAAAAAGATAATTGTTAACCCATCATCCTATGCAGTTGGTAATAAAACACTAACTATTACTCCATCTGTACGTGATTTAGGTGTCATTCTAGACAAAAAATTAAACTTTATTGAACACATTGATTTAATTACGTCACGTGCCTGGAAGGTATCCGGTTTGGTTAAGAGAACATGTAAAGACTTTAAAAATCCCGCTTCTATCCTTACCCTGTATAAAGCCTTGGTGCGTTCCTTGAGTATGCGTCCCCTATCTGGAACCCTAAGTATAATATACACATTGACAGAATTGAACGCGTGCAGCGCAGTTTCACACGCTTTCTGGCATACAAGGATCCTAGTTGTCCCTATCGTGCGGACTATCACTCTAGATTATCACACTTCAATTTAAGCTCCCTCGATATGCGACGAAAAATTTGTGACCTGAAAACGCTTTACAAGATTCTACATGGGCAAGTGAATTGTTCAAATGTCATCCAACGAATCAACATCAGCGTCCCTAGATCTATTCCTAGACATCCTAATAACAAAATTTTCTTTCCCTCTTGTACTAGAACTAACGTTGGAAAATATGCTCCTCTCAACAGATTAATGGGAACATACAATGAATTGTTGTTGAGAGGCGATATTGATATCTTTTCTTCTATTAATTGTAAAGAATTTGCTAAAAATTGTCTGCTTACAATTCGTTATTAATTTAAAACTGTAATCTTTTTATCTGTTGGAATTTTGTGTATGTTTATAGGACTTAACTCAGCTTTTATATTGTATTGATTCATACCTGTCAACTCTATGTGCTCACTAACTATTGTATAATAATTGCTGTATACACCTTAAAAGACAAATCATACTGTATTGTACCTATGTCTAGCTTTGTATTTCTATTTGCAATATTTTTATGATGTGTCGATGGTGTGTCTATTAAATAAATAAATAAATAAAAATACATAAATAAATGAATGAATTAGACCGATTTTTTTTTGCACATATCAGATACAGAAAGAAGTTTTCTACTTATTTACAAGCCATCGCAAAAAACAAAATATTCGCTTTAGTTTCCGAAATGGAGTTACAGCAGCTCGCACCACCTAACTTTGCTACAGCTACACCACCGTATGCCTATGCTTCATCTCCAGCATCGACTTCTTCGAGCGTACAAGCGAGTGCTACTCCGTCTCCTGAGCTTTGGAACACTAACGAGTGGAATAATAATAATTAAGCATAAAGCTTTCACCTAATACTAGATCAAAAGTTTGATTAAATATTAATAATAAACAAATTGTTTTTTACTTACCGTAAACACACAGCAAGCTTTTCTTTAGGTAGCAGGCATTCTCTGAAGTTTGTGTTTTTTTTTTGACAATGTCATTTTCAATTTTTTTCAGCAAATCGTTAAATTTGAATGTACACATTCGGAAGTACTGAAAAAACTTTTCTTCGTCATCAACTAAGTGCCTGAATAATGTCCAATATTCTCCTTCCGTTTTGCGTTTATTTATAGAATTGTGAATCCAGTAGCGTCGAGTGTTTTTTGGACATTCCTCTTCCTTTTCATCCAAAATGATAGCAATCATTGCCAGTTGTTCAATCGTTAGTTTTCTTATAGCCACAACTATTTCAATATTTCAGCACATTAACGCGTCTACGCAACACTGATATTTGTACGAGAATGAACCGATACTTTACGAGTGTATTGAAAGGATTTCTGCCGTGTCACATACGGGCATCATACAGATTAAACACGGGTTACATACGGGTTCAGAACGCTGTCGGCCCACTTCAGTGGGCGAAATAGAGCGTACCGGATTGCTTTCCGTGCTGGATACGTTCCTAGCACGGTCATGGTATGCTACGGGAAAATGGGCAAAAAGTTTCACTCAAATATTTTAAATTCCATGAAAACCGTTTAAATTCTATAAATTTTTTGTTTTACATTTGTTTTTCCTGCGGTTTTCACTGTTCTCACTCTTTTTACCTCCACTACCCCACCCAATTAAAACCCCCCCCCCCCCCAAACCTTCGATTTACCCAGATTTTCCTTCACCAACGGCTTCTCCGTGGGCCTTTTACCCCCCTCCCAAATTTTCATCCCCCTGCTTCACAGGGGGACTGCAAAAACCCGCTTATAAATTATATTAATTAAAGTCATTACCTCTTTGCATCTAAAATCGGATTGTACATTCTAAAAATAGAATTCTTTAATATTTTTATTAAGACTGTATCGAGCAAAAATGGCTCAAAAGGCTGTCCTGGTTAAGTAGATAGCAAGTAAAATATTCTTATAATAAGCATCAAATATACCTTGTTGGCATGAAAATGAAAGCCTTTACAATTACTCCGAACCCAATCTTTAAAATAATGTGTAGGTATAGTGATATACACATCTAAAGTAGGACAAAAATCGAAAAAAGCATGTCCGCGTTTAGTTAATATTCAACGTCTAACAGTCAAAAAAATAATTTAAGTTCAATTCAATCAATTTAACAATGTTTACACTACAGTTTGACCGCATTACATTTTGGATGTTTTCTTACATTTATTGATTGCGATTTTTTTAAAAAGTGGCTGTTTTTTCCCATACATTATTACTATGGGCGCGCGCAATCGCAACTAATTCACGACGCGCGCTCCTAAAACAGTGTGGCCAACTATACGGATTTCTCCGCATTTATACGGATTTTGAACTTCGCATACGGATGACATTCACATACAGATTTTTATACGGATTTCTATGTTCAGAATTAAAATAATAGTAATGATATTTTTTTAATTAACAATAGGTACTTAAGGTAATAACACATTTCATGTTGAAAATTTAGTATTCTATTTTAGGGAATTTCATTCGTTAATATGGCAACATTGATTAATAGTGAACGGGGAATTCCCGAATATTCTTTGTTCTGGTACAGTATAGGGGGAAATTACCAATTTGAACGAAGGCTATAGAAGAGCTTTGCTTTGTTTCATTCATTTCAATTAATTTGTTCCTTTTGGCGAGACGTCTTTTCACGCTTTCATTCGCTTTATAATCAAGTGTTAATATAGTGAACGGTGTGCATTATGTCGAACAAAAGACAACGTATCCTACAATATTTCAATGTTAGTTGGTTAGAAGAAGCTGGATTTAAGACTTGGCTGGCACGCAGTACTAAAGGTGACAACTTTGCTTATTGCAAACTATGTTCGACCGATCTTTCGATTGCTACAGGAGGTAAAAACGATATTTACAAACATAGTAAAACGGCAAAACATCAGAATGCCACTCCTAGTACCTCACAACAATCTATGTCTTCTTTTGTGTATAAAAAAGAAGACATGGACCGTGTGAAAGAAGGCGAAATACTGATATCAACTTTTGTGGCCGAGCATAACATATCTATGAACGCTATGGAACACCTTCCGAAATTAAAAGAATATGCTCTGATTCGGAGATTGCAAAAAAAATTATGTGTGGAAGAACTAAAACTACTGCGATAATTAAATCAGTCACAGGCGCATACGCTAAAGACCAAATTATACAACATTTAAGATTAAATACATTTTCTCTGCTATTGGACGAAAGTACAGATAGGGGCTGTATAAAACATCTTTGCATGATAGCGAGATTTTGTAAAGACGGTAAAGTTATCGATGCCTTCTTAGGCTTAATCCCTCTCCACGATGCCACTGCCCAAAAGCTCTACGAGCATATAATAACTTTTTTTAATGACAATGCAATTCCATATAAGGACAACATGATAGGATATGCTGCCGATGGCGCTAACACAACGATGGGTAGTGTAAATTCTCTCCTCACTAGATTTAAATCGGATATACCACACTTATATGTTGTTAAATGTATTTGTCATTCCTTTCACCTGTGCGCATCATACGCCTGCCTAAAACTGCCTAGGGAACCGGAAGATTTAATGAGAGACGTTTACAACTATATTAGTAACAGTCCTAAAAGAATAGCAACTTTAAAAGAATTTCAAGAATATGTTGATTTAAAGCCCCATTAGCTATTACATCAAAGTCAAACTAGGTGGCTCTCACTTCGTGCAGCTGTTTCACGTATTTTGGAACAATATGAAGCCCTCATATTATTCTTTACAGAAGCAGCCTTTTCTGATAGACTGAAATCAGCAAAAACAATTTTGCATATGTTGAAAAACCCCTACAATAAATTGTATTTAGAATTTTTAAAGTTATCTCTGGAAATATTTACCAATATTAATAAAACTATGCAGTCCGAACACCTACAAATACACAAGTTACACGAGACCATATACAGAACATACCGTAACCTATTAGATTGTTATATGAATGATTCGTATTTATCAAGAACTGAACTCAAAAATGTTAACAACGAAAACCTCCGAAATTTTAAATCGATCGAAAATATTTATTTGGGAACTAAAGTAGCTGTTCATTTATCAGATTCGAATCTTACTGACGACAACAAAATAGAATGTATAAATCATTTACTACGGAATTACTGCACAAAATTGGATGATCTCACCAGAAATACTAGATATCCACTCAAGTATCGAAAAGCGGTTGAAAATAATACATTGCGATTTAGGCGTTCCGTCACGGGTGCTATAAAACATATCAGTAGTCAAGAAAACAAAAGCTTTCAGCAAAAAGTTGTAGAACTGACGGAAGATTTGCTAAATGCGCCACACCACGTTTTAGATAATCACAGCTCATGCAAGTCATATTATTGAAAAAACTGTCATCGAACGATTCATCAACTGAAGATAATTTAGTTCCAGCGATGAAAAGTACTGAAGGACATTGATATAATGAAATTCACATGCAGGCTAGTGAATAATGCAACAAGTCTCATGCATAACGTGAATAGCAATATTGCTGAAATTTTTAACTTTTTTTTTTTAATTACTCTACAAGACAATCATACGGAGGGAGATGCGCAGCATCTGTAGTGTCTTTTAATTCCGGACAACCACAGACGTTTTTGAGTAAAAAATTTTTACTGCGAAGTCCAAACAAATTAGTACGAAAACTGGAAAATAGACGAAACATAAAAAGATTAGCTTCGGTGAAACGTAGATTAAATAAAGCTTTTACAGTCAAGCCACGGTGTTCTAAAACTATCGATTTTTTTATTTTGGGCTATTATAAAGAAATAGTATGCGCCCGAGAATGTGAGAGTGAAGAAGAGCTGAGGCAAAATATTGCATATGTCCAACGTGATGTCAGGGGAAAAGAGAAGCATTTAGACAATTACAAAACATTTTTTTACGAAGGTGTCGTATGTGTATTGCTGCTAGAGGTGGCCACATTGAACATTTATTATAAATTTTTAAAATATTAAATGATTTTAACATTATGGTCTTGTTCTTACTTAAAACTTTTCTTATCCAACCAACAAAATAGGTTTCCAGCATTTTCTAATCATTAATTAGCCTTGGGAATGATAAAAAAAGTTTTTTAATCAATAGGCTAGTTTTAAGAATTCTCCACCTTCTTGGGTTGAAGACCGATTTTAGCCAAACTTTCCATATTTATTATTATGAAGCTTTTTTATTATTATGAAAGCTGGCTGTAAATATTTTTAAGACTAACTAAGAAATCATAAGGTCACTTGTTTAGATTTTTAATTTAAAGTTGAAAATTTAAGTCCTAATTTACGGAACGTAAAGTTTTGACTTTAGACCAACATTTTCATAACTTTCATCAAAGCTACGAAGCTGATTATTTTATGCATAAAAGTACAACTTATGCGAATTCAGTTGCAAAAAATAAAACTCTAAAAAGTTTTTGCTTTTATTTAGAAATTATTTAAGATGGTAAAGTCGAAATTTCTCATTAAATCGAAAAAAAATCATAACTCCTAAACTATAAAAAATCGCGTACATGGGTGATTCGGATACCCCACAATATACCGGACCTAAATTTTTTTTTTATGACCTTAAGTGATCGGCCATCCTATATTTGTATAGTATATCCAGCACCAGTGTCAGGATTATATATAGTTTATAATAATCCTGACACTGGTGCCTCGTAGGCACTTTGAATTAGATACTAATTTCGAGTCTTCATAACGTTCGTTAGTTAAAATGATCGATAGGCTTATGAAACGTTCGATAAAATTGTCTATTCATAACAGTTCTATAAACTGTCTTTAACTAATAAGCGTCTATAAGCAAAAATGTTCCCATTACTGTGAAGTTCGCAAAAAAACTTGACCAACGCCGAATCGACCACAGATAATGTGTATCAATTGACCAAATACGTCTGATCATAGCCAATATTACGGCTTAAAAGCATATTTTATCTACGGAATGTCAAGTGGTTTCAAACGGTCAGCGTACAATTTGTTTTATTTGAATTTATTCTCGAAGCAGAAGTGTTATAAACGTAGTTCATTTGAAAATGGAATCTCAATTTAAGACTGTTAAAAGGCAGAGAAATGAAAATTGGTTGGAAGAAGATAAGGTTTGTACTGATACGCCTAAACTTGGACTAAAGTAAGTCAACATTGTTATAATACCTCTTAAACTAACGCTTGCTTATGCTTCTATTTATTAGATGATATTGAAAGAATTAATAAGGGAGAGGGTTACAATAATCGAAAACAAAAATACAGACGCAAACACGAACGCGAAAAAGGTGCCGGCTTGGAGTAATTTACGTATTAGGTACTAAATTCGAAATATTTTGAACAATTTAATGAGATTTTTGTGTAAGTAGTTTATAACTCAGCATTTTGTGTTTCAGTTTTAACAATATGGCCCGCGCTCCGACAACACTGCAACAAATTAAAGCTCAGTGGAGCATAATAAAAATGTGTGAAAAAAAAGAAGTGCCTGGAACGGAAACAAAGATTCCAAACTGGGTGTGGTACACCCCTGCTACCGACCCACCAACTGGTGATGATGTAGCAGTGTGGCTCCCTCATGAGTTTACTGTAGACTCAAATGAGTTTGATTCGGATAATCAGATACATCAAAGATAAACATACTTGTTCAATAAGTATTCCATCTACAGTAAAGAAATATGTATATAACTATATTAATTCTTGTTTCAGCTATTAACAGACAATAAAATGGAACAACCGATTCTAGTCCTTAAAAAACCACTTCTCTGTGAGAGTCCTGAACCAGAAATGGTATGTGTATTATACAGTTGTCAATAAGTTGTAGTATTCTGTTACCAATTATGTTATTATACATTGTAATGTAATGCAAAATAAATAATTTTAACTTGATTATTTTAGATGTCGCAACTAGGCTCATCCACAAAGATCATACACAACACACCAACAAGTAACTTATTGGTAAATATGACACATTTTTATACTTCATTTGCATTTCATTGCTTGCATTAAACTGCAAGTACCTAAATAATTTTAAAAATATTCTTTCGGAAGACACCGGCAAGTACCTCTTAACAACTGGACATACAACAGATCACCACCACACCAACTAAGAAAAAACTAAAGAGTCCGAATTATAAATTAAAAAATAAACAGGTATATTATTTTGTTATCTTTATTAATTATTTTTTTATCTTGATACATACCTATAGTAAATAATATTTATATTTGTTTGTGGCACTTAATCCGAACAATCAATTACTACAATATACAAACTAAAAATGATTTTAATAAACTGATGTTAGTGAAATTAGTACAATATAGTAGAATCAATTATTATTTATGATACATTGTTGTTTAGATATAATTTAACATTTCTTATTTTAGATCAACAGTGGCAGTTCAAGTGCAGCGCTACAAATAGCTGAAAATGAAATTGTCTGTAGAAAGGAACTCCACGAGGTGCAGACTGCAGTCGAAAAACAAAATTAAAAAATTATATATATAAAAGACAAAAAAGAGAAAAATACTTATAAAATACAACAGAAAAAACGGAAACCAGCATATTATTTGCAACAAAAAAAACCCAAATTCGTTGAAAATGACACCAAAACAAAAGATACTGACCTAAACACTATAGATCAATGGAATGACAATCATTCTATTGAAGTAGAGGTGACTGATGAATGTATCCCTAATGATGCCGATGAGACAGAGTTACCGTTAGGGAATTTTTGTGAGTCAATCACTGGACAATGGACGACTCGTGAAACTTCAAGATCAAGAAGAACAATATGAAGTAAATAAATATTGCGTATTTCATTTCCAGGGCGCATCACAAAAATCTGCCAATCACCTTTCGAAATGTTGGTGAGCTGTTTGAATAAAGATTTGAAGGAGGCTGGTTATGACCAGAAAATCCGGATATAACTAAAATTACTGATTCAAAGATGATAAAAAAAGCGATACCCGACGTTTAAAACATCTCTCGACGCGGGAACGTAATTTATATTCAAGATGACTTTTTGTGCCTAGAATGGGTAGAATAATTCCGGATTTTAAAGGAAAGATGATCTAATATTTAACTTTAATTTCATAATAAGATAGATTGTTTTTTTTTTTTTTTTTTACTATATGTATAAGACTGTTGATCCCAATGTATAAGGTTGTTGATCCTAGCTGTTGAATAAGTATTTATTTCTTCTGATTGATCTCGATGTGTGTCTGTTGAAACCCATGCTGTTATAATGCCCAAAGATTAAAAATATTTTTTTTAAGTAATACATTTGATATGTTTATTTTAAAATAAATTATAAAAATCACCTCATTGACTTCCTTAGCAGTTTCCTTTATCATGGGGCCGTTCGCTTATTCGAGCTCGTCCGTGTAAATTTTTACATCTGTGGCAGTACGTAAAACTTCGTTCAAAATGATGTGTTTAATAATAAGCATGTATCATGCTCAAATGTTACCCAGAATGTAAAAAAAAATGCAATAAAATAGGTTTTTAAGCTGAGAGATAGGCATGAGTTTGATATATCAAAACGTAACTAATAACCGATATGAGTGAGACAACATATCGTATCGATATCACGTTTTCACATAACTGATATTTCAAAAACTATGATATCGAAACTTCAATCGAAACAATAACTCGAATCGCGCGACAACTCGATACGGAAACCGAACGAAATGTTACATAGTTATTAAAACGAAAACCGTGCCCAAACGAATTACGATGGTAACGAAAGCCGAACGGTATCATATTCGCTTCTTCTCTTTCTTGTAAAGCGATGTAAAAGAGATGAAGCGAATATTAAGATATTCACTTCGACTCTTACATATTATAACAGTGTAAAAGAGATGCAGCATTTTTGTTTTATTTGTGCAATGCTTGGACAATTACAAGTTATGGCATTTCGCTCTTATGTATAGTAGAAATAAAGGTTAATTTGAATTGTTACGATTGCGTTTCGAATGTTTTGATATTTAGTAGGTTATTCCGCGAAAGATTCACACGGCAAATTGTAATTAAGTGTAATAGCAATACGGCTCAATTTGAATTGACGATACATTTAGGTAATAATGATATTTAGTTCTTGAATAATAATAAGGTGCATTTTAACGTGTAATTTGTTGGCATAGTTTTTTTTAGTAAACAACAACAACAGTCGTTTCGGAAATG